>NW_009259588.1:781631-787818 GCF_000687185.1 Egretta garzetta
GGGAGGAGGAGCCCGAGCTGCCCCCGGGCACAGGCGAGCCTCGGGGCCCGAGCTGGGGCAAAACTCGTACAAGCAGAGGGCCAAGGCCCGTGCGTGCCTAGCGCTGCACGGGCTCTGTTACGTGGGGACAGAAGTTATCTGGGAAGCGAAGATAAACCCGGCTGCTGCGTTCCCATTAAAGGGATGGCCCCACAAAGGCCTTGCAAACTGTTCCCCGAAAATAAGCACTGCTGACGGAGCATCAGGAACAGCCAGTCCGACACACCAACCGCAGTCTGCTACGCCGTGTAATTCACCGGTGGCGCTACAATATGACTTAAATGTCATAGAATCATTTAGGTTGGAAAAGACCTTTAAGATCATCAAGTCTAACCGTAAACCCAACACTGCCAAGTTCACCACTAAACCATGTCCCTAAGCACCATATCTGCACATCTTTTAAGTACCTCCAGGGATGGGGACTCGACCACTTCCCTGGGCAGCCCCTTCCAGTGCTGGACAGCCCTTTCTGTGGAAAAATTTTTTCTAATGTCCAACCTAAACCTCCCCTTCAATTCGGTGTTACAGTGATGGGCAATTTTAAAAGGATGTGAGCAAAATAAATGAAACCAATGCAAGATGTTATAAATTGCGACCACAACGGATCATAATCCAATTAAAATTTTATTAATTATAGCAAGTAGAATATGAGCAAATACAGCGCTGGACGGCAGGGGAGTCTGCGCTCCGCCAACTGCCGTACTGAGCAGTTCAATCAGTCTATTTTTATACACCTTTACTTCCCTGTTCAATGAAGTACTGGAGGTACTCTGCGCATGCCCCAGTTGTTGTTAGGGGGTCGTTTTCTGCCTCCTGGTGGTCGTTGAGGCCGAAGTAAGAAGTCTTCCTCCTTTGTCCCATAGTTGACTGACCCCTCACTCATATGTCCTTATATGGGGTTGTCTGTCCTGTTCTTGTCGGTTCTTGAACATCTGGCGGTTGTCTTTGCACAAACGGTATCTGGTTCAGTTAGTGTAAGCAGTTTCATATCCTCTGTTGCCTAACCTCTACATTGAGCAAAGCCTAACCTCTACATTGAGCAAATCTTAACCTCTACATTGAGCAAATCTTAATAATTGGGCTTAACATAGATCTTAATAATTGAGCTTAACATAGATCTTAATAAACAATACCCTAGTCCATAGTTTCTCACAAAGACTATCACTCTTGAGATTTTCATTGGCATTTGTGACAAAATACTGCAGTTTTCCATCCAGAATCACTTTCGGGTTATTTAAATAAATTAAACCTATGCATTATGTGTCTTATCACACCTGGGATAGTTACATGAAGGGTGATCAAATTACTGTTTCCTCACACCAGGATAAACACTAATGGCATTAACATTAAGTGCAGGCTGCTTCACAGAATACTTCATTAGGGATAGGGAGACCTGTAAGACCCGCTTGTATGCTTTCCGTCATGTTTTCCATCATAAGGCGGCGTGTCTTTGTGGTGGCACTTCCAATGTGAGGAGTTATTATAACGTTCTTCAGCTTTAACAAAGTGTGATCCCTGGGAAAGGAAAAGAAATACTGAGCTCGTCACTCACAGAGCATTCATCTGTTATTTCATTACCTGAAGGGAGCCAGGGAAATATTTAAAATAATAATTAAAAATAAAAACTAATTGGACGACCCAAGCATACTCAGAGGAGTTCAGGCTGCTGCCTAGCTTTCAGGGTTTTTATGCGACAAATCCTCCAAATGAGTCAGTGTGAGTTTTGTTTGGCTAGGACAGAAGGATCAGGGACGTCATTTCAGTAGGCACTAGTGCACATACACCAGGTACTCCTACTAACGAAATTATGTAACTTCTCACAAACTTGTACTTAGCTTGAACCACAGACATATACTCATTTATATTTACCTTAAGTACATGTCCTACCTTGGCAACGGTTCAGGATATGTCACATCCAGAGCAGCTGCCTTAATAACTTTGTTTTGAAGGGCTTCCACCAAAGCATCCTGATCCACAACCAGACCTGGGTTACAGTAAGAAGGATACTCTTATGTTCACATTCTGTGCTGTTCTCTCGCCATCCTTTTGGGCATGGGGGCCAAGAGAACGGCAGGGCTTAGTGACGTTCACAAAGCCAGAGCTGCAGCAGAGCAGGCGATGAAGCGGGAGGAGGAAGCTTGGGCGCGTGCATCAGAGTTGGACAGTCAGGAATTTTAAAGGGCAGTGCGTAGCACCATAAAACAAAGTACAGTGCCGGACTTCAGAGTGGGCTGTGCCACCCTGATGTATGTTAGCAACAACACTGCACTAAACAAACAGCGTAAGAGATTATACAGATATACATGGCCTTCTAACACTCCAAGGTCACTAATGCTTTAGAGGCCTGCTTGCTCATAATTATGGAAATGCTTAAATGTTTTGCTGAGGTATGACCACGGACATCTAAATAATCCGGTAATCAGAGAATTTACTGAAAATTTCAGAGTGACAGACTCTATATTAGGGTTTGGTTTTCCCAGGACTATTTATGCCAGCAAACCATAATGCAGTTTTGTTTATTCTGCACCCTACCTCTGCTGATATTAATGAGAGTAGCTGTGGGTTTCATCAGCTCCAGCTCCCTCTTCCCAATCAGTTTATGCGTCTGTGGAGTCAGGTTCACAGACAGCAACACAAAATCTGACTGCTGGAGCAAATCATCTATCTTCTTACAGTAAATAGCTCTAACGGCACTTTCTTCTTCCTTGTTTCTGAGGGGAAAAACCCAAAATTAAACTCCAGTGGTCAGCAACAAGAGAAAGTTCAAATTAGAGAAAAGGTTTCTTAATTGTTTTCTTTGCTCCACCATGCAAAGCAGTTAGCCAGTTATCTGACTGAAACTCAGTAAAGAAAAATGTTAAGCTGCTTCCCACAATACCAAGTGCACGATACACAAATGTGCAGTACTGTGCCTGTGGGGATGGAAAGTAAGAAGTGAGTATCATGTAAATGCACTGAATAAATAATAAAATAAATGCATTTGTGTCACAGCTTCCTGTTGCAACAGGGATTCCTTTCCAACCCAAAAGCAAATCTGATGTTTGGCATGAACTCCCTTCCCTGCAAAAAGTAACTCATCTCAAAAGTACGGAGGAAACCCACAAGACAGGGCAGTAGTCTGCTTGCTGCGTGCATCAGCACCGGCTCACTCAAACTGCATGCTGTGGGACCCACCAGTGCATTCGATCCATATCAGGACAAGGTTGGGGCATGTACTGCCCAGCTCCCATCAGATTCTCACAAAAGAGAAGGGTGGGGTGAGCCTGATGGGACCCATGGCATCTTGTGAAGGGCACATACACCTCATCTAGAAGATAGCAAACAGGCTGGCAAGTCCGGCTCTTCATTATCAGCTGGCTCAGAAAGGAGGAGATGTCTCTGCCTGTGTCCCTGCCTCACCTAAGTCATGGGAGTTATGTCTGCCCTGACTATTTCTCCTTTCCCCAGCCTTTTGCAATGTCACCGACATGATGGGAAGGCCCAGGGAGCCCCAACTCACGGGGAGACCAGTGAGATGTCTCTCTCCCATTCCTTCCTGACTTTGTTTCTGTATAAATTGGGAAATTAATGACTGTTTTGAATCAAGTGTGTGTACTTTGCCACTTAAAACAAAGAGCCAATAATAAGGCAGCAACTTATTGTTATGGTCCTGAGGCACTACCAGCCTTGGCTGTCCCTGCCTGCGCCCTTGGGGCTTCCCCACACCCCAGGGCCCCACGGCAGCTCCCCCCGGGGCCGTCAGTCCCTGCCCCAGCAATGCCGCAGCAGGGCTGGTCTCCAGCTCCCCTCAGCCCCAGTCTGGGCTCACCTGATGATTTGGACTTTTGGGTGAACCTGGCCATGATCTGTGGCCCTCACTGCTTCCTGGCACAATATTTAATAACAACAGCCCAGCAAGCACATTATCCTATCCTAACACAGGGAAAACAGGAGAACAGTCTGACAGTGAAAGGTACAAATAATGTTTAAAAGCAGTGACAAAATAGACTTTCCATGGAGCTGCAACCAGCTTTACCTCTGATTCCTGTTGTGGTACAAAATCTTCATTTCAAAGGCTTTGGCTCTCTCGGCCACTTTGTAGCCAATTGTGCCCATTCCCACGATCCCCAGGGTCGCCCCAGAAACCTCAGCGCCCAGCCAGTTAGCGGGGAAATACTCCGTGTCAGGGGAGACTGCCATCTGATAGCCTTGGAGAGGGGAAAGGAAGGAAAAACATCATGCAAAGGATGTCCTGGCACCTGGTTACATTTTTCCCACTTGCTTTTTATCATAAGAGAAGGCAGGAGGAGAGGAGCAGTAACATAATCTTACTGTGTTTCTGGACAAGATGTGAATAACTCTGTGCTGTCAACATGACATCTGACACTGATTTCTTGCTGGGGGTGGAAACATATCCAGCCCCTCTTTGGCAGACAAGGAAGGTAAGGCCAAAGCAGCAGCCTCCCCTCGACGTGCATCACATACCTACCCATCGTCTCGCACACCTGCCTGTGGTGCAGATTATTGCGCCATTGAAATGCACCTCAGCAATGCAGCTTCTTACTCATGGTGGTTCACCAGCAGGGCTTATGAAACTGGCAGCGCCACGGATGCCACCTATATTGTAAATGCTGAATGGTGCAACTGATGAGTCAGTTGTCGCTCATCAAGACTTTCAGTCAGGCCAAAATAGGATTCCCAACTATCTTGCAGATACACCAAAGTTGGCAGGGAAAAGAAACAGAGAGCATGGTGGACAGATTTCTGGACAGCTTGTTCGTAATGACTCAGATACATGTCAGCTTGGAATAAAAGGTTTCAAGCCTCCTTGAAAACATCTCCTTTTAATCCCCTTTTCTTAAAACTTGAAAAGCAAGACTGCAGCGAACAAGTAGAACGAATAAGTGGCTATGGGCTGAGGGAGAAGAGGCCTGAATATAGGGCTGTCTGAAGAAGGTATGCATCTCCCTTGCTGCCGCGCCTGTTTGGAAATCTGCCTGCAAGTTATTGTCAACATGACAGATTTGTCTTAGCTCTTTCCTCATCTCTGTATTTTCCTGTATTTCTGCTTTTAAGCTTACCTTTGCACCAGCACACACTTTCTAACTGCGTGTTTTGAAGAGCCACCTTTCCTATAAGAAGACTAAAACCATTTCAGCCATTACCTTCCATGAGTCTCCTGGAAGATGCCAGCATCAAAGCCATCCCAAAGTCTGCAGTGTCGGTGGAAACAACAAATGGAGTGTTGGACACTTTGACACCATAGCTGGAGAGGAGGTTCAGGTCCAGGTTATCTATCCCCACTCCAGCATTTGCAACTATCTTCAAGTTAGGCAAGCTCTGGAGCAGCTCTTCATTAATAACTGGTTTGTGATACCATATATAAATAGCTCTGATCTTTCTGCCGAGAGATTTCTTGTTTTCAAGATATTCTTTCATGGTGATGAGATGAAAATGTTTCTCCAGAAATTCAACATGGTCTTCATATACTCCATGCTTCCCTCCTACACAGTCAATGAGCACGTAAGGCAGTTCCTGACCCTCCATGCCCTACAAAAGAAAAGAGAAACCAAAAGGACATATCCTTAAGTGACCCGTTATACCTTTTTAAAAAAACAGGAATTGATTGGCTCCATTACACACAGTTTTCCCACTTGATGACAGAGTTAGCTGAAGATACTCACTCCCACACCCAGAACATTTCTTGTGTTCTTCCCGTGTGGTTCAGTTTTTATACGATCTTATTAATAAGACAAGAAAGCGTTGTTTCTGGCATACCAGCTATGCTAACTCATAAACAAAAGAGCTACCAGATGTTACTCCCGTTCAGTATTTAAAGACCAAAGCCTTGATAAATTTAAGAATGCGGCCATGTGAGCAGAAGGGTGTCCTTCAGCCCCAAAGTTCAGCCTTTGATTACCACCTGTGCAACCACATTAACTAACGATCATGGACGAGGTTATCTTGGGAAAAGTCTTGTTTAATAAAGTCTTGTTTATAACAGAGCTATAATTTGTCAACCGCGAGCTTTGGAGTTACCAGTTTACTTCCCGAACGTGGATTTACCCTTTCTTCCCCTCGGTCTTCCTTCAAGTGCCCCGACGACCGGTCCGGCTCTGCCGACGCTGGGAAGAGCCGGGTCTGTTATCGCAGGTTCAGAACGGGACCC
>NW_009259588.1:788197-795808 GCF_000687185.1 Egretta garzetta
AGGTGTACCCCAAACCCTCGGGGGAGCCGGGAGCGAGCGCCGGGTGTTCACGAGTCCTCGTGTGTTTTTAAAAACGTATCGTGTTTCTGTGCTGTCAGTAATTTCAGAATAACCGGGACATTGCATTAGTGTCAAGCACGCTGGTTTTTCCACTCTGTCTTCAAATACCAGCTATGGTCTGGTCTCTCTGTTGGCCATTGCACCATTTGCACATGAGTTAGCGTGGCATGAAGAGTTGTCTCTGACTGGCAGATGCCAGTGATGGATCTCATCACACACCTGAACAACCTCTCCAACCTAAATGATTCTAAGAACACACTCAGAACTTCTTTTTGAGAGCTAAGCAACTGAGGCAGGCTGAGGTGCTCAGTCACTGCAGCTGTTTTCCAGGCTACAAGTGGTCCTGTGCCTATCCCAGCTGAGAAACGCACGAAAATTTTCCCGACAAGGTTACCTGGGCTGTAAATCCACGGTGGTGGAGGCTGCCAAGTACAGCTTCAGTGCTCTGTTCACTAAACCTGTGCTGGAGCGATCACCCATGCTGTGCAGGATGTCAGTGGGTGCTCAGAGGGGGTGCCTGGCTTCCATGGTGAGAACAGCTCGGGAGCTGGGAAAGACTGCTGCTGCGGGCACCAGCCATCACTCCCCTTCTACACCACAGCATAACCAGCAATTGCACACCACTGCCTCTCTCCTGACTACTGTAGTGCTTTGCAAAAGAGTGGATTGCAAAATCATGCCTTCCTGAGTTCTACCAAACATATTCTGATATGCTGAACATCAAGGCAGTCAAGTTCACCACCAAATCCTCTATGAAATGACTAATGAAAAGATAAAGTGTAATAAAGTGTTGTAATAACTGTACAAAACCATTAGTTGTTCTTGTGCTGGTGGTGATTTTTGAGTATCATTTGCTCACACGGATGTCAAGTTCAGGCAGTTAAACTTTAAAGCAAAAATTCATTAACTAGCAAGATGGAGTTACAGCATCTTAACTGCATTCTTAGTTAAGTCAACTTGATTTTTCTTTAAAAAAAAGGAGCAAACCCTAAAATGCTTACACGTTCGTTCCCTGTTTCACATCAGCTGCTTCCAAGTTTTCTGATAAGACATAATGGGTGATCTTTTAACTTACTGCTCACATTACAGTACCTGAGATCAAAGGACCATGGTAAAGCCCCTCTCAAAGACCCACGTCATTCTAGCTAGGAAGGAGATCTACCACTTTTGAGTAGTAAAAAAAAAGCCTTGGGAGGACAACACGGTAGTTTTTCCCCTTGCATATCAAATCAACACATTTGAATGAACAAAATGAAAGAGCAATTAGTCAGAGGAGCCAAAAAAATAGCAGTCAGAGGAATGTTACCCTTTTTTAAGCAAAAATCCAGGACATACATATCAAATGTCAAGAAAATGGGTGTGTTACCTGGTTAGATATGGAGAAAATCAGATGGCTTCAAAGTTTTTTTGTGTAACTTGAACATCTCATTTTCAAGTTACGGTTCAGGAGCTGATATATCTCTACAGGAGATACATCTGTATAGCAACATACATGACAGAAGAGGTCAGGAAGCCATTTATATTTTGAGTGATCGAAGAGCTGTTCGAATTACTAGGATGCAGAATGTCACAGAAAGCAGAGTGTGGGCAGCGACCGAGCAACAGTTACCGTAAGCTAAGTCTGATTAAGTAAAACAAGATGAGAGCGTTGCACCAGTGTGCTATCATGTTCTAAGTAGATTTAATTTGTAGACTGCCTTAAAGACCTCCATGTAGTGTGTTAAGCTGAATTACATACGTGTTGCAGCATGCTGTGAAGTTTTCTATAATAGAAAGGGATTTATTATACTGGCATTGTAACAAAGTTCTCTGAAATTAGTAATGTCTATGAGTTTGGGAAGAGAAGTATTGCACAGTCTGTGAACTCCATTCCCATTCTTAAATATTGCCACTGCTGCCCATGTAATACTGCAGGGCAAGCTGATGCCTGCAGTGCTAATAAGGTGCTTGCATTATAATTGTTTCTTAGGATTAGGCTTCTGAAGTATTGCATTAGTCTGAAAGATTTTTGTGTAATGCCATTGTCCTGGTTTCAGCTGTGACAGAGTTAATTTTCTTCCTAGTAGCTGGTATGGTGCTGTGTTTCTGGATTCAGTACTAGAAGAAAGTCAATAACACACTGATGTTTTAGTTGTTGCTGGGTAGTGCTTAGACTGGCCAAGGACTTCTCAGCTCTCAGCTCTGCCAGATGCACAAGAAGCTGGGAGGGGGCACAGCAGGGACAGCTGACCCAAACTGGCCAAAGGGCTATTCCAGGCCATATGACGTCCTGCTCAGTATATAAGCTGGGGGAAGAAGAAGGAAGGGGGGGACATTTGGAGCGATGGTGTCTGTCTTCCCAAGTAACCATTATGTATGACGGAGCCCTGCTTTCCTGGGGATGGCTGAACACCTGCCTGCCCATGGGAAGGGGGGATCCAACGTGGAGCCATCAGTGGGATGGGAGAGACAATTGGGAAGAAAAAAAAAAGGTAAGAGCTGTGGGCTGAGATAGAGACAGTTTAATAAGAGAAAAAAAAATATTAATAATGAGAATGGTAAGAAAATATACAGAATATACAAAATGAATGATGCACAATGCAATTTCTCACCATCGAATCCCAGCCCATCCCGAGCAGCGATCACTCTTCCCCCTCCCCGACCAGCTAACCCCCCTGAGCATGACTTTACATGGTATGGAATAGCTCTTTGGTCAGTTTGGGTTAGCTGTCCTAGCTGTGCTCCCTCCCAGCTTGTTATGCACCTGGCTGAGCAGGAGAAGCTCAAAAAGTCCTTGAGTAGTCTAAGCACTACTTGGCAACAACTAAAAACATCAGTGTGGTATCAACATTCTTCTGGTACTAAATCCAAAACACAGCACTATGCTAGCTACTATGAAGAAAATTAACTCTGTCCCAGCTGAAACCAGGACAAACTATTTATTGAACAATATCAAATTAACTGAAATACAGTGAAGGAAACCTTCCTGTGCTTACTTGATGCTGTTTCCCACCTCTGCTATTCTACTTAGATTGTGCTTGGAAAACATAATGCGTCCAATTTTACAATTACTAAAAATGGATCAGAAAACGCAGTGGTTGCATGAGCAAGGAGATGATCCATTACAGTTCACTCAGTTGATTCAGATTTGTTTGAAACATTTTGACAGGCAAACAGTACATGTCCTGGCATAAAGTGCTGCTCCAGTAGCCTACTGGGAAAACTGGCCTTACCTACGGCAAGCAGGGGCTTAGCCATGGCACTTTATGATGGGTTAGAATCAGCGACAACAAATGCATCGCTTGAGTTGGCCTTGCCTGAAACAACAAACTTGTGAACATAGATTCCCTGCTTTTTTTGTCCTGTGAATCCTGGTCACATATAATACCGCTTTGTAACACATAATGTAAACATGGGAAAGGTGTGTCCCCACCCAGTTTCACTCTTAAGCTAGTCTATACAACCCAACTGGAAATGTATTACATGGCTGTCGTGGTTTAACCCCGGCTGGCAACTAAACACCACACAGCCTCTCGCTCACTCCCCCCACAATGGGACGGGGGAGAGAATCAGAAGAGTAAAAGTGAGAAAACTTGTGGGTGGAGAAAAAGACAGTTTAATAGGGAAAGCAAAAGCCGCGCATGCAAGCAAAGCAAAGCAAAGCAAGGAATTCATTCACGGCTTCCCATGGGCAGGCAGGTGTTCAGCCATCCCCAGGAAAGCAGGGCTCCGTCACACATAACGGTTACTTGGGAAGACAGACTCCACCACTCCGAACATCCCCCCCTTCCTTCTTCTTCCCCCAGCTTATATACTGAGCAGGTCGTCATATGGCCTGGAATAGCCCTTTGGCCAGTTTGGGTCAGCTGTCCCTGCTGTGCCCCCTCCCAGCTTCTTGTGCATCTGGCAGAGCTGAGAGCTGAGAAGTCCTTGGCCAGTCTAAGCACTACCCAGCAACAACTAAAACATCAGTGTGTTATTGACTTTCTTCTAGTACTGAATCCAGAAACACAGCACCATACCAGCTACTAGGAAGAAAATTAACTCTGTCACAGACAGAACCCGGACATAGTTACAGATTAAGGAAAGGCAGGAAGCAAAGGGCCATCTTTTGCAATGCAATTTGAAAAGAGAGGTAGTTGCTTCCTGAAGACATTTTGGGAGGCTGTCCCTCAAGCAATGATTTTCAAGTTGTTAGGCATTGTGAGTCAACCCATGGCTCCAGTGACTGACAGGTATCCTGTTAGCTAGTTCTGTGGCTTCCTCCACTGGCAGGGAGCACTTCTGTAACTAACCAGCCCAGATTCTTGAAATATCTGCAAAAGTAGAAGGAAAACTCCAAGCAAATGCCGAGCATGTTCTATTGTTTTATGTAGAAGTGAAATGAAGTACTGCATCTGACTTTATGTTTGCAGCTTCACATTGGGAGAAAAGTTTGCATGTGCAAACTTTTGTGTGTTTTTTCCAGTTTTAGGATATCGATCTAATAAAAGTATTTTCTTCTCTCTGCTATTTTAGCTTTTTTTTTTAAACTGTAGCTTTGTTTTCAGTAATTTATTGCTTAGTCTTTTATTTTGAAAGAATAAACTTATTTTTGTCAAGGTTGTACAGGTGACAATGAAAGGCACGCTGGGCGCCTGTACCTCAGAGAACAGGGAGGTACCTGGGACAGTCTTGTCATTCCTTCCAGCCAACTTGCTGCTCCTGAAAAGCTGCAATGTCCTCTTTCCCCAAGCTGCAAGAGTTGGTAGCATCATCATATGTTAAACTGGTGGAAGGAAGTGTCTTTTGGCAAGCACCAGTGACAACCTTCTGCAAGAAAAAGGAAGTGGAAATGGCTCTGGAAAAACTCATGAGACTACAGGCCAAATCTGAGCTGCACTACATGGCAACTTTCCTATAAATTTTACTGATAGATTAAATATTCATGAAGTTGTACTACGTAATAAAATGCATAGCACTGCCACTTTGAGTTGTGTAGTGGTTTATTTGCCTTTTGGACTTGTATTAAGACAACAGAGAGTACATAAGGACAACAGAAAGGACAGCAAACTGTTTCCTACAAAGCTTCAGTGAGGTGGGTGAACATTCTTCTATTTAAAGAGATCTTTTTCCTTTGGAATTTGAATGATGAATTGTAATATAAGTGCTATTTCTAGTGGAGGAAAGCCATTGGATTTTGATTTTTTCTGTAATAATTGCAGTAACAAAAACAATTTGTCAAAGTATTTTTTTTCTTTACAGTAGTGAAGCTCCCTATTGTATCTTGTTTCAAATATAATTATTCTTGCAAATGTCCAGAAGCAGTGATCCAAAGGAAAATGTATATTTTGGATTTTAATACTGTGTGTATTTTTATAGACCTTTGTGCTCCTACTAATTTACAGAATGGTGCCGGAGGTGTAAGAGGGCTCCAAGTGTTCTTCCAAGTATTTGCACGAAATTGAAAATCTGGAGGTAGACTGCACGTAAACTTGGTGTTATAAACATAGTAGCATGTTCATCTTGAAGACTAATTTTCCTTAGTGCTAGTAATTTAAATTGTCTTCTAAAATCCAGACTGCTTTGAATAAGTGATTGTGAGTATGTATCTGAAAACTGACTTTTGCCTCAGCATTTTGTGTCTCAGGAGCAAGTTTAAATGGGGGCTTCCATATGGAAAATCAATAATATTTCTAGCTAGGTAGCTTACTTTGTTGTTTTTGATAGCTAATAGAATAGGAACAAAGTGAGTTATGTAATCTAAAATGTCATTTTCTTTAGGACTAGGAAGCCTAGCAAGTGCATTGGCAATGGGAAGTTGTTTATCCCAGAGCCACTTAAAGCCTGCATGCATCTATCTATGGCTGGAAGTGAAAAGTAATGTGTTCCTCCACTTTGCAAGGAAATTAAAATGTAACAGCTGTTTTTTTAATGACATGTGAGACCCAGACAGAGCTTTCTGTGCCCACTTGGAATAGGTTTCTCTAAACGGGGAAAACATAACAATAAAAACCTTTAGAGCTGATGGGGGGAAAGAGATGAATAAAAAGAGAGCTGTGAAACTCTTTTGCACATCAGCCAGGGAGCACTTCGATGGGTATGGGGAGACCATTAAGAGCTGCTAGTATGTCTTCAGCTGCTTCCTCTGTTACCATTTAGGTGGCCTTGTCTGTTTTAATGCCCAGGTGAGGCGTTACAATGTCGTTCTTTAAGAACATGTGATCTCTGGAAGAAAGGAATAAAAGAGACAGTTAACTTGTTCATCCAAATAAAGAGGAGTCCTACTTTGGCTTTTGCACTGTATTTAATATAATTTTACAAGTCCCACTTACACCCACAGAACATGATCACCTGTGTTCAAGTAATTTTGGACATTAAGAGGACATGTTAATGGCTTATATTGTGCTCTTCTGTCCAGAAACAGACTTTTGCCATCAGGCAGCAATTTTAACTATGTCAGAAGAGAAGATTAAGCCCTCCTGACATGTTAACCCTACAAAATAGTCTGAGCGGTGGTTGTGTGACTCCAGTAATGCACGGTGATGTCCTGGCACACAGACATAGCAAGACCAAACTGCCCCCAACCCGAAATGCAGCCAGCACAGTGAACTCCATGAGGCACCATTCTGGTAGAGGTGTCTTTTTACAGAAGCTAAGCTGCCTCTGGGCCTGAGAGATCTGCAGTGCCTCGGCCACAAGGGGAAACAAGGCTGCAGGGAGGGAAACCTCGGGGCAATGCAGTAGGTCTAAGGGATGAGCAAGCAGCTTCCACCCATTCAGGGCAAGTTGCGCCTGCAGATAAAGGAATTTGTAAGTGAAGCACCGCTGCAGCTTCATAAGGAGATTCTACAGAGCGGGTTTAAGGCTCCCCGCGACACAAAAGCCCCCTCCTGCTGTTTCCTGGCGCCCAGGCTTCCCTCTGGCCTGTTATCAGACCCAACATCTGGGCTGCGTCCCATTCGTATTCATGATACTTCTACACAAACCTCCTCCCTTGCTATGTCTCCTGTTCTTTGTAAATTTAGCTGCCTGAACTCTGAGAACTAAAGAAGCAATGATAAGAGATCGTGTGTATAGTTTTCTGCTCCCGATTGCAAGAGAATGGCTTTGAATTATCTCCTCCCTAATCTAGAAATAAAGAAAGGAGTCACACTAACAAAATAACTTCAGTGTAACTTTGGACCATGTGTCTCCTAACGCATGCATTTCATTATTTTCTGTCAGTGTCCAGGTCAACAACCAGAGATTAAGTGGGTAAAGTACAAACTGGCACTACAGCTAGTTTTGTAGCATGCAGAGAGTATCTTGCTTCAGCACATAAGCTTGAAGTGTAAATGTATGTTAAAATAAGCAGGTTTTTAATTTCTGTTGCACTGTGCATTGATTATTCATCACAGCACTCTTACATACATATTACTTTAAAGACTGAAAAATATTAAACAGAGAAAGTAATGATCCACAGGAGAAAAAAAAAAATTTTTCTCTTTTTTGTGGCTTATGAAGAAATTCTGAAAGATCTTAAGGATCTTCAGTACTTTTTTAATGTGAGTTTGCTCAGCTGTTTTTATCATTTCTGAAGTAACAGGAATG
>NW_009259588.1:795868-808489 GCF_000687185.1 Egretta garzetta
GGAATGCCAATCAGGGCTAGAAATTTCTGGCCTCATCAACCCTTGTGATTTGGTTAGGACCAGCTAGCGCAGTAACCCTCCTGCTGCAGTCTGCACATGGAGAAAATCACTTAAAACCACAGGTACTAAGCTTCTCCCTTCAGTTAGGGAGCAGTAAAGTTGTCTCAGGGTAGATCATGGTTTATAGCAGTAAACATTTGTTCTGTTTGTTGGCTGCACCTCGCCTGATTGCAATGGCCTTGAGATGTACATGGGATCTTGCTCACCTTTACATTGAAGAGCCCCTGTGTGAATCTCTAACAAGGATCAGATTGCCATATACGCAAGTTAGGAGGGGCTAGAAATCCAGTTGAATACTTGGCAAAATTCCTAGTGGTTTGAAGAGAAACAAGGTTTTCTCAAGAACAGCTCTCAATCAGTTTTCGTATTGTGCCAAGTATACGTTTCCTCGTTCTCCAGTCATTCAGAGTTTCAACAAGATCACACCTGAGCTTCAAAATATAGGGAAAAAATAAAAAAAAAAGGTAGAATTATGTGTCAGTATAGTAAGATATGATAAGAATAGAAAAGGTATAAGCTTGGTTTTCTTTTTTTTTGTTCACATCTCCAGGAAACCTTGGAATTTCTAAAATAAAAACTAAATTAAGTTTCCAAATGTTTAATCACCAAGTAATTCCTTACAAGACTGATTTGAGGCAACTGTTCTTTTTTTTTCCTTTCATTTTACTCTTGGCCCTATTCCCTCATTTCTTGCTATGTTCCTGACATAATTCCTTGAAAAGGAAATACTGACTATCTAAAAGGGAGTTTCTGCTGTAATTAGGGTCAAGACATATCTTTACCTCCATGTCCTGTTGTGGTACAAAATATTCATTTCAAGCACTTTGGCTCTCAGAGCAATCTTATACCCAATGCTGCCCATGCCAATGATCCCCAGAGTAGCTCCAGTAACTTCAACCCCCAGAAAACTGGCTTCACAGTACTCCATACCCGAAGAAATTGCAAAGTGATAGCCTACAAGAAAAACACTCCGATATGAGAAATGAATGGGGAGGAACAAGGCAAGAGTCTGGACTTGTTGTGATGCTATAGCACACTTCTAATGGTTACAAACACACAATTTTAAATAGCAGTGGTTTTTGTAATGTCCTGGGTGACTCCCTCATATATTATCTTTTCCTGCCATGTATATGTGACATTCCCATTTATTCTCACCATACTACAAAAAGCCTTTTCATGTAATCTCCCCTAAAAATCCTTTTACTGCTTTAGACTCATAAAAATATTGTCCTGTTCTGCATCATCAATCAAAATAACTATTGCCAGTAATTCCAAACTGCAAAGTTTGGAAATGGCATCTGGAGAATAGCACCAGATGTAGGTTTTGCTATATAGAATAAGAACAGGTTTCCTGTTCACCTCTGCCTCTGCCTCTCTCCTTGGAAAGAAAAGACTGACTTCTTTAAAAATCACTACTAAGCAATTTCCATAATTATCTGTTAAACCTGCAAAATCTTGAATGGTTCTACAACACAGAAAATAAGCTTATATGCACAGAGACAGCACTTATTAGTCTGCTAGCAATGTGACAAGCTTCTGATATTTCAGTCTTCTGATATTGCCAGCTCTTCTAAAACATAAGCAGAATGTTGTGAAAGTATCAAAAAATGCCTCAGGATAAAACTCAAGTCATGCCAGGGCAGAGCTATCAGAAATGCCACCAGGGGTAGTTTATGTAGATGGGAACAAGAAATTAATCTCCCTTTTAATCTGTCTCCTCCTTGTGAGGTAGAAACAGTTTAGGGGGAGATAAGTCTCCTTTGAGTTTCTGTGAATCCTGTGGTAAAGGCAGGTAAATTTAATAGGATAAACCTGGAGGGTATTTTCCTGAAGCAGGAGGCATTCTAACCAAGACAAGGGTAGGTCTATTTGGGGAAATGGCATGAAAAAATTGTGGAAGAAACTAGAAAGGATGCTATTAGCAGAAACTGGAGCAGGCTGCCTTGTTGCTCCCTAATGCTCCTGAAATTCCCCAATTCTGCACCAATCCATTCCAGCCCCTGAGAATATGCCCATGCCTCTGTCAGCCCCAGCTTTTAGCATATATCCTTATTCTGCGCCGTTGTTGCCTCCCACACTCTAATTTCTTCTGCCAGGTTGTGATTGCAGCAATCATCTGATCTTTGGCATCCCCTATTTTTGGTCAATAGCACTGTAACGCTATCACATCAAGAAGCATGTGTTATGTGAGCCAAATGTCACAGTCACTGAAAATGTGCTGCTGAAATTTAATGTAATGAAATTTAAAGTTTTCATATGTAGGGAGCACACTTCAGTGTGGTGTTCATCTGAAACTGTGAAATTAAATCTACAGCCGTATTTATTCTAAAAACTAAACAGCTTCTAAGACCAAGCCCTGTCGATAAACCAAAAACTTGCATTTGAATCAAATGTGATTAGATTCTGCTCAAGTATTTTCAACCCAAGCTGGTGACCTGTGAAAAATAAACTCATATGATCTTATTTATACCTGGATGAAATATATGTTATGTATGTTTGGGTATAGTGTAGTAATTTATATATATTTATGATATATAAAATATATGAAAACACTGATTATTCTATTTGCCAACCCAAACATTTAGATTTTCACATTTTATGTGAAACTATGTTCACTACAGACAACTCTAGGAAAAGTCAAGTTAATGGTAGGTAAATCTTGTATGATTTTTAGAAGCCACAAAAGAATTGAGATGTTACCTTCCACTAGTCTTCTAACAGATGCCAGCAGCAAAACCATTCTAGTATTTGCTGTGCTGCTAGAAACAGCATGTGGAGCATTAGCTGTGTTCACACCAAAGCTAGCTACAAGTTTCAGATCCAGGTGATCCATCCCTACTCCTGAATTTGCAATCACTTTCAAGTTTGGCAGGCTCTGGAGGAGCTCTTGGTCAATGACTGATTTGTGACGTCACAAATAGATGGCTTGGACCTTTTTACTCATATGCTTTCTGTTTTCAAGAAATTCCTTCTTGGTGATGAGCTAGAAATGTTTCTTCAGGAACGCCATGTGGCCATGCAGTATCCCATGTATGCCACCTATTTAATTTACCAAAAGCCCAGGTAGCTCCTCTCTCCCATGATCTGCACAAAGAAGACAGACACAAAGTGTCAGAAGAAAGACATATAATTATTTCCAGACATTTTAAAGAATAATCACTTTCATGTCCTGTTATAAGAGAACTTACAAACCACATATTTAGATAGGGAGGTAAACAAACCAAGACAAGAAGCAGGTCTTTATGTATACTACCAATTATACACACACACACAGAGGTATTCACATAATCAAGTCTGAACAGGTTCTGTCCCTCATGGTCTGTAAGGATTTGTCTCACTGCCACCAGGCTCATAACACACAATTATTTCTCATTAATTACTTAGTTTCAGACCATCAATAGTCTGGTGCAATAAATCTCCTTCCCTACCCTGAAACCACAAATTACTGTGTCTAAGTAGTTTAGAAAAATATTGGACCAAATCTAGTTCATCAAAATAAATTGCACAGCTTCATCATGAACTTTGAGTTACCAAGTTAATTTTTAAATGCTTCATCGCAGAGATTTTTTGCAGCCTCCTGTCCTGAAGAGACACCAGTGACTTCTTAACTGCAGAGCCTTCTCCTGAGGCTATCATAAGTTAACAAAATAGTAAACGTTTAGGCAAGTGTTTTCCCAGAAGGACTTTTGCACTCAAATCAGTGTGGGTTTTTTTTTGCAGGAATTACTGACCTTCTGTTTGTGGTTCCCAGAGGGTCTGTGAATTGTCAGCTTTTTTTTTTTTAATACACTATTCACAGCTACCATTGCTTTTCCATATGAATTTTGGAAAGAGCTGTTCAAGGGCTGAAGATCTTGGAATCCCCTATAGTAATACTTGCTGTTGTCTCATTAGTACTATTTCACTATTTGCATCTGCATGTCTAACTCTTGGCGTGTCTACACTCCCTTTGCTAAAACTTCATTTTACCTTCCCTTCAAGAAGCCTGACACTGATACGAAACCTTATAGACCATGAGGGACAGAACTGCAAAATAATGGAAAAACTTCCAGATTTTATGGAAGTGACAAACATTTTACTCAATTTTCTGACTTTGTTGCTTGCTCATAGGAAAGAGAATATAAGAAAAAGTTTGGGCCTGGGCTGAATGTTAGGACTGATCGCTAATTTTGCTTTGGGCTGTGCCCTTACCCATAAGATTTCAGTGGTAGATCTACCATTGTTTCATGGTCAGTTAAGATAAAAGCATCATTTTTGCCTGCATGGAGGAACTAAATCTCTTGAGATTTCCTTTGGTTTTCAAAGGATCCCCTCAGGAAAATCGAAGATACTTTTTTCAATTATTTGCTTTGCTTTGCTTTAACGTGTAGATGAAGCAGAGCTCTTCTTACCTTAGAAAACCTTAGGCCTACAATCACTTCAAAGGAGTCTGCTTTCTTCAGTGTTTTGATATAAAAATAGAATATTACAATATTGGCTGGAAAGTGTTTCAGGATACAGTCAAATTTCTGCAGGGAATTAATGCTCAATTCACCTTCAATACATTTGAGAGTGTTACACAAACTGCTTAGTGTACTTGCTTATTAGGTAGCAGCAAGTACTGGGAACAGAACAGGTATTCATTGAAATAATGGACTGAAGATATCAAAGTGCATAAGTGCTCAGTTTAAAATCTTCAAACAAATCCCTTTTATTAGTTCCACTTTATTTTTAAGAATTGTAAATAACAGTACAGATCAAGTCTAGTGAGGTGACAGCTTTGCAGTATCATAACAATGAGAACAGTGCAGGAACGGGTTGGGGTTTTTTTTTTTTGAAGTGGTACTGTAAGAAATAGTGCCTTCCCATACATATGAGATTTAGTGCTGTCATCTGGCACACGTCATTTGGGAAACACTTCACTTGGAATGGGCTGGCCATTGAGAGCAGCCAGCATATTTGCTATCGCTTCTTCTGCCATCAGACAGATAGCTTGGACTGTTGCGGTTCCAATGTGAGGGGTTATGATGATGTTATTTAACTGTAATAAAGGATGATCTCTGTAAGAAACAGAAAGAACAGAATGTGTTACACAGGGAATTTGCTCTGCAGCTATCCCATGCTAGCTGTTAAGAACTGAACCTGAGGAAACAGCAATGGCATTTTGAGATAAAAGGGCCACGAGCACAGAAACAGCAGAAAGCTGTGGGAAGCTTGCTTACCCATTTCTTTCCTCTCTGTCAGTCTCATTGCCTTGCCTGTCAGTTACGCTGGGAAAGAACTGACAGATGTGGGAAAGGCGAATAGCTTATCATTTATTAATGACTGTATGGGGCAGGCTGAGGTTTTGCCCTTAAACAGTGAGAGGCTCCCCGTGGAGATTAAGATTATGAGCACGCTTTTGCACACAGTTTAAAACATCTCAGATTAATAGAATGGAAAACAGGTTTCTCTACCTTGGCAGAGGCTCAGGGTATGTCACATCCAGAGCGGCAGCCCTAATAACCTTATTCTGGAGAGCTTCTACCAATGCATCTTGATCAATAGCTGCACCTGCATTGAAATGAGATCTTGCTATCGTGACAAGTTAATGAACATGTTTTTACCTGCAAGTGGGGAAAGGTCTCAAGGGACTAGTGAGAAAAATTACAGGATCTTCATCTTGTTAGAAAGTAGAATGTCCTTCTAATAATCATTAACCAAACAAAAGAGATTTTACTTATTAAACTTTAATTAGAGGAGGATTATGGTCCACTGCATAAGGCTTTTCCTGGGATGTGACCAGTTTCAGTCTTTTCCTCATTTTGACACTGATTTCCTGAACAGACAAATCATTTAATATCTTCAAGCTTTCCATTCTTTTATCTGTGCTTTGTTTACTGAAACAATAATCTCTCTCTTATATGCTTGTTCAGCGCCAACAGATCTGTAATCCCATGTGAGGTTTCTTTTGTAAGTAGCTGTTCCAAATGAAACCTATGTTTTTCCTTGTACCCCATTCATCGTTGGTGATGATAAACCTTTCAGTTATTTCCACTAAAAAAAAGAGCTGTCTTTAGGACAGCTCTTTTCTGCTGGGCATCCCTAAATTCTATAGGACCTTTGAACACACCATCTGATCTATGATAAGTCATTCATTCATAGGCTGCCAGCTACTTCACGACTCAAACAATACAGGGATATCACAGAGTGAGGTTGGAAGGGTGAATGTCAACATAATCATACAAAACACAACCTTGGAGCCACAAACAGTGCTTTCAGCCTGTCCTACCTCGGCTGATGTTTATAAGAGTAGCTGTGGGTTTCATCAGCCCCAGCTCCTTTTTCCCAATCAGTTTGTGAGTCTCAGGTGTCAGGTTCACAACCAACATAACAAAGTCAGATTGCTGCAGCAAGTCTTCCATCTTCTCACAGTAGTGGGCACCAACTGCCTCTTCCTCCTCCTTTCTTCTGAAGGAAAAATGCACACACCCCCACATTGACACAACTATTTCTAACTGGCTTTATCAATCAATCAACCATAGGAGGGATCTGGAACAGATCACGTAGAGATTGAGAGGTTTGAGGCCAAGGTAAAGGATAAGACATTGGCAGGTACAGATGGTGGAAGGGAGGAGGGAAGGATATAGGCTAGATGGAAGAAGAGGCTAGAGGAGTGGCAAGACACTGAAGGAGTGATATATGGGTGAGAGCAAAGTACATAGAGTGATATTAGTTATAGTAGGCTGGGGACACAGTGAGACCCCACTCTTCTCTCCTGCGTCTATGCCAATCCCTGTAGAGTCTCTCCTTGCCTGACACCTGAGTTAGGGCTTGGGGTGGGAAGGGAATGAAGGGGAAGCGAAGTCTGAAAGAAAGGGAACTATACAACTAAGAGAAGTTTAGATGCTTGCCATTGGTGCCGGTGCAATGAGTAATCTGGCTGGGTTGGGGAGAGGGGTGACTGGCTGGCTGGGCCAGGGATGCTGCCAGAAGCCTGCAGAAGAGGCTGTCAAGACAAGGGACACAACCAGGCCACAAGGCCTGGTTTGTTTGGACAACATCTTCAGAAACGTTACATGGCCTTTGTTCCAAACTGCTATAGCTAACCAGGGCAGAGCGAGCACAGGAGGCAAGGGGGAGCTGCTTCCCGAGGGGAGCAGTAGGGAGCCAAAGCAAGTAAAGCGGCGGCACGCTGGGTGCTCCGCCCCCTGCCTGTAGCTGCCATGAGTGCCCAGCGGTGTGTGATTTGGTATACCACTGATACAGAACTTGCTTAGCATAACTTGCTCAGCGTTAGCAGCTAAATTTGCTGGAGGCTTAGGCCGCAAGCTATGAACTCTCACCTAGGTATGTTGAACTTCTACCTCATCAAGTAAAAGAAGGCCCCAGAGACGGTTCAAGCCAGGACATACGGAAGCTACTTTCATTAACAGAAGCTGCAATCTTAGAGATAAGAAAAGAAACGTCCCGCCTAGAGACAATGGAAGGACCCAGTGAAGAATGGGAAGACCCAGACCCTAATATTACTACTGGTTCAAACTGTCACATGAGGGGTGGAGAATTCAGGTTGTCAGGGTATAATTTCCCAGGGATTTCTTTGATCGAGGTCCCTCTTTGGAGACACCCAGCTGTAGCACTATTAATAAAAAGGACTTTAAAGCAGGATCTCTTTTCTGCTTATTGATTCAGCGGAAACCTAGAGTCTAACCCTGTTATGGTGGCTGGCATGCATAATTTCCATAGCACTACGAAGACTGGAGAGACAAGAGAGACGTGGTTTCCGTCACTACCCCCTGACCAATTACATGCAGAAATCAGACATTTTTACCTCCGGTTCCTGTTATGGTACAGGATCCTCATGTTGAAGGCTCTGGCTCTCTGAGCCACTCTGTACCCAATGTTGCCCATCCCAATGATCCCAAGCGTCGTTCTGGTTACTTCCACTCCCAGCCAGTCAACAGCAAAATACTTTGTGTCTGGAGAAACCGCAATCTGGCAGCCTGAATATAAATACATTCTAAGTGTGTACAAACAGACCATAAGCATAGGTTTGGGGGAAAGAAAAAGTTTCTCACCATCACAGCAGGTGGGGCTCTCTTACAAAACATCCTTGCTAATTGTGACCAGTTTATAGAAGGGCCTGGATGGTGCCATTCCCTGCAAAAGCCAGGGCTGGAGCCAGTAACACCAGAGGCTCCTGGGTAGGTACTGCGCTGGGAGGGATGGCTCCTCAGGGAAGTAACTCTTCCATGGCTTGAGTATTTTCTTGGAAGTTCAAAAATACCTAATTTGACACTTACCACCCTGCAAGCTTAACTTTCTTTTAGCTGGGGTAAATCTCACCATTTCTCTCCTGGATCACAACCCAAAGCAGCCTCACTGCTTGACTGGGGGTGAAGGCTGCAAATTCCAGCTCAGCCAGGGATCTCTATAAGCGTTTATACAAAGACCCTGAGGTCTAGCAAGATGCAATAGTAAGAAAACATCACAGGGCAAGAGGTGGTATTTACTGCTCAGCATGACAGAAACACTACTGAGTCCCTGAAGACAGAGGCAACTTCTTGTGATAGTCTCTACTGACACCTTCCTTCCCCTGAAGGGCACTGAGTAGCAAGGGCATGTGGAAAAGGACCTACCTTTAAGGACACAAACTAGTGTCGGTGGTACAGATTGGAGTAACTTTGTCAAAAGGATTATCATCTATTTCAGTAATAATGCTGATGCTTTTCTGGAAATACAACCCATTGGTTTAGACAAACTCTTTGCAGAAAGAGGAAAAAAATTAACAGTTATACTAGAGATGGGGACACGGCCATTAATGCCTTGTACCCTCCTGTAGCTCTTAACTCTTGTTCCAAGGGGAAGTGGAGAAGTGGTGACATTTGATTTGGATGCATTTTGTATTCAGTTTTTACAGCTATAAACAACCCACCCAGTGAACAGCCAGAGGAGAATTAAGCCCCAGACATTATTCCAAACAGGATATCACAAGTGACTTCAAAGCGTGTAATTTAGACAAAGGCCTTACTCCTGTCACCATTGCCCTAAAAAGAAGCAGAACATAGGAAAAGCAGAGGCCTCTGAAAATGGAGTCCTCAGAATTCTTTTTTCCCTTGTAAAAGCATCCCAAATATTGATTTGGACTGATCACCTGTATCATAGTAGAAGTGAAATATGCCAAAGAAGTAGCTAAGAGCCAGGAAAATTTAAAACATTACCTTCCACTAGTCTTCTGGCAGAGGCCAGCATCAAGGCCATTCCTATGTCTGCTGTTGGGTCCGCCACAGCATGTGGGGTGTTGGTCACTTTTACGCCAAAGTTAGAAATCATTTTCAAGTCTAAGTGATCGACTCCAACCCCGGAGTTTCCAATTACCTTTAAATTTGGCAGGTTTTCTAGAAGTTCCCGGTCAATAGTTGGCCTGCCCTCAAACACAAAAACAGATTGGATTTTTTTGCTCATTTCTTTTTTGTTTTCAAGAAATTCCTTCATGGTGATAAGGTGGAAGTGTTTCTTCAAAAGTGCTGCGAGGTTTTCTAGTACACCATGAGTTCCTCCTATATCCAGAATCAAAACGCCTGGCAACTCTTCTTCTGCCATGATCTGCAACAGGGGAATAAAAGAAATACTCCTTTGTTTAGGAGAACACCCTGAAAGGAGTGATGCTGTAGTGATAATTTAAATTCACATCTGTAAACCAAGAAACTGATGGAACTTTTAATGATATAAATCCACAGTCACTTGGTACTAGCATGGTACATGAGACAACTTCCCAGTATTTTCACAAAGTGCTGATTTAGACTGTAACACCGAGGAATATGTACCCCTTAGATCTAAATCCAGTCCTACAATGTGTTCTCAAATAGTTTCATTTTAGTCCTGAATCAGTATTGATTTCACACAAATCTGGTAGCTTCTCAACTTTATTCACAAATTCATTTCTGTAAGCAGTGGTGTGAAACAGAGGCTGCTAGAAAGTTACCCAAAGTTTCTTGCCTATCGCTTATGGTTGGTGAAGCCACAGGTAACGTAGAGAGGCACTGAGGCTCATATGTGTCTGGCAAACACCTGTCAGGAATAGTTTAGGTCTAACAAATTGCACGATGAAGGGCTGTGCTTGGGCAGCTGCCACACTGTTTGCCTTCAGTGTTTTAAACATCCAGAGCTGTACCTGAACTTATCTCCCACAAAATTTAGCACACCCATGCCTATATGCTGAACCAGTGGGGAAAAGCACTAGAGGTGAGACTGTAAGTCCCACTGACAATGCAGTCCTTCATACTAGAACTTTTCCCCTGCCCAGACAGTTTTGAGTCCAGTCCTCTCTGCAACACCCATGCAAATGTATTGTAGCCTGCAGTAAGATAGGGGCTCCACAGATAGCCACACACCTAATTAGAGGCAGCCCTTACAGCTAAAAATGGTAGCTGAAGATTTGCTGTGTGTCTTAACAACATTCATGTCTATTTCCTATAATTCTGTTTGCTGTGCTCCACTCGCTTTAGGTCTCTATCCTGTACTGTGTCCTAGACTTGGGTCCAGGAAACCTGACGTTGTGCTAACTGAATCAGAACAATTTTCCACAGCAGTATGCTGATTTATTCTGGGCACACAGTGCTGGGTAGAGATTTCCTGTTGCTTCAGTCCTCTCACACAAGCCTTCAGTGAGTAACCAAAATTCAAACCTGTGACAAAAAGGCATCAACGCAGATGGGAAGTTTCCATCAAACAATATTTACCCTTCTCCTGAGCAAACTCAGGCTTATCACAGCTGCATCTATTAAATGTTTACAATCTCAACACCAGTAATACTGCTTCATCCCAGCCTTGACCTGCATTTCTGCCTCAGTTCCAGGCTCCTGCTGTACATGGGCTAGAAGGGGCCTCCATGTTAGGACAGGTCTGCAGTTCACCACGAGCAGCATCTCTAATAACACTAACTGGTTCCAAACAGCAGCAAAGAAAGTAAAGAGATGAATAGTGCAACCACATTGCAAAGGAATACCATGTTCTTAAATATATCTGATCTATTTCTTGCCAACTGAAGTATTTTGAACCCTGCCAGGCCCATATGGTTGTGAAAATTATGCACATTTCCCCTGCATTTCTTAAGAAATGCATTTCTTAAGAGTATCACACAGCACGACTTTAGAAGGATAAACTACATTTGTCCTCCAGAATGAATGATGCATAGAATAAAAGACAAGATTTGATGTCATGTTGTGGCAGTGTTGTCCAGCTTCTTGATGATCAGAACCTGATGCTCCTGCAGCAACTTTCTCAGACAGGATGGCAACTAAACCTTATGCTGTTAAGGGATGGAAAACTGGGCACCAGATATTACCAACTGACTGGCAGATACCAGTAAGGCAGCACTGTATTACATCATTTGCTTTCATTACCACTTCCTCCTCCATGACAATATGCCAGTCATGAAGGTCAGAGTCAGACCCGCATTCATTTTAGAAGCACTTCCTAAATTTCACAAGCAGAAAGGTGATCCTTGAGGAAGCCACAGTGCAGTGCAGCATAAGCTGGTTTAGCTTTAAACAAACCAGCTGATGCATTAGAAACAGGCTAGTCGCCTGTAATTAATCTTTTCATTAGTGTGGACATGCCGATGCTGATGCAATCTCAGCCATGTTCGATGTGTGCGTGAGCCACTCACAGACTGCAGCTTTGGTTCAAGAACTGGGGTTCTGCTAGTACCAGGTACAATCTTAAAAAATTCTATTGACAGCAGTAAACTAAAAACATTTAAAGGAACCTTGCAGAGGGAAGGGGGCTCTCCAGATACCAACCTTGGTCTGAGGAGTGCTTACTGTTTGTCCTCCAGCACTACCTGGGTATGTCTTGTCCCTCTGCCCGTAATCCACAATTCTCCTGTGACAGCGATGTCCATGAGAACCAATAGCTCGATGCATAAATTTACAAGCCAAATTTGGCTGGCCAGACATCAGTGGAATGGGTTTTAACAGGCCGAATGCTTTGCTCCTGAACATTCAGATATCAGATGTCTTGTCCAGCATGCTAAATGTAACACCTGTTAAGGATATGACAATTTTGGTTTTGGACTAGTACCATCTGCAGCATCACTTTTTTTTTTTCTGTCTCTCCTCACATTTTCTATTTACCTAAGATGATTCCATGAATGCCTGCATCTGTAATCAAATACAACACTGATAATAATGTACGTGTACTGATAACAAGTTCTGGTCCTCGTGTTGGAGAGAAAACTTTGAAAACATGACTCGGGTTGAGCCAAGCGGGCAAATAAAAAGAACCACGTGTAAGCATTAACTTCAGTGATACCGTCTTTCTGAGCTGGCATTATTTCTTTTGTGGGGCTTGACTCCCTGCTTGCTCGCAGATTTTTCTGACTGGCACTCCTGTATTGCTTTAGGCTTAAGCCAAATCCTAGCGAAATTAACCTACAGGAGTTTTCCTACCTCCCTTTTCAAGTTAATAGCGTGCCCTATCCAGAATAAATTCCTCCCGCTAACTTCAGTAGAAGAAAACGAACTACCTGAGCACCCCCGCCGGCCACGGCCTCTTCCCGACGGCGTTTCCCCCGCAGCTCGACCTCACGGCAGCTGGAGC
>NW_009259588.1:808503-809907 GCF_000687185.1 Egretta garzetta
CGGCGTGCTTTGGCCTGCAGCGAGCGCTGGCGCCGGCGTGCTTTGGCCTGCAGGGAGGCTCGACCGCCGTCCCCTCCGCCAAGTCTGCTCGAAGGGAGACAGGGCAAAACGAGGACTTTGATCGTGTTCGGAGAGCGCCGCGATCCTGGGGCAAAGCCATTTGGTACAAATCCACGCTGCCGTTCCAGGGCTGCTCCCCGCAGCCCTTGCTTGAGCTTGTGTGGGTTTTTTATAGCGGAAAATACGCGGTTCCCCCTGTCTGCTGCAAGCTAACCTTTTACATGAGTGTACGGTGTAGAATAACGTGTATGTGCCCTTCAGGAAGCAAAAAGATTGGCCTGGGGTGCCCTATCTCGATTCTGAAACCTAATGCTGGCGGTCATTTATCACATGCTGAAATGTCCTGGTTTCACTGCTGATGGCTTCAACAGAAACATTCACCCAATGCGTTGAAGTACCAGCATTTTGGCTACGAGAGGTGAGAGAGCTTGATGGTACCAAAGCGAGACTACTGCCAGGGGCTGGGCAGCGCAGCTCCCACAGGCAGGGTTAGTTCTGGGTGTCAGGTGCATCAGAAAGACACGCAGAAGGTGCATACGCAGCTGTGACCCAAGCTGCCTCAAATGTGGTGGCACTCAAGCTGTGACTAGCACTAGCCCCAGCATGAAGGTGTTTATTGCTGCGGGTTAATCACAGAATCACAGAATGGCAAGGGTTGGAAGGGACCTCCGAGATCACCCAGTCCAACCCCCCTGCTAAAGCAGGGTCACCTAGAGCAGGTTGCACAGGACATCATCCAGGCAGTTTTTTATTATCTCCAGAGAAGGAGACTCCACAATGCCCCTGGGCAGCCTGTTCCAGTGCTCTGTCACCCTCAAAGTAAAGAAGTTCTTCCTCATATTCAACTGAAACCGATGAAAATGTAGCAACGAAATATTCCGTAACCAGCAGGCGCAGGCAGCTGCTTTGTTCCTGAATCTCCTTGATCAAATCCAGTGGAGGCACAGGGAGTTTTTTAACATCTGTAGAGGGGTCAGCAGCAGAGATTTGGGCCGTGGTAAGCTCCGTTTCATCCTCCCGGTGCCGCCCAGCAGCACCACTCGGGCCAGCTGCACTGACTGACACCGCCTGGTTCCACATCGCACTTGCGAGGGGAGACGCCCCTGGCCCCGGCCAGCAGACAGGCGGCACAACCTGCCCACCCGCCTGGGTGCGCCTGCCTCCTCGGGCAGCAGGAACATCCCCACGGGGCCACCTGCCATCTTGGTTGCCCTCGTGGCCATCACCCAGGAGCCAGGTCCCAGTGCAGGCCCCCTCGCTTGAGGCTGGCCCCACAGTAGTGGCATGGGGGCACAGAGACTCCTGAGGGGACAACGCCTCCGCCCGGCTCTCGGCACGGCTGCC
>NW_009259588.1:810436-824117 GCF_000687185.1 Egretta garzetta
GTGGACCAGGCCATCCTGTCGGAAGAGGACCGAGTCGTGGTCATCCGCTTTGGGCACGACTGGGACCCGACCTGCATGAAGATGGATGAAGTCTTATACAGCATTGCTGAGAAGGTAAACTGGAGTTGTGGCGTGGGATGGTCGCTTTCTGCGCTCAGTGTTTCGCACGGCTTGTGTGAAGCCTAAGGCGGGTTATAACTCGGTTTCTGGAGAGGTGTTCCTGCTTTATGAGGCTGCAAGAAAGCTGTTTGGTTTGCTTTCATGAGTGTCTCCTAAGGCCATCGACTATCCTGATGTTTGTAGTATTTAACGGGGTGAAAAGAGTATTGCAAGTTCTGAAGTCAAAATCGCTGCTTGATAATAATCTGTCACTTAATGAAGGTCAGCATTCAACCAGAAATAAGTGCATGGTAGTAGGACTGCTGTGGCTCTAGGTAATGCAGCACTGTCACTTTGCAATCAGAATGTACAGTAGCTTCAGATTTCCATTTGAGCCATTTGAAAAGTTACTTTAGCTTTCAGCCTTAAAAATAGTAAGATCTTAAAATGTACGGGACAGTGTTGGTGAATATATCAGTCATATTCTTTGGGAAGATAGATGGCATTCCATTGAGTTGCATGTCCTGAATTAAATTTTAGGAGCCAGACTCTGAAGCTGTTTTCAGATGGAAACTGAATACCTGCTGACAGCTGGTCACTCCCTTAAAGATAGATACTGAAGAAAAATTAGACTGTTAACATATACAATCAGCTATAATTTTTCATGTATTTGTTAAAGGTTTTGCGTAGTGATAAATGTAGAAAACTGATCGCTCTTCTTTAACTGAACCACATAGAAAATGAAGCAAAAAAATCTGAACCACAAATGGTAACTTGGGGTGAAAAGGAGTCAATTATCTTCATGTAAAATTGCGTGCATACTGTGTAACTTGATACGGAGTTCTTTTCTTGGTGTGTTCCTTTCTCTTTTAATGTTATCTTTAAATAAATTAATTTCTGTCTCTAAAATCCCTACAATGAAAGATCTATGCCTATAGCCAAATGTTAAGATATAATAAAATACAGTAAATAATTGTGACATGGTTTAATGTAGCTATTTTGTGTTTAACCTGGTGGGAGCGTCTTATGCTCAGATACTGTTAGTAACCACTTTTGGCAGGACGCTTGGCAATTTGGCAGACGTATTGGCAGTTAGGGGTGACTGGGGAAAGAAAGAACAATGTAACTTCTTATTTAAAAATCTCCCTCTGCAGAAATGGCAGATTAAAGGGGGAGATCCTTCCTCATCCTCTTGCTTACAAGCCATGTTTGGATCTCTGCTGTTTTAAAGAGTGAGTAAAAGTTCCAATTGTACAGGTGTTGTTTATACTAGAGAATAATACAGAATGTTAAATGCTGTGATTGCATACTACATTTGAAGAAAATGTAGCCATATTTTACATTTGATACCATGGTGCAATATTATTTTAGTCTGCAGCGTATTTTTGGGTAGCAGTAGTATTTATCTGTACTTTATAATAGGAAAACAGGATTTTTTTTGTTTGAATCCTTTTGGGGGAGGAAAAAGAAACTGTGATGCTATATGAAAATACAAAGCAGATTATTTTCACTGAAACATACTCCACTTACAGTTGACTGTTTCCCCCCTCCCCCCCCCCAGTGTTACATGAAAAGTAATCAAAGTTTCACTGAGTTTCAAAACAAATTATTATTTTAAGATGTTAGATTTTTGCTTTGTCAGTGTTTCAACTAAACATCTAAGACCTTGCGTTTCATAAAATTCCTCTGGAACACCTTTTTTAAAAATACACTTCTTTTTTTTTTTTTTAAAGAGGCTCACAATTGTAAAAAACCATCCCCTGAAATACAGGGCTTTGGCTGCTAAATCACTTTTAATACCCTTTTTTAAAGAAATACTTTTAAATCGTGATTTATCTAGGACTGAATACTGTAAATTAAGATAACCTCTTGTGAAACCAGTCCAGTTTAAGCAGCATGTTGTATTGGGTCAATGTGGATTTAGGGAAGATTGTTCAAATGTTTTGCATTTATTTAACAGTAATTAGAAGTGTGAATAGCTGTGGCTTTTGCTTAAACAGTTCTGCATCTGCCTTTCTGTTAAGGTTATGTGAAAAGTGAGAGAAGAGAAAGGGGGACCTATAAAAAACATACTGCTAGTATCATTACTGGTGTTTGTAATTAAAGTTGAGGAAAGCTAATCCATTTATTCATGCCTATAGTTTTCTGAATTGTTAGCTGTACGGATTGCTCTCAGCAGTATAATGTCTTTCTCTTCTCCCCTATAAATTTATCACCTAAACTTACAGCATACTGAGCAAGAAAAAAAATCAAATAAATATTGACAGTACAGACTTTGAAGCTTGTACTTACTGTATTTGCAGCCTCTTTCAGTTCAGTAATGCAAGTCTGCTGGCTGCCTTCAACTTGAAAGGTTTGCTGCAAAAGCTAGTCTCAGTTCTGGTATTTTTTTTCCTGTGATTTCCTTATCCATAAAGACACCTAGACATAAAAAACATTGTCTAGAAACTGATTAGGAAGATGAGAAGATGGAATCTTAGATCATGATTTCCTAAGGCATTGGCTGTATGCACTTTGGGCCATAAGGTAACATGTGGCTGGGAGATTTGCTTCTTAAAGGGAGCTGAATTCTTAACCAAAGCAAAAATAAAAGAAAAGGAGGAGTATTACTTACCCCTAACAGAAATTTAAAGAAACTTCATGATTATTGCCATTCTTCCTAGTCATATTGCTGTGGCAATCTCATTTTGCACTACTATTTTTTTTTGGAATGATATTGTTAATCAAGAAAGTTAGGAGGGAGAACTTTGGAGGACAAATGAAACTTATTTCATCTGGCATATGATTTTTCCTACATTTGTGCTTCCTATTTACCAGCTAAGTGTGTGGATCAAGATAGGATACAGAATCTGTATCTGATGTTAAGGGTCCTATAGATTCTTCTGCTTTATAGTCTTGAGCAGTTCCATTTAAAGATTTAATAGTAGTCCACCCAACCAGATACAGTTCTGTGAAGTATTAAAATAGCCTGTTACTGCGGCTAGGCAGTAATGCACTTTTGGGGTTTGTATATGCATGTTAATATAGACTAATCTGTGAAGCTACAGTAATTAAGATTAAAAAAAAAAACAAAAAACCAAACCCAAAATTCCAAAATTGAAGCCCAACCCATGAAAGTAAATGATAAAAATTTTAATCCATGCTGCTGTTTGACTTTTAGTTTTCTACTCTGTTCTGTCCCCATGGACAGCAGCTACAATGACCTGGTAAAACAGAGAAAGTTTTGAATTGAAAGATGGATAAAGGAAGTCAGAGTGTCATAAATACATCAGTTAATATCCGTCTTGTTTTTCTGCTGAAAATGTTTTTACCTTCAGGTGTTGAACAAGTGTGGAGTTGTCCAAAAGGAGGTCTATCACTAGAGGGTGGTTTGGGGTTTTTTTGGTTGGTTGTTTTTTTTTTTTTTTCCCCAGAAAGCAGATGACTCAACTGCAACAACTTTACTATATTTTAGTGTATGTTAAGTTACTTTCAGAATAAATGTGTTATTATGTGTTCCCCTTCTGAAATAGCACAAGGTTTTTTGCCTATTGTCTGGACAGTAAAATTTTGCTTTACATTAACTACCTCAGTATAGTTTCAATTGTTACAACTGCAACTGCTTTTATTTAGTGTAGTTGCTTGCTCAGAGTTGTATTTAATACTTGTTCTGAGGTCTCCATACTGTATCCCCAGTTATAACTCAAAAGGTAAAAGTCAAAACTTCTCAGCAACCACTGCCCTGAAATGACAGCAAAGCTTTTTTTTTATATAGGAATGTAGTTTTTGAACTGACAGCTCTATCTGGGGGATGAATTCACGTCCCAGTGGGTTAGGGATAGGTTAAGCTTTGGTTTATCTCCACAGACTTAGAAGTATAGATCAACTCCTGTATCTGTAGTAGCTTGACTCCAGAAATACTTCAATTGTTTTTGCTTAAAATGAAGCCTAAACTAAAGCTTTATGAATTGGAGCCGTCTGTGTGTGAAGCTGGCTCTGTACTGCTGTATCTTGGCTCCAATATTACGTTTGAGACAGTAAGTGCTTCTTCAGGCTGTAAAATTGGTCAATGCTGTGCAGAGAGAGACATTTGAGTAGTTCTGCAGGGCTTGTCTTGTGTTGAAATAAAATGCCTCCTGGTGACAAGCCTGCCCAGTCTGGCACAGCCACTGACCGGTAGACGTTATGGCCACTGCAGTGCTTCTGCATCACCCTTTCCACATTTAGCCTCTTACCCATGTCTTTATCAGTTCATTCTTAGGACTGAACCCCAGCCTTCTGCTGCTACACGTATTGCAGTGTGCATACAAGGCCCATGTCAAGGGCAGTCTTGGCAGCCAGTGTCCAGACTGAACAAAACTCATCCTTATTCAATGGTTTTGGAGTGGTAATTGTGTCAGATTTGAAATTAAGGAAGCCAGGCTGAAAGAACAGAGCCAGTTTTAAAGTTCTGAATTCAAATTTGAGAGTCTGTATCTAGCTTTGAGGTCTGCTTTAGACCTCCTACAAGCTTTTAAGCAGGTAACTGTCATCAGTTTCACTTCTATAAAAGTAGGTAGCTGTGCTTTTATTCTCATGGAGAAGAAGGAAGATTCAGTTAATGCCTGAGATACTTGGATTGTGGTGATAACTTGCATATATGCTGTGCTGAGGTCATTTGAATGATCCAGTCCTTTTGAGTAAGATATATATAACTTGTTTAAGACTTGAATAGTATCTTAAGTTTCAGAAGATAAGCTAATGCATTCATTAACTATGGTTCTCTTTTACAAAATCTTTGCTGCTGACGGTTGTTGCTAGTGACGAGCGTTTCTCATTCTTCCAACAGGTCAACTAAATTAAATGTATATAATGTAAAACTAACTGCAGGCCCTAACAATGTTGTATTAATGCTTGGTTTAACTTAAAATAATTTTCTAATCTCCAAATTAAGTACTTGTTGAAAGATTATGCTTAGTCTGTCAGAATTGCTGAATGTGTTGTAGAAGTTATCCCACATGGTGAAGCTGTGCTGCAGATTCTAAAAATGTCTGCAGGATGGAAGAAGAAATTATAGGAGAAAATTAAAAAGGCTCTTCAGGTTTTTTTTTTGGGGGGGTGTTGTTGTTTTGGGTTGTTTTTTTGTTTTTTGTTTTTTTAAAACAACCAACCATCTTTTGCTTCCTCAGGCTAACCAGGGAGTAACTTCAGTCACTTCTTAGTTAAATTGTTGACTCTGAACATCCCATTAAGTTTCTTGGAATTCTTTCATATAGAATTGAAATGGGCATGAATGATCACTTCAGAGGGCGTTAGGGTTTGATATTGTGGCTAACTTGGATTTTCAAGGCTTTCCTCTTGTCTGTTTTGGAACATGGCTTAAATGGGATGTTTCCATTAGATTATTGACACAGTCTAGGATTATAACTGGCTCCATAAAAGCACAGTAAAAACTATTTCAATGTTGTTTCACTCCAGAATAGATTTTACTTTCTTTGCTACTACATCTTTGAAGTGTGATGATTTCTTACAAATTAGAAACTGTCTTGAAGCAGAAGTCCATTTATTTACTGTGTGCTTCTGTTTTTTTGTAAACAAACATCTCCATACTTTCTCAATTAAAGTGCCTGCTAGGATATTTCAGTACGGGGTACACCATAGATAGTATTTTTCTGATACAGCTTAATCCTGTTTTGTGGTCTAAAATAAAGCATCTTTATATCAAGCAAAAATTATACTCATTGAAGCATTTCTAGATGTTTGATAACAAAATTAACAAGTGGGAAGAACTGTGACAAACAGTAATTTTGTCATAAATCTTAGGCCACATGTGTTACCTCAGACTGGTAATTTTGTGTAGTCAAATGGGAAGGAATAAAATTGTATTTGTATGTAAGTAAGGGGGGTGGGCAAGGTTGTGTGTTGGTGGTATAATGCATAAGTATTTGATAATATACCTCACAGTTAAAGGTTTATGTAATTTACATGCCTACTTACATACTTAATGTGTGTGTGTGTTAATTTCTACTGTACACGTACCAGCTAAGTTTAGTAGCTAAAACTTCCCCTAATTCCACTTAAGGTTAAATATGCTACATCTCGGAAACAAAATGTGATGTGTTTTTCTTTCTGGAATGAAGACATTAACTATGACATTAAAAGGGAAGGATTTTTTTGTATTTAATTCAGTAATTCTGCAAGTGAAAGCCTATTTTACCAGAACTGCCCAGAGAATAGCTTCTCATCAAGGTCTTTTTTTTTTTTATTACCAATTAAATTTTTAAGCTGTTTTAGCTTTACACCTCTCAAAAAAGCTATCAGGTTTTATTATTAAAATATCAGTTTTATTTTCATTTAATGAGCCTTGTTAAACAAATTAGATGGTTTAGAGGGGACAAAATGCTTGGAGGCAGGCACCAAGGCATTTTAGATCATTAATTTTCCGAAGTCTATAAGCAGCTGATGACAGAGGCAACATGTGTCAACTTGGCTTGCACAAAGCAATTACTCTACTTGTTTGGAGCTGTCCATGTCACTGTGAAGTCTCAACTGTACACAAAGGGCATTTGTTTCTCTGGATGTTGATTTAGCATAGTATCTTTACTATTGATACTGGATGTGAAATGAGCATCTTGGCTATATTTAAAAATATTTTCCATGTTAATTGGTTGTTGTAGTTAAAAATAATGGCAAGACTATTTACTGTGATTTTATGACAATATTTTGGAAAATAAATGTTGCAATAATGAAAGCTTATGCCTTTTAACCTGTAATACAAATAATCAAAGGCTTCATAATATGTATTGCTTTTGTATTTCCTGTTTTCTTCTGTTTAGGTAAAAAACTTTGCTGTTATTTATCTTGTGGATATCACGGAAGTACCAGACTTCAACAAGATGTATGAGTTGTACGATCCCTGTACTGTCATGTTTTTCTTCAGGTACATGATGGTTCTAAAATGTAACTCAGTTAAATTTTTTGTGTGTCAAATACAGTGTCTCAATAGATCATTTCTAAATGCGTATCAGCATACTGATGCTTATATTTTCATTGGTCTACAAAAGAGTAAACTGATAAATAGGAAAATGGCTTGTTTTCCAGTTAGCAGTGTTTTGATAATAGAGTAAAAATTAGTGAAAACTGGTTTTCTTATGCACTGTTTTTAGTTTCAAATCTGAAACTCCCTGTATAGAATACTGCAGTAATATGGCAGTCAAGTTGGTCAAACTTGCTTTAAAGATATACCCAAAATATTAAGCTTTTTTTGGAGATAAGGTGTCTACACTGGCAAGATAAAATGTGCTACTGACAAGCGTGGAACTCTGGTGTTAGGCAGTAGTGGGAAAGAAATATAGACAATGAGGAATATGCTGAAGAATAATTGCACTGGGTAGCAATCTTGGGGGCATGTTTGCAGTCTTTGCTCTAGCTTTAGAAATAGGCAGTAAAATGTCAACTTGAGTGACAGGAGTGGATACTCTTTCTTTGAGGCTTACTTTGCAAGCCTGTGTATGTTATAGGGGCTTCTTTTGAATCCTACAAAGCATTCTTGTGGGGAATATAAAGTTTCTTTCTGAATTATAATATCATATTAACTTGTCTGTCTTTTTTTTTTTTTTTTTTTTTTTTTTTTTTTTTTCTTCTGTCCCTTTAAAGGAACAAACACATCATGATTGATTTAGGTACAGGTAATAACAACAAGATCAACTGGGCAATGGAAGATAAGCAAGAGATGATTGACATTATAGAAACCGTTTATAGAGGAGCCCGCAAAGGTCGAGGTTTGGTAGTATCACCGAAAGATTATTCCACTAAATACAGATACTGACATTTCTTTAGCTCTGCCTTTTTTTTTTTAACCTTACATCCACTTAAATTTATTTGTGTGTGTGTGTACATATATATATTAAATGAAAAAATCTACAAATCCTTCAAATTTGAGCATATTTTTATTTATTTAAAATATTTGAATTCCACTGGGAAAAATAAAAGACGTAAAGCCTGGAACTGCCCAATGGCAGTAGTACTGTAGACGAATTTTGGAATTTTTTTTAATTTTTATTTTTTAAAGACTTTACTCTGTGTTGTCCTTTCGGTATGATGTATTTTTGTACACAAAAAGCCTGTTAGCAGAAAAACATTTAAATTGTTTTTATTTGCTTTTGTTACACAAATATGTGGGAAAACTATACTGTGGCTTTTTTAAAAGAATAAAATGAGTTTACCTTACTTTTCTTTAGCTAATTAAATTTGAGAATTTGAGACACATGTATATTTATAGGATTAAGAAAAAACAAGCAGAAAGGAGATACCTGTATTTTTGGTCTAGTTTGTCACAAGACAAAGTGAAATATGTTTTTTTATCATCTGTGTGTTTTAGAGGATTTGGAATGAGTCAAGAAAATTAAATTAATTTGATTTACAGTGGTTATTAATTATGGAATCATTTATGTTGGAAGGGACTACTGGCGGTCTAGTCCAACCTCCCGAAGCAGGTCCCACTTCATCAGGTTGCCCAGGACTGTCCAGTGTTGAGTATCTCTAAGGATGGAGAGTGCTCATCCTTTCTGGAAAGCCTGTTCTGCTGCTTGGGCACCCTCATAGTTGAAAAAAGCATTCCTTGCATCTAGCTGGAATTCCCTGTGTTCCAGCTTGTTTTTATTAACTCTCTCATCTAAAATGCCTCCATCAAGAGTCTGACTGTTCCCCATGCCCGACCATGGGGTAGCTGTAGCCAGAAAGCAAGCTGTAGTCTTGTCTTCAGGCTGGACTAGCTGAATACTCTCAAACCCTCAGGTGCTTTGCACTCCACCATATCTCGGTGGCTCTCCCTGTAACTGCCTCATAACAATATATTTCTTGAACTGGGGAGCCCCAAAATTGACACAGTACTCTGGGTGTGGTCTCACGGGAGATGAGTGGAGGGAAATGAGCTGCTGGCTCTACTGGTGCCAGTATGTGGCTGCAGCCTTTTGTTGCCAGGGCACCCTGGCAGAGCACCTCCAACTTGCCTGCCAGACCCCGCTCCTTTCCTGCAAAGCTGTGTGCCAGCCAGCCCCTCAACAACTGCACCGCAGCATAAGCCTTTACCCGGTTCTAGAGGCGAGGCTTGGCACTTGCCTTTCAACTTCATGAGGTTCCTGTTGGCCCGTTTCTCCTGCCTGTCCTCTAGCATAGCAACCTCTCCCCCCAGTTTGACGTTGCTTGCAAATCGGCACTGATTAAAGCATTGATTAGAATGATTGCTTGATATTAATGAAGAATCTGTAAGATGTAAGTATTAACACCTGCTGAAGTTTTTAAAAAGTGTATTTATCCTTCACGAGCTGAGGTATTCTGTTTACCTAGTAATGCTAAGATGTCTGCATTTGTTGTGAGAGGTTCCCTTTTAAGTTTCAACCAAAATTTTCCCTGCCAAGAGTGCCAGTGTTCTGGTGTACAAGAACCTTAAAGTTAGTGCAGATGTCCTGTGTTGTCTGGCTCCGCCACGTCTTGTTCAGGCCCTGTTTGGTAACTGGAATTCCTATCTATCTCGAAGTCCTTAGGCTCTTTCATCAACATGGCTGATGCTAAAGAACTGAAATTGGCAGCGTATGCGTACCTGGATGGTATCTGCACAGGTGTGCGCAGCTTTCGGTGGGTTTGTGGAAGGAGTTAAGAACCAAACAGCTGTAATCTCTGCAAACGCTGCCATTTCTTTCAGTGCAGAACAGTTCATGTTCACTGGACCTAGGAAGTTTTGCAAAGGCACCTTTGTAATAACATCAAATAAGGTAAGGTGCGTTCTGTAATGCAGAACATTTAAAGGAGCATTGAAGCAGCACCTGCAAACAGAAAAGTTTTGTCATAGGAGGATCTTGTGATTCTAAGTTAGAATCATAGAATCACTTTGGTTGGAAAAGACCTTTGAGATCATCGAGTCCAACCTTTAACCTAACCCTGCCATCCCACCACTAAACCATGTCCCTAAGCACCTCATCTATCTTTCCTTTAAATCAAGTCCAAACTTTAACCTAACCCTGACATCCCACCACTAACCCATGTCCCTAAGCACCTCATCTATCTTTCCTTTAAATACTTCCAGGGATGGGGACTCAACCACCTCCCTGGGCAGCCCATTCCAGAGCCTGACAACCCTTTTGGTGAAGAAGTTTTTCCTAATGTCTAGCCTTAACCTGCCCTGGCGCAGCTTCAAACCATTCCCCCTCGTCCTATCATCTGTTACCAGGGAGAAGAGGCCAACCCCCACCTCACTACAGCCTCCTTTCAGGTAGTTGTAGAGGGCAATAAGGTCTCCCCTCAGCCTCCTCTTCTCCAGACTAAACAACCCCAGTTCCCTCAGCCGAAAAAAAAAAGGTGCGGCCTCACCAGCACCGAGTACAGGGGCACGATGACTTCCCTTGTCCTGCTGGTCACACTATTCCTGATACAGGCCAGGATGCCATTGGCCTTCTTGGCCACCTGGGCACACTGCTGGCTCATATTCAGCCGGCTGTCAACCAGTACCCCCAGGTCCTTTTCCACCAGGCAGCTTTCCAGCCACTCTTCCCCGAGCCTGTAGTGCTGCATGGGGTTGTTGTGACCAAAGTGCAGGACCCGGCACTTGGCCTTATTGAACCTCATACAGTTGGCCTCGCCCCATTGATCCAGCCTGTCCAGGTCCCTCTGCAGAGCCCTCCTCCCCTCAAGCAGATCAACACTGCCACCCAGTTTGGTGTCATCTGCAAATTTACTGAGGGCACACTCAATCCCCTCATCCAGGTCATTGATAAAGATATTAAACAAGACTGGCCCTAGAACTGAGCCCTGAGGGACACCGCTTGTGACCGGCCGCCAACTGGATTTAGCTCCATTCACCACGACTCTCTGGGCTCGGCCATCCAGCCAGTTTTTAACCCAGCGAAGAGTACATCCATCTAGGCCATGAACTGCCAGCTTCTCCAGGAGAATGCTATTGGGAGACTGTGTCGAAGGCTTTGCTGAAGTCCAGGTAGACAACATCCACAGCCTTTCCCTCATCTACCAGGTGGGTCACCTGGTCGTAGAAGGAAATCTAGAAGTTAAAAAGGCAACAAACAAAATATGACAAATTTTAATACTGTTAAAATAAATGAAATACATTTTCATACATTGAAAAGGTTTGTGACTGGATAAGTTCACTACATAGGATATAGTTTTCTTTCCAAAATAGTGGTTTTGCTTCCCCTGAAACTAATAGTTCTTTCCCATTTACAGGAAATACGGTGTCCCGTTTAGATGAATAAACCCAGCTTTCCACTTCTTTTTCTGGGGCAATAGTGAAAAAAAAATTGCGATTCTATTGTGACATCATGCAAGTGCGTTTCTTTTCACTGATGCTTTCTGTGAGTAGTGACTGATTGTAAACTCCCAGATCCAGGGTGGTGTTATTCTCTCTATCTTGCTCACTTCCTCATTTCAGTGCTGCAAAGAAACAGTGAATAAGTAGGTCAGTGGTTTAATTATTCATGACTATGATTCGGCATAAAAATAGGAAGATCTCTGTACAGTTAAATACATCTTTACAGATTGTCTTTCTGTATTTCTGAAGGTTATTACATAGCTTATCAGGAAAGAGGCATCAGAAAGAATAGATGCCTAAATTACATCAATATATTTACAGATGTTCCTGTCTTTCACTGGGTAAGCAGTCTCTACATGACAAAAATAATTGAAGTGCCTCAGTTTGAATCAGGAAAGCGTGTAACAGCTGGAAGAAGACATCACCCACAGAAACAGAAGCAACGCTGTCTTGTAAATCCAAAGAACACCAAGGAAGGCATCCATCAGGGTGGGGGGGTGACATTTGCAACAGACAGCGGTACAAAGTCTCGCGCGCAGTCCTGAACTGCAGCATGATTTTATATTCTAGAGTGTTTGACAGTAATACTAACGGTACCCTTGCGCTTTCCACCCCCCTGCTCTTGCTGCTGCAAGAACAAATAACTGCTGTGTTGGGGCCAAACGTATTTGAGAGGTGCGCTCTGAGCCATGCTGGGCAGCTGGAGCAGGTTTAGAAGCAGATGTACATAAATTTCTGTCAGCAAGGCCCCCCAGTCAGCCGGGTTAGCGTACCTGAGGGATGGGACTGGTGGGTGGGCGTGCTTTAAGCCATGCACATTTTATTACAAATGTACAGCCTCAGTTCACGTATTTGGGATTGCTTTGTGCTACCCCTCGTACGTGGCACTCGGCTGGAACAGCTGCATCAAGCTACAATTTTTCTTTTGAAAAAGTGGTAGCGTTGTTTGGCTCTTGGCAACAAGAAATCCAAGGTGATTTTAAATATTAAAAATAATCTTGGTGTACTTTAAAATCCAAGGAAATGCAGGTATGATAAAGCATGCTAGGTGCTATCCGTAGTTCAAGACTTAAGTGGAAATACATAAAATACAGTAAAAATTAAGTTTCTTTACTTTCAAGTCTTCATCGGTGCTTTCTATCCCAGCCTCTGTCATCAGGTCAGCAACGTGCTTCTCAAGGTCATCAATGCGCTCACCCATTTCTTCCAGTAAAAAGTTAAAGATAATTTACAAATAATGTAACTTAATAGGTTTTTTTCTTCCATGAGAATAACAAGCAGCTTTCTTCCAGGTGTCTTGGTCCCTGACTTACTAAGTCCTCTGACTTACTCATGCGTAACACAAGATTAAGCATGCACCAAGTTGTATCATTACAAGCCAATCTCGCTTTCTCTTGCGACAGAGAAGCATTCAAGTTCTAAATATTTTCAAATACCTTCCTGCATGCCTGTGAGTGAACTGGAGTTATTTTCCATGTAAGAGATTTTTTTTTTCTGAGGAACTATTTTAGGTCAACCAAAAAAGACCAGAATACGAGTGCTGCTAAAACGTTATTCTCTCTTGCAACGAATTAGCCCCTTCCTGAAAGATGGAGTTTCAGAAAAAAAATGCAAAAGGTAAGAAGCTGACAGTTTCAGAAAGCAGAGGTAGTTTCTGTAAACACATCTAATAAAAAAGGTCAGAGCCCCTGCAGTCTTAATTTCTGAGGGCTGGCCTTCCCATGCTTGGGAGGCACCAACACCGTGCGGCGATACACTGATTTTAAGTGGCGCTTTTGAAGATGGTGGCTTTTAAAATGTACCTTCAGAATATTTATGCATAATTTGTTGCTTATTTTACTTGATAGCAAGAATTGCAGCACAGAGACTAGCTCACCGGGAGTTGATCCTACTGTCAGTAAAATAATTTTTAGGATTTCCTTCCCGGTAAAGGGAGAAACAAACAGGCACGGGCGGCAATTCACTTGTCTACATCGTAGGTGTTTAACAACGTCAGTCGTTACAGCTTAATTTGATGTTTAGGGAAAAAAAGCGCATCCCGATGTTAAAACCACCGAGGCGCGGGGGGCGCCCCGGGCCCGATACAGCCGTGGCAGGACGGAGGCCTCTCCGGCGGCGCCGGCAGCCCGCCTTCGGGGGAGGAAGAGGAGGAGGATATTTCTCAGCGTTATCTTCTCAGTCAGGGCTTGAAAACTCTCCTGCAGCTGGTGCAGCAGATTTTCCGCCTGGCGGGGAGAAGAGAGAGAAAGCAGAGCGCAGGAGCCCCCGGCGGCGGCGCACGGAGGAACTGCCACGGCCCAGCCA
>NW_009259588.1:824849-834874 GCF_000687185.1 Egretta garzetta
GGGAGAGAGCACCTCCGGGGCCTTAACTCAGGGCAGAAGCGACAAGTGCAATGACGAAACGTGCGTGTCTGCCAACGAGCTTTGGGTTTGTCCTTTTCTTAAAGCTGTTTCCTTTCCCCCATGCAATTAGTTCTGTAATACAGAGTGGTAAAAATACCGCACTTCTCCAAGTTCCTTGCACCAGAATGTCTAAAGCAACCCAAGGCATCAGTGAGAATTGGGTGGTGCCTCTCGCAGCCATGCCAGCATGTAGGTCATGCCTGTGGTTTTCAGATTTGTAGCATAAATAGCTCCTGGTGCATCCATCACAGAGGTGCCTTGTTCTGTACGCAGATGTCCTGGGCGTTGTAAATGTTGCCTCATGTAAATTAAGAGGTTTTTCAGTTTACTGTGCCTATATGATTAGGCATCACTGTTGGGCAATAGCTTTCCGTACTCTATAGATATGCCAAACACGGACAGTGCCTTCATCCATAACAAGTTTCTCTCCTGAATTTGAGGTAGTGACTTGAAATGCTGGAAAGATTATATCTTGTAAGCCTACTGCTTACAATCTTTCTTAATAAACTTAATTGTTTTCCTTCTTGACCTTCCCCACCTCGCTTAGGGACATGCATTAATGTCTGTGGTGAGATTCTGGCATCGAAGCAAAACTCCACATTGCTGCAAGCTTCCCGTAACCGTGGCTTCTCCTCTGTATATCCTTATCTTCCCACTCTTGCAGATTCTCCTCTTTGCCTTTCTCATTGTAGGAAGAAAAATCAAGCAAGTTTTGCAGAGCTGGAGTGCTCTAGCAGTGTTACTGCTCTAGAAAGCTTCTAGATAAAACAATTTGAACAATAATATGCACAGATATGCTTTGCATTTGTACATAGCCACACAGGTTTTTTTTCTGTTGCGTAAATAATAAGAAAGGATTGTTGCTTCTTAGCTGTTTATTCATTGCTAATGAATCTCCTTTTCCTTAGGGCTAGATAGTAGAGCTGTACTGGTTTTGCATTTTTACTCCTGATAACAGCTGTAGTTGTCCTGGTTTTCCCTTCTGCCAGAACGGCTACATCAGCTTTCCTCTTAGGCAGCAGTATTTTCCCCTGGAGGCTGTTGAAGTGGCTCTGTCTGCTTGTGTCCAGATATCATAGAGTCCTATTTGCAGTGAAGAGCTTCTAGGGGTAAAGAAACAGCTGCAAATGTGTAGGAGCAAGCATTGTACAGCCAATAAATTTGCAAGAATTGCGCTAAACCTTTGTAGCACCGCATTTTAGCAATGGCTAGGTTAGAGTTCAACTGAAAACAAGCATAACTCGGTAAAGGCTTTTTGCAAATAACCCCTCTTGTTTGCAAGGCAGGTCAGTGGGGTCAGAACAAAAAAACATGGTATCCAGCCAGCACAGCAATGGAGTAAGGGCAATTAAAGTGTGAAGGAGACAGAAGGAAATATTTCACCATGCATTTTCCCCTCATAAGGCCTGGTTCTTTTACTTCGTGGCCTCCACAGGTAATTTCAGTGGCCCTCCTAGTTCAAATCTGGAGCTGAATTAGGGCAGCAGTCCACATCTGGGTTTATGAAATAAAAATGGAAGAGTCTGTAAAGCCAAAAGTGGTGGTGGAAAAGTTTCAAAGTTCAGAAAACCTAAGAATAGAAGAGACAAAGAGGAAGACCAGAAAGACTTTGCTTAACAATTAATTTATTTAAAATAGAACTGGCACTCCCAGCTTTGCCCTGCTGTCCTCTAGTCTCTCCCTCCTCAGGGTGCTCCGTTTTTCAGAGTTGAGCTGTTACATACATTTCCAGGGCCTGAAATCTGGGAATGTAAGATGAGCCATATTTTAAAAGCAGTAATCCATGTTAGGCGTGCATCTATGGGCTAAGGGAACCTGAGCAAAAATCTTTATTTTTTTTGTTGGTTTCAAAAGCAGAGGTTTAGCTGAGAACCAGTAAATAACCAGTGCTACTGGTACTCATAAAAGCATTTACTGCAATAAGTAAAGAATGCTTCGTTTACTAAAAGGGTACCAAGAAGTTCATGTTGTCAATGAATACAAAAACAGGTCTTGAGGGGGTTAGAGAGAGGAACAAAAGAGAAGATTTGACAATATAAATTCATTTTCCAAGCCAAAATGTGCTCTATGCTACTTTCTTTCAGTAAAAAGCTTAGACTTTAGTAACTTTAAATTAAAATATGTCCTCCTGGTATGAAGCACATGAAGTAAAAATAAAAAATAGGGTGACCTAGAGGCTGGGGAGCCATCTGCTTCCATCCTACTTCAGAATTGCAGGCCTGTGCTGTGAACTCTTCACATCATGCTTGTATGCTGAAATGGTATCTGAAGCGTGTTTCTCTTGCTCTTTCTAGGGAAATTCCAGTCCCTCCAATGCTGGAAGGAGAAGTCAGGGTAGCAGGGTAAGAAATAAATGTATGTTTAAACATTTATAGTCCCAAGCTCCAAGTTTCATGCCACTATTATATGATGCTATGCTGTAAAAGCCTTCAGTGTGATGCAGTAAAGGAATTGTTTTGTAGAAATGCATTGCTCTTGTTGTTGGGATATTACATAAAGTCCCTTCCCTCTCCTCTTTGCTGACAAGTTAGGTTTTATATACCAGGGGTCAGGAATCCTCTGGTCACGTACTCTAAGCATGTCTGGCTCAGGGCCACTTTGGAATGGAGGTGAGGACAGAGAGAGGGCGTCTCGAAAAAAAGCCTAGTATTACGTGTGTGCTAAGAAAGAAAACAGGAAATTCAGTCCTGGAAATTTAGTCTGGGAAGGAGATGAGAAGGCAAGTATTCCTGGGCCACCATGGCAGCTTGTCTGGCTGTAGATCAGAAGGCAGGATGCAAATCACACTGTGAATTTTGGGATTTTGCTTTGTTTTTCTTCCTGGTAGAGGCATGGCCAGTTGTAAAAGTTTTCTCTGAAGAGAAAAGGGCTAGTTCTACAAGCTACGTCTTGCACCACAGTCGTGGTATTTCTGCCACCAAATTGTAGGGTTGGGTCTTTGAGTCATGTTGTGCTTGGTTTTTCCCTCTCTCTTAGGAAGCTTCTCTTGTGTCACTTTGCAATTGTTGTTCAGAGGGACACAATGTGCAGAAAAAGCGTCTGGCTTTGCTAGGTCATCAGTTTTTATATGATGAAATCCTAAATGGTGTTGAAGTTTCTTGCAAGCAAACTGTTAACATTTACCTGTTTCTCTTCACTTGGCGTAGTGTAGTTCACTGAAAGCTTGTTCTATGGGAAGACATCTACTGGTGAAGACATCACTTTTCTTTCATCTGGTAACATCAGTAGAAGTAACAAGTGACTTATTTAAAAGCATGGAAAGATGTGGTGAGTGAAATGCAAATGCTTCAGGCATGGGGAAAAGGCATTCAGGTCAGTGGTGTCTGACAACTGTAGTGCTTCTTTGAGAGACAAGTCATTTGAGGTGAATATGAAAAGCTTGGGTGTTTGTACATGGTTCAAATTTCAGGCTCCGTATCTTTGAAGAGGAAAGTGTAGTTCCAGAGGTTGGGGAAACCTGATCCCTGATGGAGGTGCCTTCAGTGACAGGGTTGCTTTTTGGGACTGTTACTCACAAATCCCCTTATTGTGAAACTTGTCCCGCCAGCCCTTTTCTACAAGTTTCTCCAGAAAGAAGACTGACAGGATTAAGGGTATTCTTTATCAGAAGTTCCTTGTGCGTACTGTGGGTGTCATGTATCACTGCATAGCTGTAACAGAAAACAGGATATAGTTTTCCCTGTAAGTGTTCTGTACTGAGGATAAATGTAGGAGCAGCAGAAAGCTTGCTGCAGATGCTTGGACTACAGAGGCTGGCGTGGTGACATCCCTTGACTCTGTGAAGAGTTGTGCGTAATTCATGGCTGTGTAAGATCACCTGTCTAGCTGCTATTGACTGAATTACTACGTGGTGATGCAGAAATCTCTATCATCTTTCTTTCCCAGGCACGGCTGGTAAGAGATGCTACTTCCCATGCTGCTTCCTGCTCCAGCCTTGTTCCTACTGTCTTTGGGCAATGAGGAGGTGGAGGAGCGTTCATCGAGCAGTTTGCCTCCTGAAAGGCTGCAGGAGGGAGCCAGGGGCGGGGGGGAGTTGGTCCCAAGTGCAAAAGGGAGCGGGCCCTGTTTCTCTGGCCTCGTGGCCCTCCTGACACCGGATCTGGAGGCTGTGTTCAAATCATGCTGCAGTCTTGCTCCTTACAGTGGGTGTCACATGTGCATGGTGGAGCTTTCTTGAAGAAAACGCAGTGTGTAACAGGCAAGGCTCTGCAGCCTCTGCCGCGAGGTTGAGACAAGGCAGCTTCTGCAGCACAAGGAGAGTGATCTGGCCCTACGCACTCAGATCCCACAGCCTCCTGTGGCTCTCTTCCAGGTACCTCATGGTCCAGAGCAGAATGTGTGTTTTGTACACAGAGAGTAAATGTGGCATGTGTGGGGGGTGTGTGTGACGGAAAGAGTATCTTTATACAAAATTTGATAAAAGAGCCTGTGCTGAAGAGGCTGGAAGCTGGGTGAAGGAGGCAACGGTTCATTTGAAGACACATTTTGCTTTTCCAGAAACTGTAAAGAGCCGTGGCTAAAGTTTCGTATGAACAAACTGCAGCTATGAACGTGCTTCCTTGCAGCTTCAGAGATAATTTGTCCCAGAGAAGACAACTGGAGTGCTTTCCTGCTACAGGCAGTTTAAATCCACCTTGAATTAGTGGAGAGCAGTACAGTTGCAGAAAATGTGTGGATTTGGGCAAATAGGCAGAATAACACTGGGGAACATTAGGTGTAGGATAAATGATATGTGCTCTAGCAAGGTTTGAATCGGTGAGCAAGGACAATAATATAAAAACCCAAGAGTGTGGAAATCTGATTCTTTGGCTTGTTTTTTTTGGGAGAAAAAGCTTGCGCTTCCTTATCTGAAGCAAAGATCCTTTGCAAATGTGCTTTTAAGACTGGAACCTTTCCTGCCAGTGGCCTGCTTGCTTTGTTCCGTGAGACGTTTGCGGCAGAGAGGGAGGTACTAAGAGTATGACAGGTATTTTATGCAGCTTAGCTGCTGTAGGAGGCCCTCCCACCCCTACTCTGTTTAGTGCTTCACAAGGCATTTGCCAGCAGGAGTCTTGTGGGTGAGTATTCCAAGCGTGCCTGGCAAAAGGCTTCTGAAATGACAATAACGTAGAGGGACCGGAGGGTGCCAAGGGATGCTGCCAGCATAGACTGGCACAAGTCTCACCTGGGCAGAAGAGTGCTGGATACTTGGCCCTTCCTAGCCACGGGAAGGGGTGCAGTGGCATGGCTTCATGGTGCAACAGCGGCATTTCAGAACCTCCAGAAGATTGTGCGTTCAAGCCACACTGCGGGGGGAGGAACAGGGAGGAGGGGCAGCAAAGCTGCTCCCACTTTTGGGTGGGCTGCTGACTGGGGTCAACCCACCACACTCCCTCTTTCCATCTCACTCCCCAGTATCAGCAGCTTCTTGCTGAATGCAATGATCCTGTAATTATTAAGTATTCTGCCCTGGGAAGGGGTGAAATGCAGGAGAGGGAGATGGTGCAGGGCTCTTTCTGCATCTCATCAAGAAAGGTCCAACAGAAAATGGCTCAATAAAACAGCCATTTTAATAAGACAGCCTAAAAAGAGGAATATAGCTAGTGAGTAAACCTTCTGTCCCTTCTGACAGGGGACAGAGCTGGACAGAGCCTGCATGGATTTTCCCACAGTATGCTGTGCAGGTCCCTTCTGTGGAGATGTCCCTCATCTCTGGTCCTTTGAGCTATTATATTTTTTCTTACGAGAAAACAACTCTACTCCTAAAGGTTGTTGACATGAGAACTTCTGGCTGCACTGTCAAACAGGGGCAAGGATGAGCAGGTGGCGCAGTGGGTGATGCCTGCAGGCTCCTCTGCTGCAACCCGCTGGCTGAGTTGGCCCGCGGCCACAGGATGTGCACAACACAGCCTGAAGGCCACGCTGGACATGCAGCACGAACTTCTGGCTGTGCTGTCAGACAGGGGCAAGGATGCGCAGGTGGCGCAGTGGGTGATACCTGCAGGCTCCTCTGCTGCAACCTGCTGGCTGAGGTGGCCCTGCAGCCACAGGACACTTGCAAGGGCATGTGAAGAGCACGTGGGGAAGAAAGGGTTGCAGTCAGCTGGACCTGTTTGACTGAAGAACAGGCTGTGGGTTAAGCAGTCCCGGTTCAACTTCTTGCCTGTGTAATATGTTGTTGTTTGTTTATTTCTCCACTCACATGAACTTTGCCCATTGTTTCAAAGCCATAATGGTTTAAAGAAGGGTTCATGTGCCTCTGCCAGCTGTCAGGTTGATTCCTGCTTCTCTGGCATGTTTGATTTGGGGCTTTTTCTTCATTTGTCTGTGGAGACGGAGGAGCCCAAGTACAGAGAAGAGTCTAATCAGCTCAGCCTGTGTGGTCCTTGTTCCCACTCCCTGGTGGAGAGCATGCCACTACTGCCCAGGGATGGGCTTGTAGGCTGGGCACTTTTGTCAGAGGTCTTCCTTGGAAGTGGGGAGGGAGTTCCTTTGCGTGCCGGTGGGTGCTCCACCCATGCTTATACTCACTGCTCTATGTTTACAAAGACCAGTACAAAAGGAGAAAGAAAAAGTGGTGATGTGCAATAGAACAGTGTCTCCTGTTAACTCTAGCTTGATTCTGTCCATCCGTTGCAGAAACAGGGGCTCATCAGCATTTGAAGGGGCCAGGAGGTACCTTCTGCCACCAGTTGCAGTGGGGCTGCCTTACAAAATCAAAAGTGGAGAGGACAGCTGCTTTAGTGGTAATACATCTTGGTAGGAATGGCCAATTTCAAGGTACTTAAGACGCATTTACTTGTTTTATGAACAGTAGAGTGAAGATTTCTTTTTAATCTCACCATGACTGTAGATGCAGAATGAGATATAATGTGATAATTGGAGGGAATTTGGCTACCGCAAGAATTCACATAATCCTTATGACAACTTTTATTGTGCAACGTGTTCAAGGAGTGACTTAGAGCTTATCTGCACCATGTCTTTAGCCTACGTCTTGCAGGGACTTCCTATGCCTGCTTCAGTGCAACAGCATCTCTAAGGTAGAATACAAAATAATACTCATCTTTCAAAATCAATTGACAGAACAACAGACTGATTGGAAGACTTGCAGCAATCTTCTATTTTTGCTACTGCAGTAACTACAAGTGAAACACCAACAGCCCCTTTGTCCTGTGGAAAGCTGCAGAGAAGTAGCTAAGGCTTCAGTCTTGAAACTGGTCCAACTTGGGTGGTTGATTCCTGTGTCCTGTTGGCACTAGTGTCCTTCTGCTAGGAATATGTCTACATGGAGCCAATTGTAGAAACAAGCCTCTGCTTACTCTTGTGATTCAGTGGACCTATTTGCAAAACAAAATCTTAACATAATAATTTTTCCCACCTCTACCAATGTTCCCTTTCAAAACATCCCATGTCTGTTCACTACTCCTGGCTTGCTTAAACTGTGTCCAAAAATACTATAGGAACATTTCTTAATAGGTATAATCTCTATCAGATTTCTTAATCTGATAGAGTAAATCAAAGTTCTTGTTATGATTGGAGGTTTGGAGACTACGCTGTCACCGAAACATTAACTGCTAGGAGCTAGTTCGTAACTAGGTGGCCAGAACTGCTCACGTACTCAATTTAAATTCTCTTACAGCAGTTGTCATAAAAAGAGTAATACTAGTCTTCGAAGACCTGGTGTGAAATGTACTGCCAGCTGCTGTTTTCTGAATGGGTAATGCAATTCTAGCAAATGGAGGTGTTTTTTTTTTTTTAAAGAGGGCATTTTGCCAGTCTGTGCAGAGAAACAAATGCACCTGTTCTTTTTCTTGTCGCTCAAACCCAGAGGATTGCTGTCTGGCAGTGAAGCAGTACTGTTTCGATGGTAGGCTCTGCTTTTATACCACGGAAGTGGTCCTTTGAGCTCCCTCTTGGTTACTAGGTACCAGACAAATTAAAAACTAGTTTGATATGAAGCCTCGTAGGGCTGAGCATTCTCATCGGGCCGCACTCAGACCTGCAGGTTGTGGAACTTTTCCTTGATGAGGCAAGACTCCCTTCAATCACCTGTTATCTCCCAAGTTTGAGATAAATTTTCTGCTGGGGACCCTCCTGCTGGAGTCTCGCTGGGTTTATTGTGGCTGGATATTCTGCGTGCTGGGCTGTATGTTACGCTGGAGGTCAGCGAGCACCTCAAGACGGCACCACTGCCAAAGAAAGTTGCCCCTGGCTGCTTAGAATAATCTGAGACCTGACGGGTCCCTCCTGGGTGCTGGTACAAGCTTTTGTGCAGCTCCTCAGCCTGAGGAGTTGGAGCCACCCTGTCCTTCCTCCCCCCAGCCAGTGCCTTGCATCTCTAGTCAGTTTGGCTTGCAGCAATGGATTAATTCCTAAACAACTAGGACATTTTTCAGTGACCAAAACTCAACTATATTCACATGACAACATGCTGTAACTTGGCGGTTTTACCCTTCCAATGTCAAGTATGGTAAACAGCCTAAGGTAAGGCAGTTGCCTATTTCCAGTTGAGTACTTCAGAACCCTAAAATTGTATGGAATTTATTATCGCATAGACTTAAAAGTGTCCTGGAATTATTCTGGAAGCTAACCTGGAGAACTGGTGTCAGCCTGGGCAGTTTCTTCTACGTAGATGACCATTACTTCAAAATACCTATTTTCTCAAGATAATTTCTCAATGTTTTTGCAAAACGCTTGTATATACATGAACAAAAGTTGGCTTCCTAATCCGGACTACTCTTCTTTTTAGCCTGAGGCTTGTTTAGACCTTCATGCTTCAGGAAGAATAACATGGCAATGGCTTCCAATAAAGGTTTGGAAAGAAGTTGGCATAACTGCACAATTATAACAACACACAAGTAATATATGAACTACAAGCCATTAAGTAATAAAGTATGTTTTAAATTCTGCAGTTTATGCATAATTTGATTGTTACACTGGCTCTGGATGAGCCAGATGCTTTGAAATCAAGGACTTCAGGCTCCTTGTCCAAGAATCAGAATTAAAGTCATCCACTGTGCATTTTTAACTTTGACAGTCAAACTTTCAGGTCTGTGGAATGAAGTAGAACTTTGTTCAAGTAGCAGAGCTACCACTTCCCTGTAGGAAAGGTAAGTCCTAACGTTGTCACTGGTCATCTCATCTACGTAGGAGTGTTTTGGATGTTGGTGTGACAGTACCCCAAAGTGGTCTTTGAAAAATACACTCTGCAGTAACCCGCAGGTTCACGTGCTGCATGTGCACTGCAAAAACTTGCTGGGTGGCAGAAATGGTTCCAGCTGAGTAAGGTGCTGCTATGCAGGAAGTAAAGAAAAGGCCTGAAACATTTCTTTCTATTTTTAATTCAGCTCCATTCTGTTCAAGACTCACAACAAACATTTGCAGTTGCTGATGCACGACACAAAAGAATACATCATTCCATTGCAGGAAAACCCATCCCATTTCTCACCTGTTGGATGAGCAGCAGGAGTGTGTACAAGGAAGGAGGCAACGCACCTATGCACATTTCGTGGGGAGCCCCAGGAACAAGCTTCGAAGATGGCTGTGGGGCCACTTGTCAGGTTAAATGGATGAACCATGAGTTTTTGCATTGCTAAAGATTGCCGCCACCGCCTCACACCACCGTTTGAGGATGCGGTGTCCATGCCGTCGATCTCCTCATAGCACCCAGCACTTGCGCTTCTCAGCAGGCCCGGTGCAAGCAGTGGCGAAGGCTTCCCGATGGCTTTGGGCAGAAGATGCACGTGTCTGTGTTGTCCCCCCATACCCCCCGCCGCCTTCTATCGGTACCACCGGGGGAAACCCCGCTCTCTCTCCTAAGGAAGATGTGTCGTATGCAGTCAAGGAGCGACCGCAATTTTGAGAGCCACTGAAATGTGACGGAGTTTCTCGGAACTCTTCGCGAAAAGGAGGAAGTCAGCGGCAGGGCAGGGAGCTGTGGGACGGCGCCTCACAGCAGCGGGCGGAAGGGAAGGGTCCGCAGGTAC
>NW_009259588.1:836118-853325 GCF_000687185.1 Egretta garzetta
ATGGTGTTCGGCGGCGTGGTGCCCTACGTCCCCCAGTACAGGGACATCCGGCGGACGCAGAACGCGGAGGGCTTTTCCACCTACGTCTGCCTGGTGCTGCTGGTGGCCAACATTCTGCGGATACTTTTTTGGTGAGTTGGTTTTGTGCGTGTGTGCGCGTCTGGAGGCTCTTAACTCGGTTGCTAGGTGTAAAGCTTTGACTTGGAATATTTGAGGAAATAATGTGTTTTACGTACTCGGTCCCCTCTCTTGAAGATCAAAATATTCTCTTTCTCTAAGTGAGTGGATCTGCGTTGAGTAAAACGAACGGGGCTCGGGAGCGCTGTCCCATTGCCCTTGCCAGATCTGATCGTCGGTGTTCTGATGTTCCAAGATGCAACTTTTTAACTTGTTGGTAAAGAAAAGGGGTTTATTCTAAGTAAGATCTTTTTTCTTGCTGACAGTATTTTACACTTCCCTTGTCCCTTTAGCTCCATTCTCAAGAGTGAAGGCCCTGGTCCCGCACGCTTATTCTAGCATCTAGTTGGCAATAGCGTCATTGGGGCACTTGCCATATGTTCTTGTGTTTTCCTGGGATGCCAGCTGGCTTCAGAGGGGGCTCACTTCTAGAGCTCCATGCACAGCTACAGATGAAAATATTTGTTTTTTTGATAAGTGGGCAAAAGCTGGGCTGTCTTTCAAAGCAGACTGGCTTTGTTTTCAACACCACTTTCAATATTTAAAAGCAAGTTTGTTTCCATATTTAGGTCTTGTGCTGCTGGACAAAGAAAATGTTACTAGGGCGTGATTTCTGTGAATGAATTTTATTAAATTACATTCCTCATTACACAGATGCTACAACACTGGGAATGTACTTGAGAAACCAAAGATGAAATAGTATGGGAAATTACTGCAGCTAAGAACAGTTATTCTAAGAATATTTTGACTACAAAATACTGCTTTGTAGTCCACAGAGAACTGATAGGTAACGGCCTACATCCTTTTGTTGGTTTCCAGTTTCTTGTTAAAGCTCCCCTGACTCTTTTTAGGAATAAGGAGCTTCCTCGATTCTTCTGCAACAACATGCAACACGTTAAATGCTATGCTGGAGTGGAGAAAACAGGGGACTCTATCTTGGGACCACAGCAGGCAGAGTGAAACTGAGGAGTCATCACTAGATCAGGGCTACTTGTTGCATTGGACCTATGTTTTTCTGGGGGGAAGTGTGTGGAGCAGCTGTTGGAGAAAGCAGAGGGCAGAAGAGAACTAGAGGAACTGGCAGGGGGAGGAGAAGTGAAAAGCCCGAGCTGACAGTTTGAGAAATAGAAATTGTCTGTTTTTTTGTTTCACCAGCGGTAGTTACAATATACAAATGATTTGCAGCTGAATGGAGATGCTGGTAGTTTCTAGGTAACCCAAGTGAGCGCACCTGTTTAATGAGACTTGGACTGTGGAAGAACTGAAAGATCTTTAATTTGAATTGATCTTAAGTATATCTAGTTAAGAGATGCATGAAAGAATGAATACTATTGAGTAATGAAAAGTTATAATTTATGTCAATGTTAAAAGATTCGTCAACACATCAAAAGAGACAGAATGCAGTTATATTGATAAGATTATGTAATTTTTTACTGTGAGTATTTAAGCCATATGATAGTATCACTCCCTGACATATACTAGCCCTGTGTAGGCTCTGGTTGTCCTGGAGCTCGGTAATGGCATGGAATGGCTTCACACAGCACGTGCGTAGGTGTCTGGCTACAGGAGTGTAAGGCGTGCTGTGACTTGGTGGTACAGCCACTTCTATGGGGAAATGTTGCAGACGTGAGCCTGCAGAAACCCTTCTGTCTGTATTTACAATGAATCGTCTCTTTCTAGTTCTATTGAACAGAAATGAAGACTTGCATGATGATAATTCAGTGTTCCCTGAGGGTGAATATTTTTCTTCTCTGCTTAAAAAGATTAGGCATCCCTGGTAGTTCATTATAAACACCAGTAAGTCATGAAAGCAGCATTGAAGGTGGATATTATCCTTGGGCATACAGGTGATTAAAGGAAGATAACAGAGCAAGAGCCTCAGATTTCTGCAGCTGTGTTTAAAATGCACCCATAGAGCAGCTTGGCAATTCTGGTTTTGTGTTAGTTGTTTAATGTCACCTATGGCTGACGCATTATCTGGGACACAGCATTCTAGATAGTTTGACATAAACAGTAGAACTACTGTAATTGTGTGTGTAATATTCATTGGAGGGAATTAGAAGTTTTTTGTTTATTTTGTTTTAAAGTTATTAAATAATCTTGTGCCAGAACACTGTTCCTACAAGTAATTTTGTTTTGTATATAATTTTTCCCCCATCTGACTTTCAAAGTACCCATTGATAAGATTACGCCTCCTTCCCCTTAGCAAACCAGTCCAGACCCTAATCCAAGTCTCTCTCCTGAAAACTTTACTGACATATAGCTGCTGTTTTCAGTTGGTTTTAGTTTCTCTTCGTTACCCCGGGTCATTAAGTGTATGATTTGTGCTACCTTCATCCCTCCTGACTTCCCCGCCACCCTGATCCAAAAATAAGTACTTAAAGTGGTAGACCTTAAAAACTTTCAAGTTTTAATAGTGTTGCTTTTCAGGCCTTAATTATTTCTTAGGATGGCTCCTGTTTGTTGTGTGTGGTTTTTTTTTTTTTTTTTTTCTTAACTTCAAAGACATTTCTGTAATTAATTTCTGTTGGTACTTCCAGATTTTTCCTGAGTTTCATATATTCTTGAATTTGAGGCTCACAGAGTGGAATGTTATGTATTTCAGACGGATAGGCAACAGGAACAGACAGTTCCCACCTTTATGCCATGTTTCCTCTGTATTTTCATTCTTGAGTAGTGCTGGTCTTTCTGTGTATCTGTCGCTTGTAACAGACCCAGTCCCATCTTTCCCCTATGGCTCTACTATGTTCACCTCAGCTGTGGGGGCAGTTCCCTCATTTCCTATTTGTGAATTGGTGGACTCCATGTGATCCTAGAACTGTACTTTGTTATCTGAGAGGGGTGGGGTGGGTTGGATTGGGTTTTTTTTTTTTTTTTGGTAATGACTGGTTTTGCAGTGGGTGAAGTTTGACGTTTTGTCTCCCCTCCAAATAGAGGATTTACTTTCTAATCTTCTTGACCTGTTTACATGGCAGTAGAGTTGCAGCTGGTGTATTGCACTGTGACAGTAGCCAATGAGCAAAGTGCTGGTGAGATCAAGGATAAGAATCCTGTTTCCAGTTGCCCGTTTTCACAATTTCTCCTCCTCCAGTTAGACTGTCTCTATGTCTATATGTGAAAATCTTTGGCCCTTTTAAAGAGGATTCTGGGAAAATAAAAAGGTTCTGAAAAGTAGACTGTATGTGCATCACACAACAGGGTCTCCGTTTACCAGTGTGAAAAGTAGATTTTGTGCTGTGACTAGACTCAATATCAAGTTAGCTTGATTTTTAGTAATAACCTACTGTTGTAATTTTATATAAGTGCTGCTTTGAAGCATTATTTTGGGGTGCCAGTGTAGCTGCTGATCATGATTTATAATTGGTATCAGCTGCTCCTTTGTTCTAGTCTTCTGCCATTGTCAGTGCTGCTTCTCCTGTCTGTCTTCTCCAGACTCGGTCATTGTTTCTTGCTCTCCAGTCAGTTCAACTTCTGGACTGATCATCCTGGAGAAGGTCTGCGCTGTGGGTAAAGAGGAAGAGGCAGTGCAAAACTCAAAGCCTTTGTAATTTTGGTACATGTGAAGATGTATGGCATGCTCCAAAAAAAACCTGATACCAAATTTTTTCCCCCTCTGCATTTTTAATAAAACAGTTCATTACCATTTTTCTTAGCTACTGTCTTGTTCTACTTGCTAGAGTTAGCTCTGATTTCTTGTTCAAGACTGGTTGTTAAAATGTCCCATGAGCCTTACTGATGCTTGAGCTTCGAGGTGGTCAATCATCTGGTTAAGCTGTCCTAAGCTCTTTTGAAGTTGTGGGCTGGCTTCGGAGCACACCATGGCACTTGAACTCAGTTGTGACCAAGGCTGACACGTTGTCTTGGCTCATGTGGCCCGCAGTCTGCCAGCTGACTAGCTTTGCATTGTCACGAATGATCAAGAACAGGAACAAGAAGGTGGGCGAGAGTTGTGTAATCAGTTGGGGGTGGAGGATGCAGGCAACTTACTTGTGAGTTCTCCCTCTCATCCCCTTCACCCTTTCTTTTTTTTAAAACAGAGCTTATGATGACATAAATTATGGTTTCTTTTTAATATTAAAATCATAATAAATAGCTAGAGGAAAGGGAACTGCAGGTTTCTTAGAAGTCAGCAGTAGGCATTTTTATTTGTAACCTGAGTAAGTTCAGCCAGAAGTACTTATGCTCCCTGCTATTCCCAGAGGTTTTTGGACTTTTTTCAGTTTTGCAGTCCATAAAATTTTTTAGGTAGTGGTATAATATGCTTTGTTTTTTTCCAGGAAGACAATATTCTTTCCAAAAGTTTTGAGATGCAGTTATGTGGGCCACTGGCCTAAACCTCATACAAGTGGTATCACAGAAATCCAAACAACAGAAAATAAAACTGTCCATTGTTCTTACAAAACAGTTGCCTTAAGACAACCCGTGGAAACAAGTTCTGTCAGGGAAAAGGTGAAAACTATGGATTGTGTTATTTTTGAGCAAAGGTAACCCTCTCCCCATTCCACATCAGTTCACCCGAAATGAAGCGGCTTCTGAAAACTGTACTGTCAGTAGAACTGGGAACTCTCTGTGCTGGAGTCAGTGGAATAAGCTCCCTGTTATGAGTAGATGTTTACTGAGACGAGTATGCAGCTGAGGGCTATTCATAGGAAAATGTTGGACTCCCTGTTGTCTGGGTTAGACTCCTACATATTAATTTATTTTGCTGTAATAAAACAACAGTGCTACTTGTGGATCAGGTCCCTGCTGTCAGGTGTTGCTTTGTCTTCAGAGAGTGGGCCAGTGTTGGCTGTTTGTAGGGTTTACTGTGGGAAGGAGAAACTTTCGCTTTTAAGACTTCTGTTACTAAAATGAATCTTGCCAGATTTTACCACATGGGGTAGGTGGGATGATGCCCAAGCTGACAGAGTGATTGCAACTTTGAAAGATTGCGTTACATATGGCCTGCTGGTGGAATCTTGCTCAGATACCAAGGGCAAAAGTGTTGGGCAATTCCTCCTCCTTTTTATAAATGCCAGAGAGCAAGGGTAAAATGCACTGCTCTTTTGTATAAAAAGTAAAGTAGGATTTTGTATGTCCAAGTGGGAAGCTTGTTTTGGATGCTCCATAAAGTCCTGAAAGTTTATGCATTAAGGAGAAACTCTCCTATCAAGAGATCCTGTTGTATACCAGGTTATCTGTTGCAGCCCTGGTATGGGGTGCGTGCTTCTCATCTTGCCTAGAACTGGGTAACTCCCCGAAGAGCTGGAGGAGTTGCGCCTGGTTGGCAAGGCCTGCAGTAGCTTTGGTGGTTTCCAGTCCAGCGGCAAGTGGAGCTGGCCACGTGGGCTGAGGCAGTGCCGCCTTCGGCTGGCCGGCCTGCCTGCGGGCAGGGGATGGGCGAGAGGCCCTGCCCCAGATGGGGCACTGCCTGGGACAGCGGCAGGAAGCCAAAACGGCGTCCGGGAGGCCTCGTCCAGGAGCCTTGGAGGAAATGGTGCCATCAGGGTGATGGTGATCTGGCTGCACCACCAGCAGTCAGTTTCTTTTCAGAGATGTCTTAGGAAAGGAGATAAGCGGAGCTCTTGTGTTTGGTGTAGTTTGGGCTTCTTTTGCACAACTGGCATTCGCTGTTTTGAGTAGGCTCAGGGCTGGAATAGCAGGATTATTGCAACAGGATTGAATCACACCAATGGAATTGCCTACTTTTCTCCATGACTTGCTCTGACTTGAATCTTGACTTCTCGTCTTCATCTCCCTGAACATGCATTAATTATTTTGAGGCTGTTAAGATACTAATAAAATGTAAGCTCCTCCCTCCCCTTATTTGCACATTTGACAAGTACAGGAAAAAAGAGTTCTTTTGTTTTTACAATATTAAGTAAGCAGCAAAAAACTCTTTGTAGCCTGACATACGAATTCTGAGTTCCTGGAGTACTGCAAATATCATGGTGGTTCACCTTATGTCGCATAATATTGTAGTTGTGGGGTAAAAATGCAGAATAATGATGGTGACCCCCTCATCCCCAGGATTTAAGAGCTCTTCATCTTTCTCTCATAATCTACTTTAATGTTCCTCCCCTCCCGGCTCCTGCTTTGGCAAAGGTAGGGGTCACCTCTGCGAGGCAGAAAGTAAACAGAAGATGGACAGCACGCTCTCCCTGCAGGGCTTGCACCTTGCAATGCTCCTAGCTGAAGCCGGCATGAGGAGTCTTAAACGGGATTAGCGTTGCTTTGGCAAGCCCTAATATCAATGCAAAGTAGAGTAAGCAGCTTGGCGTGTTTTTTGTTTCCATGATCCCGAGCAAAATGAGTGTTCTGGATTTACTTTTAAAGCTTCAAGGAACCTGACAGCGGTCCTTGACACTGGTAGTCCCTTCAGTCCTGTTGTCATGGTAGTGTGGTGTAGGCCATGTCCTGTTTGCTCTGCCTGTTGGTCTCCATGGCAGCTGTTTGATTTCTTGTAGATGTGACCTAGCCTAGAGGTCACATGGTTGCATTGCCTGCAGGACTCAGTTTGGGGATTGGTGTTTGAGGGAGATGTATTTCACATGAGTATGTTTTGTTGTGTAACTTTTGCCTTTGGCTGGAGGGTTGTAAAAAAAAAAAAAAACAAAAACAAGTACAGTGGTGTGTATTGTTTGAAGTCCATATAAGAATTTTTAAATTTCCAGTTTACCTCTCTTGTGTTGTGAGTTTTGGTTTACTTTTTCTTTTTTTCCCCAATTCTTAAGGGGTAGAGGATCTGCAGCAATACTTCCAGTCTTATTTCCAGTAAGGCTGTGGTGATAGCAAATTGTTATGGGCAGGCAGCAGGTGCCCATGCTTATGTGTGTTTGTAGTGGGTGGATGTTTATACTGCAAGCAATACTTTTGTGAGGTACCCATTACTGAATGGCCAATAATCTCACCAGCAGGGAGAAACTAACCTTGCAGTGACCTGCGCTGGATTTACCATCATAATAGCTCCTAGCTCATTGAGCTGCTAGCTCAGCCCCTCTTAAATGCATTACTGTATTTTTATATGCAAATGCATTTGTAATGGTTTTCTAAGCCTGATGTAAACAGTTTTAACTGCTCTGTAATTCTAAGCAAGTCCCTTTTTTTTTTTTTCTTATTCCCTGAATAAGAGACAAATATAACAGTAGTGAATTCAGATAGTTCAGGGGAACTTGGCCACAGTCAGCAACTCAGGCTGAATGAGCTTTGGTATCATGGGCGTGGGGCATAGGCTGGGCCAAACTTTTGTTGTTCTACCCTGCATTTTTTCCTAGTGCAGTGAAAGCCTTATCCAGAGAGCACTCTTCCTGTGACTACATGCACCAGTTTTGTTCTTTATTTCCTTCCTCATAGTGTCCTCCAGTTTTGTTATGATAATGGTTCTTGTGTGGCCCACCTCAAATCCACGGACAGAAAGAAGCCAGCAGATTAAGGTACACGCAACTGCTATTCTTCCAGTAGCTGCTGGTGGTGTCTTTGGCAGTGGTGTGGAGGGTCAAGGTGGTGTCGTATTTTTCCTCAGCTGTATGCCATTAGGCAGGAAATACTTGGCCATTTTCATTGGTGTGGGCTGCTTGGCTGTTCTGCATGGGAAGATTTCCAAGGAATCAAGTCAAGGACTTTCCAGTCTCTCTTCTGTTCCTTATTAGGTGAAATGGCTATAGTGGAAATGCAATATTATGTGAGAGTGCATGATGGTGAACCGTGTTGGCTTTTACTGACATGGAGGTCTACTATGAAAGTAGCCCAAGCATAAGAAATTGTATTTTGCCAGGGTGCTACAAAACAGGAACTGTCAAGAAGAGGGCAGTGGTTGCTGTGCCTGTGAGGCTGAGGTCTCCAGCAGCATGATGTGCTCAGAGAATGGCCTTAGTAACTGTGCTGTGAGGGAATTTGGAAAGCCTGTGTGCCTCGCAATTCAGGCTGAAGGAGTTGGGGAGCACAGCAATGTCTTTTCACCAAATCCCTTCCTCAGCATCTCTGTCTTCCAGGCATAAAACCTGGCAGAAGTGAGCACAGAGAAACAGCTCTCAGTGATATGTGAGCAGCCTTCCTATTGTAAATCCAATGTACTTTGAGGCCTGCATATGAAAAGCTTCCTCCCTTTACCCCTGGTGCTTATTGGGAGTGTCTGATGGGGATTGTTGAGCTTTCTTCAAGTAATGCAGGAAGAAGAGGAGCTTGGAGCATCACTGGTCTTCACTGAAAGGTCTCATTTGTGGCTGGAAAGCTGCATGGCGGAAAAAGACCTGGGTATACTGGTTGACAGCTGGCTGAATATGAGCCAGCAGTGTGCCCAGGTGGCCAAGAAGGCCAACAGCATCCTGGCTTGTATCAGGAATAGTGTGACCAGCAGGAGCAGGGAAGTGACAGTGCCCCTGTACTCGGTGCTGGTGAGGCCGCACTTTGAATATTGTGTTCAGTTTTGGGCCCCTCACTACAAGAAAGACATTGCATTGCTGGAACATGTCCAGAGGAGAGCCACAAAGCTGGTGAGGGGTCTGGAGCACAAGTCTTACGAGAAGCAGCTGAGGGAACTGGGGTTGTTTAGTCTGGAGAAGAGGAGGCTGAGGGGAGACCTTATTGCCCTCTACAACTACCTGAAAGGAGGCTGTAGTGAGGTGGGGGTCGGCAAGTATTTAAAGGAAAGATAGATGAGGTCCTTAGGGACATGGTTTAGTGGTGGGATGTCAGGGTTAGGTTAAAGGTTGGACTTGATGATTTAAAGGAAAGATAGATGAGGTGCTTAGGGACATGGTTTAGTGGTGGGATGGCAGGGTTAGGTTAAAGGTTGGACTTGATCTTAAAGGTCTTTTCCAACCTAAACAATTCTATGATTCTATTCTATGATTTTCCTGTGGCAGAACATTGTGTGTGATCACTTAAGAGTAAGCTCTTCAGTCAAGATTGGCCACAATTCAAGTTCACCTCTCTGCGTCATGTGCAGGAAGGGCTCAGGAGTCCCCACCAAGCGTCATCTGTGAGCAAGCAGAAATTAAATTGGGGGGAGGGCAGGAGAGGACAAATTACATATGTTCGGTTCCCGCATCTTTTGGATTTTGTTACTTCTCCCAACCTTAGTCCAAATTAGACCCAAATTGGTGAGTTGATCGCTGTGTTCTGCAGGTGTTATCTTGCTACTCAGATGTCTATAGTGGCAGGCAAGGCGGACGCAGCATGATACCTTTTTTTTTTTTTTTTCCCCCCCCGTAGGAAAATGTTTTATTAAACCTAGCAAGCTAATAGCTATGGGTATTTATTTCTTTATAGGGCAAGTGCTATTGTTTTTATGACTTTACCTTAAAAATGAAAAATTGAGAGAGGTAAGTTTTGCACAGAAGTCCTCGTGAAATCTGCAGTGTGTATGTGGAGAGGACACATAACTGGTATTAATGCGGCATAACTCTGCACTGCCTTGACTGCTCAATTAATCTGCTTCTCATTTCAAAAATCATAGGTATGCTGTTGGCTTTGGAAACAAAGACAAGCTTCTGGTTTCAAAATTTCCAGGATCATTCTGCAGGCATGTTATAATAAGGCTCTCGGATACTCCTGCAAGGGGATTGTGACTGAGCTACCGCATGCATCTAGATTTGGCTGGTGACTTTTTTTCTTCCTCAGCCTTTCATACCTGTTACTGTTAGGATTTCCTTTTTCAGGTGCTTATATAGGATCAAAGTAACTGAATACACTTGTCATCTTAAAGATGTTTTATATATTTTCTTTTCTTTTTTTTTTTTTTTTTTTTTTAGGTTTGGAAGGCGTTTTGAATCCCCTCTTTTGTGGCAAAGCATTATCATGATCATTACTATGTTACTGATGCTGAAACTGTGCACTGAAGTACGTGTGTCCAACGAGCTAAACATAAAACGCCGCTCTTTTGCAGGTTAGTGACAGGAACTGGCTTTTGCAGGATAAATCTTTTTGAAAGCATGGTGTGTTGTATTTTGGACAAAAGTTCTGCCTGAATTGCAATCCAGTCTCCTTTCTTGATAATTCAGTGTAGCACTTCCTGAACTTCTTTTTTGAAACTGCTTTTTTTCCAGATAAATATGTAAAGCTGTAACTTTATTTCAGATGGGTCTTGGTTCAGTCTAGAAATCAGAGATCTCCTTAATATTTCACACCACACCCTGAATATAGAGCTGGCTGTTATGCCATTGTGCTAGCGTGGATTTTTTTTTAAGATCTTGGCCAGAATAAGAAATTGTTTTCTTCAGCTGAACTTTCTACCAGGTTGTTAGGTATGATCATACACTGTTCTCTGAAATTTTATTTTGCAATTGCAAACACTTGCTTTTGTACATGATTTATTTTCTACTTAATGAGTTATTGGCTGTCAAAATAGGAGGTGCTGTCATATCATTGTTGCAAAACTATGCCTTTGTAGACTATTTCCTTGGGCATTAGTGTGAGTTTAGTTGGGTTTTATGGGAATTTTTGCATGTCTTTTATTTTGGTTATTTGTTAATTTTTAGGCATTGATAATTTCAGTCGGGGCCAGAGTACTACTCTTTGTTCAAGCTTTGTGGAAAGTCCCTGCTTTTTTCCCAGATATGAAATATGAGAGGGGTAGTTTTGGGGTTTCTCTGTGTTGACTTTGACTTACACCACTTTATGTTACAGCCTATTACCAGCAAGAACAGAATTAATGCTGTCAGCTTTTTGTCAGTTGTTTTGCCAATACGGATGTATAATTTATTCTCTCCATCTGTTCTCTTCGCTCACTCCCTAATAATTGAGGGTCTGATCCACTTCCAGATATCCACAGCCATCATTAGAAGGCAGCAGCTACTGGCTGTGCAGTAGAGTAATTTTTCTAATAGCTAAGGAAGCTACTTCCATTCCCGCTCATTGTGGAGTGTAGTGTGAAACCATTCAGGTAAGTGAATTCACGTGGAAGAGGAGCTGCACTCCAGCTCCCAAACACAAGCTGCTGTGTTCACAAGGGTTGTTAGTCTGGTGGGATGAACGACTTGAAACCTACTTTCAGCCAGGTTTAGCAGCAGTTAAAATCCAGGAAGCATTTGGGAGGGGCATGTGTGCTTTCTCCCTCTTTTGGTCTCTGTTTTGTGAAGTGGCAGAAAGGTTTCTCTGTTAGCCCTTTCTGAGGGGAAATTATCCTTATGCACATTTACACACAAGCTCTTGCAGGCTCCTTTGGTAACCTTTGGACAAAAAGGGAAGCTATTCAGTTTAATTATATAGCCCTCTTTTAAACAACTCTTCCTGAAAGACATACAGTCTCCTAAAGGATAATCTGTCTTTCCCTTGCCAGATAATGGAAACTCCTCAGGACTACATTGTGTCATTTGATCCTTTTTCCTGAAAATCAGTTTGTCGTATGTTTGGTTAGCTAGATTTTACCTACTTGTAGGCCTTAATTATTTGTTTTCATTGACAGGCTTGCATCCTCCCACAAACTTTGAGAACAGCTAAAATATTTTTCTTATCTGTGATTGATTTTTACTAAGGCCAACTATAATGCAATGGCTCAGAATAAACATGTAAATGCATACAAATTTCCTTTCAAGCAAGGCAGAAAGACAGGTTTGTATTTCAAGCACAATATGAATAGGAGTGAGACCTGTGTTTCCTATCCTACTCCTAATCTTATATCTTAAGATGTATAGTGATCTAGGCAAGACGATAAATCTGTGTGCTTATTTTTTTTTCCTCGTAGCTTACTGGGGCAGTGAGAAAATCTAGATTTGAAGTTGAAGCTTTTGATTGACCTTGCAGAATCCAGAGGGGAAGGTGCACAATTTTTGTATGATAATGTAATTTATTATTTCTCACATGGTTGGTCTTCAATTTAAACATTTTTCTTCTTTAATTTCTATCCTCCCTCTGAATGTTTCTGCAAAATAATCCAAAATATTTAGAAAGGGAATAGAATAAGAGTATTTCAGTGGGAGGGAGTTTGCTGTTTTCTTGTATTACTATTAAATGCGGTATTTCCCTCCCCCAGTCACATTAGTATATGTTCACTAGTGTGTTTTGATTATGTGGGAGTTGCCTTTTTTTTTTCTTTTGTTTTTATTATTCTCACAGGTTAGGTTCCTTAAATAATAACTAGTTCAGAAGGAATCTACTTAAAATTTCTTGAAGCATTAGGGAGCAGTCTCTCCTAATCCTGACAAGCTTGTTCTGTATTCTCTAGCCTGTTCTATGGTGTTACTGGGTTTAAATACATATCAATAGCAATTCAGAACATAATCATAAAGCCCAGTCAGTTGAAATGCTTGTACTTTCATTTATGGGTTAACTATCACAGCATGAAAAATACAGTCTCCCTGGACTCTTCCCAGTAATATTTGATTATTTCTTATAGGCTCTATGTAGAGAATTTGTTAGGAAAACTCAGATAATCTTTTATTTTTTCTCTCGGTTACTTCTCAGTTATGGGATTTGCCCCCTTGCTTTTAGCCTTGCCAAGTGAAAGTAAGTTGAAACTGGTGGAGTCCATCTTGTGCTGCTGCTACCTTCTTTTGTCTCTTTGTTCTGGATAAATAGCCTTTATCCTTCAATTACATGTACTGATTGAAGACAGAGTAAGTCCTCTTGATCTATCCAACTGTTTTGTTATTTTTTTAAACTTGGACTGTGTAGCCTGTTTTTAACTGTTCTGAATTGGAAAAAAAAACAAACAAACAAACCAAAAGCAAAACAAGAAAACACCCCCACCCCCCCTTTATTTTAAAACCTCCAATGGTGGGACAGCTCTCTCTCCTGCATAGGAATACTTTGAAAGTTATGTGAAGGAGTCTTCAGATGAAATCAGCAGGCGTGAACAATACCTCCTCATCTTTTGTCCTTTATTTAACACCACTTTAATTGCATCTTGACTGCTTTAATGCAGATCTCCTGGTACCATTGTTGTAGTAACAATAGCTCTCCTTGCTCATTGCCCACTTTTAAATTGGTGTCTGTGCAGCTGTATATATGCTGTATTGTTGGCTCAGTACAGAAAAGCTCAAGGTTCAGTAGTAGGTTCTTTTGTTGTCTTTTTTTTGTTCAGACTGCTGTAGTTTTTCTTGGGGCATGATGGTGCTATCATGCTAGAGTGCTAAATATCAAAAAGCAAAATGTGCACGTGCTGTATCTTGACTCAGAGAATCAAGAGGAGGCTGATGCAAGGTGCTCACAGATACAGACAGCTGAAAACATCTGGTCACTCTTGAAAATGTTGGCAGGCCAGAGCAGTCTTTTCATGTTCTTGGAGAGACAGACACTCTATGAAGACCCCTCTTTTTCTTTCCCCAAAATAAGCCTTCCACTTCTCTCCAGCAAAGATTCAATTTCAGTTATGCCCAAGACGTTGTGATAGATTTTGAGTACCCTGAATGTATGAACTCTACTTAAAACCAGTGGACAGCATTTGTTAAAAACATGGTCTTAGACGTCTCTTCTTATTATAGTACAGCCCAGGCTCCTTAAGTAAAACATAGGCTTTTTTTTTTTTTTTTTTAACATGAAGATTATTTCCTCTGGTCATTCATCCGGTTTTGCTTCCTTCCAACTGCTGGTTCTTTTAACCTGCATTATAACTCATATCTCGTTGTAGCACTCTGATCTCTTGAAGAGGGAGTTTTTGGCACTGGAAAGCACTCTTGCGTCAACATGTGGTTTTCAACTGGCAGAGGAAGGCTAGAGTGAAAAAACTCAGTATGCAGAATGGTTGTAGATGGGGTCTACTCTGTCTTTGATACGATTGGCTTAAGCTCAGGCTTTTGGAAACTATTTTAGAACAGCATTTTACACAGGAGGTAAGGCAACTGTATTGTCTTAGCTGATTATACATACATATCTAGACACTCTGAGGTAACAACTTGTTTTCTCTGACCATGAAAAATATCTAGCTGTCTGTTTCACTGTTTTTAAGTCTTCATTTTCTTCCCCTAGGTATATTGTTGTTGGGTTGTGCATCTGGGACTTCTTAACTGCTCGACTGTATTTTAACATCGTGGGGTGGGAGCCTTATAGAAAGCATGAAGACTAAAATTTCTGGCATGTTTTGTTTTGGCTATTATTTTTTTATAAGCAAAATGTACTAACTGACTAAACTGTAACTAAAAGACCCACTGTTGCATTTAATCATACAAGTCTGTTTGTCTTTCCTTCCTTTTTTTTTTTTTTCTTCCCTCAACTTTTTTATGTAGCTGCAGATAGTAAGGATGAAGAAATCAAAGCACCTCCCAAGAGATCCTATCTGGGTATGTACTGTACAAACCCATTCTGCATGAAGTTGTTCTCTCAACTACCTTCTTTTGTCTCTTTGTTCTGGATAAATAGCCTTTATCCTTCAATTACATGTACTGATTGAAGACAGAGTAAGTCCTCTTGATCTATCCAACTGTTTTGTTATTTTTTTAAACTTGGACTGTGTAGCCTGTTTTTAACTGTTCTGAATTGGAAAAAAAAAACAAACAAACAAACCAAAAGCAAAACAAGAAAACACCCCCACCCCCCCTTTATTTTAAAACCTCCAATGGTGGGACAGCTCTCTCTCCTGCATAGGAATACTTTGAAAGTTATGTGAAGGAGTCTTCAGATGAAATCAGCAGGCGTGAACAATACCTCCTCATCTTTTGTCCTTTATTTAACACCACTTTAATTGCATCTTGACTGCTTTAATGCAGATCTCCTGGTACCATTGTTGTAGTAACAATAGCTCTCCTTGCTCATTGCCCACTTTTAAATTGGTGTCTGTGCAGCTGTATATATGCTGTATTGTTGGCTCAGTACAGAAAAGCTCAAGGTTCAGTAGTAGGTTCTTTTGTTGTCTTTTTTTTGTTCAGACTGCTGTAGTTTTTCTTGGGGCATGATGGTGCTATCATGCTAGAGTGCTAAATATCAAAAAGCAAAATGTGCACGTGCTGTATCTTGACTCAGAGAATCAAGAGGAGGCTGATGCAAGGTGCTCACAGATACAGACAGCTGAAAACATCTGGTCACTCTTGAAAATGTTGGCAGGCCAGAGCAGTCTTTTCATGTTCTTGGAGAGACAGACACTCTATGAAGACCCCTCTTTTTCTTTCCCCAAAATAAGCCTTCCACTTCTCTCCAGCAAAGATTCAATTTCAGTTATGCCCAAGACGTTGTGATAGATTTTGAGTACCCTGAATGTATGAACTCTACTTAAAACCAGTGGACAGCATTTGTTAAAAACATGGTCTTAGACGTCTCTTCTTATTATAGTACAGCCCAGGCTCCTTAAGTAAAACATAGGCTTTTTTTTTTTTTTTTTAACATGAAGATTATTTCCTCTGGTCATTCATCCGGTTTTGCTTCCTTCCAACTGCTGGTTCTTTTAACCTGCATTATAACTCATATCTCGTTGTAGCACTCTGATCTCTTGAAGAGGGAGTTTTTGGCACTGGAAAGCACTCTTGCGTCAACATGTGGTTTTCAACTGGCAGAGGAAGGCTAGAGTGAAAAAACTCAGTATGCAGAATGGTTGTAGATGGGGTCTACTCTGTCTTTGATACGATTGGCTTAAGCTCAGGCTTTTGGAAACTATTTTAGAACAGCATTTTACACAGGAGGTAAGGCAACTGTATTGTCTTAGCTGATTATACATACATATCTAGACACTCTGAGGTAACAACTTGTTTTCTCTGACCATGAAAAATATCTAGCTGTCTGTTTCACTGTTTTTAAGTCTTCATTTTCTTCCCCTAGGTATATTGTTGTTGGGTTGTGCATCTGGGACTTCTTAACTGCTCGACTGTATTTTAACATCGTGGGGTGGGAGCCTTATAGAAAGCATGAAGACTAAAATTTCTGGCATGTTTTGTTTTGGCTATTATTTTTTTATAAGCAAAATGTACTAACTGACTAAACTGTAACTAAAAGACCCACTGTTGCATTTAATCATACAAGTCTGTTTGTCTTTCCTTCCTTTTTTTTTTTTTTCTTCCCTCAACTTTTTTATGTAGCTGCAGATAGTAAGGATGAAGAAATCAAAGCACCTCCCAAGAGATCCTATCTGGGTATGTACTGTACAAACCCATTCTGCATGAAGTTGTTCTCTCAACTACATATTTCATGCTTTGATACTTTTTGTAACCATTTTTAGAAATGATTGCATGATCATTTCTATAGGGAATGTTTGCATTATCTTTTCTTGACATACTAAAACCTGGTGCATGGTTGGTTTGGTTTGGATGTTTGGTTTTTTTTAATTTTCCCCTCCCCACTTTTAACTTTCATAGAGGAAAAGATGCTTTCACCTCTATTTCAGAAACCAGTTTTTTTGAAGACATTTTAATTCACCACATTGAGTTTCTCAAAGATATGTTCCTTTTTCCTTCCTCAAGCAAGACAAGCAAAAGTATTACATGATGCAGGGATCCATCTCTTCAGACTCGTATTCTTCCTCTTCCAGCTCTGACTCTGGAGGCGACTATGAAAAATAGAGGAGTATCTTTCAGCATTGTTCAGAATGCTAAATAAAAAATTTCCTACAACACTTGATGTTCAAGCAAAATGCCTGCATCCTTGTGCTTTTTTTTTTCTCAGCTTGTTCCTCTCTTATATTAGAGCAGCCTCAAAATTGTTATTTGAGAATTAGTAACACTTAAGGTGAGAGCTTCCATTCTTCAGTTTCAGAGTTGGAAACTGTTCTTTAATTTGTCTAAGGAAGAGGAAATACTAGATGCAAACCAGTTTTGCAGTATTTTCAACTCTTAGTAGTTTGGAAAGACTGTTTTAGGTAAGTCATGGTAATTTTGTCTTAAATTAGTTGGGGTATTGCATTAAGGAAGTTATACCGACTAGATTCAGAAGTTCACCAAAGTCAACTTTTAGACTGATGTTAATTGAACTGAGTCAGAATCTCTCATTGATACTAGTTATGCTCTGTTGCAATTCTTTAGTAAGGGGTAAACAGTGAAAATACAGGGTAAAGAATATTACTGGTGCAAAAGGAGAGTATCTACTTCTGTATTTGTCAATGCACACAATTAACTAAACTGGAGTTAGCTCTGAGAAACACTGCTGACCAGTAATATTAACCCAAGTGCTTTCTTGAAGTCGTAAGACCATTC
>NW_009259588.1:853362-865912 GCF_000687185.1 Egretta garzetta
TTCCTGCTAAGGTTAAATAGACTCTAATGATTCATCTTCTGGTTCTCCCCTTTCAGATTTAGGGGCAAGATGCATGCTTTGGGAAATTTATCTTTTTTGGTCTGATGCTGGTATATTGCAAAGCACCTTTTCCTTTAGTGTTTTCAAAACATTTTTTTACTGGAGTTGGTATCAAACTTTTGTTTTTCTGTTTGTTTTTAATTCTAGTTTGTAGTCATTCTCTCTGGCTTGCAACACTAACCAATGGAATGTAAACTTTAAGCAGCCCTGTCTTCCTTGTGCCTATATACCTGATGTCTTCTGCTAGTATTCAGCAATGCGTTATTTACAGTGTCAGAGCTAAACAGCTGTTTGTGCTCCTAGTTATGACTGAGTGGATTCTTGAAAAATGCTTCAGGTGGTTAAAATTAAACAGAAATAAGTAACTTAATGTGACCTTTTACTCATTTCAGATTTTTTTTTCTTTTGAATAAAAAGTTATTTGCTTGGTAGTTTGATAGCTTAAGTTGAGGTTTGTAGAAAAAAGCACCATACCTCTTAATTCAACTAACTTAAGTATGAATCATTTGCTTAATAAGTGTTAGTTGAAGTTAATTTTGGAATTGCTTAGCAAAATGGGATGAATTGAATTATCACTAAGGAACAGGACAGCCTTACGCTGCTGCTCAGAAGTTTAAAGACTGGGGTGCACAAGTCTACTGAAATGTGATAATTCTTGCTGGTGTAAACAAATTGCGAATGTTTTGAGTTGTTTGTGTAGAGTGTACATGCAGAAATGTGTCCTGGTGGTTTAAAGAGTGGGATGCATGGTGCTCTACATCACAGCATAAGTCATACTTCAATTTACAGAGGGCTTAACTGAGCTATGTCCTGCAGTGCTGTGTTTTGCTACAGCTCTGGGGAAGCTCACTTACAGATTAGGTAATGGGAATATTTGCCATATTTTCACATGGCAGTGCATTCTCACAATGCCTTTTAATGTGTTTTGCTTAAACTTTTGTTCAAGAAGAACAATTGTTTTTTTTTTTCATTTACCCTGGTTATTTCAATGGTGTAAAAAATGTTCTTCAATATTGGTTTTAGGCTTCAGAAACCATTATATTACTTTCTTTTTCTGGTTACATAGTAAATGATCTGTATATTGCATTTTTAATTGAAGAGTGACTCTCCATGAGCACTGTTTTGTTGCAAAAGGTTGAACTGTTAATCTGAAAATGTACTGGTCTACCAATGAATTTCAGGTGAACTTGCTAGGTAAATACTGAAGCATTTGCTTGATGTCTCTCTTTGAATAGGAATTGAGCTCCTAGGATTGCTTTTAGGTATGTTTTATTGTCAGTAATCCACAAACCGCTTAATGCCACTGTTTTTCCATGTGTTATCTAAAAAAGACTTTATCTGGCATGTGATCCTGAAAACTGCCTTTCTAGCAGTCTGTGCTGAGGAGAGTTGGGGGTGTGGGGCAAGGTTGCTGCAGTTTCACTGACCTAAGTAAAGTAAACATAATTTACAGTATGGTGGGTCCTAGAGTGTAGGGTTTCCAGATTTTGTACAGAAATAGAATTATTCCCCTCTTCTTCTAGGCAAAGGAAGGATTAAAAAGGATTAAGTAGCTCCATTTCTGAAGGTATAATGCCTTATTTCCTTTGTTTTCTAATGCAAGTATCTAGTTATACCTAGTACCTGCTAGCGTTTGATGGCTACTGCTGAGGCTGAGCAAAGCTGCAGTGAGTGATGTTCGGTTTTGTTTTGTTTTTTTTTTTTCCGATGAGATGCTTTAGAGCAAAGGTGGATAAATGTCTTAATCTGTTACACTAAAATACAACTTTACTATGTATATGTGTATATATATACATGTGTGTGTATATATATCCCTGTGAGTGTTGGAGATTGTTGGGGCAGAAATCACAAAACACTGAACAAGGCACTGCTCCAAAGAGGCTGTTTTGAAGTTGTTTGGAGTGGTCTCATTGGTGTGGCAGGCAAGTCTCAAAGTGAATGTGACTTGGTAGATTTTCTTCTAAGTAGATGTTTAAACATTTTGAAAGGCGCTTCTGGTAGATCACAAGGGTTTTCCTTCCGTCTCTGAAGCTGGTTTTAAAACTTGCCATATTACTGAACCCTGAACCTTGCTTTTAGTCCCAACAAAAAGTTACCCAAGTAACTTTAAGTTTTAAAACAGTAGTAATAAAATGACAAAAACATAGATTCACCAAATACATGTTGCAAAAATATTTAAAACTACTTTTTTTTTTTTTTTTTTTTAGGAGAAAAAAAGTAAAATGTCTGTGTAGTTAACTTTACAGAATTAGTATCTGCATAACGGAGAGAAAGTATCTGATGGAGAGAAAGTGTCTGCATGATGGAGAGAAAATAGTAATGTGAATTAAGCAGGTGCAGTCATCTGCTATGTGGTTTCCACTGGCAGTGTGACAGCCTGGTAAAATAACTCAAACTTTTGCCTTTTCTTTTGTCCACACTCTTTACTTACCTCAGGGCATCAGCTGGCTTGTGATAAATTAAGTGTTGGCATGCTCTAGAACAGTACTAGTATATTACATGTCTGATGAAGGATGTAAACTTTACTTAGTCTGCTCTCTGGCTCCCTCTGTTTAGGGTGTTTGGTTGGTCTGGGTTCCGCAGGGGCATCTGGCTTGTGAAGGTGCAGTCGTGCGCTATGATTTTTCCATGGGCGCTCTGTGAACGTGCACAATGTGCTTCTCTGTCCAGGCCTCGACACCCTGAGCAGAGCTGAAGGTAGAGCAGAGACAGTTTCCCTTGGGCAGTTTTGAGGAGTACTTTGGTGTTAGTGAAAGTATGTGACTTCTACACCATGCTCTCTAGTAGCTGAATTCCCTGTACAGCTGCTGTGCAGTTAAATACCTAAGAAAAGCACAGTTGTTGCTGGGGCGCCACCACCTCTGTCTGTGCATAACGGCACATGAATATGAAGGGGTTTAGATGCCTGGATTTCTCCCCAGCATTATATGTATCCTTGTCAGACTAATTTCAAAGTGCTTTTGTTGATCTTTTGGGGAGGGTGTCCAGGAGAGGGGGTTATAATGGTGTCTCTGTGTGAAACTAGGGTGCCAAAAGGACTTTTTTCTTTTTTTGTTTATTAATGGAATTCTACTTGTTGAGGAATTCATGCCTACTTTGCCTGAGGAAACGGCACCCTGCTGCATCAGCAGTTTGGTTGTAGTGTGTATGGTGGGGACAGTTATTTCCCCACATCTTTCTCTGCATCAATATTTAGAGCTTTTTAAGAGACAAAAGAAAATAAGATATGGAGATTCTAAAGATGAAGTGGCAATTTTCTATTTGTTAAAAGTAAATACTTAAGTTGAAAACTGCAGAATCTGTGGGGTTTTTTTAATACTTAATTTTGGCTTCTTTTTAGTTGATGTTGCAGGTGAAACAAACAGAAGTCTGGAAGTTAATTTGTCTATCCAGGTATGGGTCTGTGCTGGAGGTCTAAGTTACTATTCAGGCATTTCAGAACAATTCAGTCCAAATGGGACACTATTTTTTTTTTTCTTTAGAGGAATCTTTTGCATACTGAATGGATAACTTTTTTTTTTTTTTTTAAACTACAGATGCAGACAGAGAGAGGAAATAGTTTCATTATAAAGGTTGTTCTTTTATTTTCATGGGGAATTTATGTTTCCTGAACTGTTGCAAAACCAATACTAAAATACTTTTCTTTCAGAAGACTTGAGAAAAATTGATTTGGTTCAGTCTGTTTTCTAGGGCCAGTTTATGTTTCTCAGTAGATACTCTCTTTCAAGCTTCAAAGTTCCATTTAGTGTAAAACTTTCTTCAGCTCCTCAGGCTAATGGGCCTCAAATGAAAAGTTGTACTGTGGCCTTTTCTGTCCTGTTGAAAAGTGTTGGAAGTTACTCAGTAGGAGGGCATACCTTTTTGCAGGCATATGTCATATTATTCAGAAGTTATAAAAGGAAAGAATATGTTTATCTACTTAAATTCTATATTCCAGAGAGACGTTTTCCTTTTAGAAAAGACAGCTGGGAGGGAAGGAGCCCAAATACTAGTTTATGATTGTTGAGACCTCTGTGCAACTATGATCCACCCTCTGGTAGTTTCCTTAACATGAGAGACCCAGAAACACGACATGCATCCCCCCACAGTGAGGTGGTGGGATGAGGCCAGTTTGTTTGCTGCGTGCCTGTGTGCTTGTTTTACCGGGTGGAACATAGAGCAATGTGAAAGCACATTACTGGCCACAGGGCAATATTGGCTTTTCTTTTATTCCCTGATTTCTCCATGCCGGAGGCAACTGGGCCACGTGGCTGTGTGAGGGAGCTACTTGCTCCCTTGGGAGAGGGAGACTTGTGATAAATCTGTCCACAGACTTAGAGATGCTCTGGTGAGGGATCCAGGTGGGCAGGTCTCTCTGGGAATGCATGGCATCTAGCAGTTTTATACGTGAGAGACAAGTGGTGAGATTCATGACAGTAAAGGTGATCACCAGCTGTTTCTTTTCATGGGAGACATGGATGAACTCGTCCATAGAAGAGGAAGAGACTGACATTACCTGCATGAGTGATACATAAAGTATGAGACAATAGTTTCCAAGTCTTAAGCCGATTTCAGATTTATTGCTCTATTCATGAACTACAGACATAGCATGAGTTGTTGCAGTAAAGCCACAGGTAATAACACACCTGTCCCTATGTTGTGGACTTACCCTGGTAGGCAGCTAAGCCCCATGCAGCTGGTTGCTCACTGCCTCACAGCAGGATGGAGGGGAGAATCAGGAGGGTAAAAGTGAGAAAACTCATGGGTTGAGATAGAGACAGTTTAATAGGTAAAGCAGAAGCTGTGCATACAGTCAAAGCAAAATAAGGAATTCATTCACTGCTTCCCATTGGCAGGCAAATGTTCAGCCATTGCCAGGAAAGCAGGGCTCCATCACAGGTAAGAGTTACTTGGGAAGACAAACTCTGTAACGCAGACATCCCCCCTTCCTCCTCCTTAGCATGCTGCTTAGACTTTTTGTGATCACTTGATGAACATCTGCATAAAGGCCATTTGTCTAGACTGATTAAATACCAATATTACACTGAGTCAGTTTTTAGACATCCAGGAATTCCTGCCTCAAATGGTTTGTCTTGAGTTTCCTCTTGGAGAAAGGTAAAGTGATGAAATGTGGTTTATATCCAAAAAAAAGGCTGGTTCTTTCCAGAGGCCAAGAAATGCCAAGGACTCCTGTGTTAATCTTGCTTTCTGGTTTATTAGTATGTGTGATCTGTGGAGAGCCTGCTACTTCATGCTAGCACATGGATCCTTCTTTTCAAGTTGCAGTCTTATACTGTTGGTCAGCACAGTTCATGCTGACTTCTTACTGGGTCCGACTGTCATCTGAAAGTGGAATGACACATATCTGCCAGGTAAGCAGCTCTCTTGACTGCTGACCTTCCGTTCTCTTTGTGTAGGTAGCATAATTCAGGGAGGAGAGAGGGGTCTATTCTGGGTGGTAGCACTTAATCCTGTTTCCAGAATTTTGGTTAGCGCAGTGGTGGGTGAACAGGTTCCTGCTGGATTTAGGCTTTGGATTGGAACCTACATATCTTCTTTTAAGATGGGACTAAGATTGGTAGGCAGAGAGGTAATGTCCTTTAACAGACTACTTGGGGAAAAAATAACTTTCAACTGTGCAAGCTCTTGTGCAGGTCTGAAACAAGCAGTGAGCTTCAAGCTCCATTCTGTTTGGAAGCTAGTTTTGGCTAAGTTCAACTTGTTTATTTCATCAGACCAATTAAGCGAGAAGAATAGTTGCCATCTGATAAGTCATTGTCCCCTATGGGACAAAGAATGAGATACACACCCACCATGGAGTGTAGATGGGTGAGTTGCATTCCAGGAAATGTTTTTAGCATGCAACAAAGCCAAAAGTTCTAGAGTGCCTATAATTTTTTATAACTATTGATGAATTTTAGTTTCTAGGCTTGTCATTTGGCACCTTGACAGAAAAAATTTCTTTCTTGAGGCTTCCACTCAGATATCAGAGGTGGTGTCTTTGACAATGAAAACCTTCTCTGGCTGGTAATGAGTTTGTATGTGGGAGTTGGTGTACAGTGGTTATTTCGATTTAGCCACGTGTTTTCCACCAGGCCATCTGATACACTGAATGAAATATTTTACATTCAGTGGTAAGTGTAAGTAGCATCCCTGGACTTTGAGGGGTCTGTATTGAAAGGGTCATTGTAAAAACTTTCCCCCACCCCCAAAGGCTTGAGAAACTGGAGCTGCCACCCACAGCTTCTTTTGGTTCTTAAATTGAAACCTTCAAAGCCTTTAAGGGCTGAAGAGATTATTCTTATCTCATGCATAAGGTGGGCAATAACATTTTGTTTATATATTATTGTAGCACACACAGTAACTTGTAGTAAAACTGCTTCATCATGATTGTTTAAAAATCTACCCATCCTTGATCTGAAAGGTCCAAAGTACCGAAATGTCACTGCTTGAATGAAATGTCCTGATTTTAAATTTTAACAGGTTAGCTAAACTGGACTAGATGTCCTGCAGAGGGCTCTTCCAATCCAAGCTACCGTGGGATTGTAAATAAAATATTCTTCCGATGGTTTACTGACTCCACCCCGTGCAATTTGAAAACACAGTCCTTTTGTTCCTTTTACCCGCTTCTCCATTTCAGAGTAGAATATATGTTTTATTAGATAATGAAGACTACTTCTACAATAACCAGAAATACACTGTGTTCTTAATTTTGTCAGCTGTATTAGCTCTGTAATGTTTTGCGTCACACATGTTAATTCATCTGGCTCTTGTCATTGGTGGTCATCAAACAACATACACCTTCTCTATCCCTGGAACAGGCAGTTGAGAAGAAGGTGTTACATGTGTTTACTAGTGATCAAGGCAGGGAATTCAGAGAACGGTGTTATGTTTTTGTGGCTACCACATTTTAAAATTATTATTTACCTCCCTTTAAGTTTTCAGCTTACAGCCATCAGGTAAAACAGCCGGCCAGAGACTTGTAAAATCTCTACTGAGTCAGGATGGTTTCAGTAAGACGTTGTTTGGAGGTAGAGCAGTGTGTTCAGACCTGAGTTATGGGCCTTTTCACCCCTCCTTTTGCACCAGCCTTGCTACTGCTTTTGAGTGGCTTCAGTGTGGAAATGGAAGCAGGCCATTCTTTTTATTTACTTCTAATGCAGTTTACAGTGCTTGTGTTTATAGTTTTAAATGATCTGCCAGGTTGAGTGTAGCAGTTGAAGGGTCCATGCCTATTCTGAAAGCCTACCCACTACCCAGAGAAAGATCCTGGTGGAAAGGTGGATGGGGATGGACAGGCAGGGCGTGGATGCAGGTTAGATGGAGTGAGCGAGGCTTGTGCCCACAGGGAGGCTTTCCCTTTGCCACGTGGCACGAAGGGCACACTGCAGTGGTTGGGGGAGCTGGGATGGAGGAGTGCAGCTGTTGTTCTCTCAGCCTCTATTTATTTAAAAAAAAAAAAAAAGTGGGCAGGGAAAAGAAAAAAATCCTTATCTGCTGCCAGGAAATTCTAGTTTTATCTTAAATCTTTAACACTGGGAGAAAAGAGAGAGGTGGTAAAGGTGGCTCTCCAGCTTGGCGTACTGAGAGGTATCACAGGAGGCAAGGCTCAACACCGTGTTTCTGGAGGGTGCTGCTGGGGCTTCTCGCTGGCTGGGCAGGGAGCACTGGTGCATGTCAACCCAGCTGTAGCATTCTGGAAGGAGGATGACTTAAACAGGTTATGTTGGAAGAACTGTGCGGCAGCAGAAATACTACTTCTGGCACAAGTACTGCTTCCATTTGGTGGTGTGGTGGGGAAGTAAACCTGTGAGTAAAATGTGAATTTTGCTTGTGCTGCACGTATTTTAACTGAAGGAAGGAGAGCTAATAGCAACATTTAGTCACATGAGGGTGCTCTTGGGTTTCCAAATCTTGCCTGCTCAGCTACGTGACTGGAACCTGGGAGAGGAGTCTGATCCTGCTTTCAGGGCTGTGGTGGTAACTGTAGGATTAGTGAATAAACAGAGATTTTGAAAAAAATATTTTCCTTCATGGCAGGGGCCAGAATAATTGGTTGCTTTAATAATATCAGCAATGGAACATCTGAATGCTCAAATACAATTGATTTTTCTGCCCTTCCTGTAGATCAGGGAACACATATGCAGCAAAGCTGCTGTTTCAGTTTGGTAGATGCGAGAAGCTTTTACAGTTGCCTGCTTCTTGAGCATGCCACATGCTGTTGTACACTTGGTCATGTCTGGATCCAAAGAGTGAGATTTGTTCTTTAAACGAGGTCACAGAATAGTTTGGCTTAGAAGGGACCTCTGAGGTTGGTCCATTTTCCTGCTTGAGGCAGGTCCAACTAATGAGGTTGCTCAGGGCCATGTCTGGGTGAGTTGTATCTCCAAAGATGGAGATTCCACGACCTCTCTGGAACCTGTGCCAGTGTTTGACCATCCTCATGGTGATAAAATTTTTCCTCCATCTAATTGCAGTTTCCCATGTTGTAACTCATGTCTGTTTCCTCCTGTCCTGCTATCATGTGTATTCATTGCTTCCATCTTCTCTATATTCTCCCCTTAGATAGCTGTAGGCGGCAAGAAGCCTTTGCTTCTTAAAGCCAAACAAACTTGGTTCTTTTAGCCTCCTCATGTGCACCATGTACCTCAGCCCTTCAGTCATCTTGGTGGGCCACCACTGGGCTCGTTCCAGTAGGTCAATGTCTTTCTTGTACTTCAGAGCACAAAACTGAACACATTACTCCAGGTACAGTCGTGCGGGTATTGAATAGAGAGGAATAAATGCTTCCTTCCATTTGCTGGCCATACACTTGCTCAGCTGTACAGCCCAGTAGGCGATTGGCTGCCCTTGCCATGAGGACATGACTTGTGCTCAAATTGTCTGCCAGGCTGCTCTCTGCTGGTCTATAAAGCTGCTTTCTAGGGAGTCAGCCTCCTGCACCCATGCTGTGGTGTGGGGTTACTCCTTCCTAGCTATGTGATAACCCTGAACTTCACGGTATTCCTGTCAGCCCATATCTCCAGACTAAGATCCCTTTGAACAGCTGTGCTTTCCCTTGGTTTATTACGCACTCACCCTAATTTGGTATCATTCATGAACTTACCATCATCCAGGTTGTTAATAAAAGATGTTAGAGTGTTGGCCCTAGTATTGACCACTTTGGGCTGCCTCATCATTAATCATAAATTGTATGTTTTTCCTTTGAGAGGAAAAATTCTTTCAGCCTGATGATCTACCCAATTTTCTACCCTTTTTATTGTCCACTTACCAGTTGGTATTTTGCTAATAAAGTTACTGTAGGAGACTGTCAACAGCCTTGGTAAAGGTCCTGTAAACAATATCCATTGCTCTCCTCTTGTCCTTAAAGCCAGTTATCTCATAATAGAAAGTACTCAGGTTGGTCAGGTGCAGGTTGCCCTTGGTAAATTCATGCTGGTAAGTCCATGCTGGCTGTTCCTAGTCACCTTCTTGCCCTTCATGTGCTTTGAAGTTAATTCCACAAGGACTTCTTCCATAACCATCCCAGCGATGAGGTTAGGCTAAGTGGCCTGTAGTTCCCTGGATCCTCCTCTTTGAAGATAGGTGGTTTTTTTTTTTTTTTTTCTTTTCTTCCTCTGCCCCATGTCATAGAGAACTCCCAATCACCATGACCCTTCAGAGGTGATGGAGCAGCCTTGCAAAGACATCAACTTGCACCCTTAACACCCTCAGATGCTTCCCATCTGTATCCCACGACTTGCATAAATCCATCGATTTAGGTGCTCCCAACCTCATACCTTCCTGTTCTACGGGCATTGCTTCACTCCCTCAACTTTGCTAGTAGGGCTTGGCAGCTGTAGGGGGCAGACCTTGCCAGTGAAAGCATATTAAAACATTATTAATTCAAGAAGACAAAAGGTAAGTTTAAAGCCATGGTGAAAATTAGTTGTTTAGCTTTCATTGTTATATCCTGCTTTGCTGCCTGTTTGATGACCTTCAGTTTGTGTAAGCAAAATGGGTGAGAAGAGAAATGATTTTCTAGGTGATGGCCAAGTTGCCAGTTCAGTGCAAAAGGTATAAGTAATGAAACATTTAAAGGGTGACTCAACTCCCCACAGACTTCAGAATAAACTTTCAAGCTGAGGTGGTTTTAGTTGTTAGTACAGATTCACTGATAACTCACTTTTCTAAGTGGTTTGTAACACTGGATGACACGGTGTGTGCTTAAAGAAGCGCTGTTGCTCAGTGCTGCCTGCTCAGACATAATGGATTGTCTAGACAGCTTGCTTGGGAAAAAAGTTCTGGCTGCAGCATATTTTTAGGATCTTGTTATAGATCCTGGCACATCCACATTTTGTAGATTTCATGTGTTTTTAAAGAATGTTATCTTTGCATTGATGTAAGTGCTGTAGAATCAACAGTTCAACACATGAACACTTCATCAGAGTCAACATACCAAGAGTTACGTTCTGTACAGGAGATGGGGGCATAGCTTGCACTCAGTTTCTGCTGTTACCTCTTGAAAATGGAGTCCGTATGAAAAACAGACATGCTGTCACTTTGGAAGGCTGCTGTTTCATATGTTGAGGCCCTGTGGACGTTGTTTGCTCAGGACTTTTGCTTCTGTTTACAGTTTGTCTTAGTCTGTTGGAAATGAGCCCACTGAGATAACCATACCCACTGCAGCGTATGGAATGGCAGGACAATGAGGTGACCCAAAGTCTAATACTTAGAAGTGCTGAGCTGGGTGGCAGGTCTCTCTTGGTCCCAATTAAAATGATATTACAAGGGGCTGGTGTGACAGTAGGATGTCTGGGCTGACATAATATGCTCTGTGAACTGTATGTGGAGGTGATGTTCATGGTATAGCTTGATTGTTGCACTCAGCTTGATTTATTTTTTCGCTCTATTTCATGTCCTATATGTTTTATTAGCCTTCTTTTATTTAAAGTGCACTGGAAATACGAAGTTACTAGTTTCTACTGAGCTAGAAATCGGGAATATATTTAATAAGTCTACATTTCTGAAGCTCTTATTTGTAAGTAATGACACGTTAACAAGACATTTCCTTAAGCTGGATATTGAAAGGCACTTATCACTGAAGCATCAGTGCTTTGCCATTTTCATTGCTGTATTGAGGGAAAACAAAATAAAACCTTTTCTGTTGAGACACAGATGTCATGCTTTTAACCTGTAATGCACTACACTGGCCATCCTTGACTGAAAACAATTAGGGATAGCTTTATTTTACTGAAAGATTCCCACTTTCCCCCACTCTGCACTCCCACTTTACAAGCAGTGATGCACCAAAGATACAGTCATTGCAAAAGGGTTCCCAAGTCCTAGATGGATATTTCAAGTGAGAAAGAAAGATCTTTCCTGCACTCCAGTTAGCCAGTCTCCCTGGGCTGTTTGCTTTTGCGAGGTGGCACAGGAAATGCCGTTTTGCAGGAAAACTAGGCAGTGGAACCTAGGTGCTGTGTGTCTGTATCCCATGGGAGCGCTTAAGCAAGGATGAATTGGAGCAGAAGGCTTAGGTGCTCCTGCATTCCTGTATGTCCTTGATCCCCTGTTGCTGTTACAGAAAGGATGCATGCAACTGTTTCTGTTTTGCCCTCACCCCCCATTCAGTTTGCGTCTGCCTCTGTCCTTGAATGCTTTTTAGCCTTGTAAAGACTGGAGCTGAAACAGTCCAGTTGTACAGGCTGTAAGCTGGTATCCTGGCACTCACATGGGATATGAGAGACTGAGGTGGAGGTTCCTGCTTGCACAGATAACTCCTGGTGTATCAGTCCGAGCAAAGGCTCTGATGGTCCCCTGGGAACCCAGGCTGCAGGCAGGAGAGAGGGGGCCCAGTGGGAGCCTGAAGCAAGTGCTCTAGCCCTTAGGCTTTTTAGGTACTCAGATTCATTGAAAATCTCATTGTTTCGCATAAAAGAAAAAGGCCTCCTGTCTTGTTCTACCCTTGACTCCCCGAGTCGAGCACAGCAGCTGAAGGCAGGCCAGTGTCTCACCATTGATCTTGAAGGGTCTGAACACCTAGCTCAGGCTTAGTGGATTGAACTGGAGATCTCTTGAAGTCTGGTGAGATAGATACCGCCCTCTGTGGTATTGAGATCCTCACTGCATCGTGGAAGGCCTTACTGCCTTACTAAGTTTTACTTCTGTTTTACTTCTGACAGTAAGTTTGTGGTTGCCTTCATTTATTTTTCTGAGTCATTTTTTATGAACCTGCAGGCCCAAAGCATGCTGAAGAACAAAAGCTGGTTTGGCACCCCTCTGGTGTGAATGCCAAATTGTCACTTCTGATGTTTGGCAGCTAACAGGTGCCCAAAGAACGACTTACAAATGCTGAAGAGAAGAGATTTGTTTGAGTTATTTGTCAGTTCTGTTCCTGTGTGTTGGTGAGATGGGTGGTGTTACGGAAAATGGCATAGACCTCAGCATGTAGTGCGGAGGCTGTTTGATGGGAATGCTGCAGTAGCACAGACTTGGCCTATGTATAGAAGTTAATAACTAAACATTCCTG
>NW_009259588.1:865925-869325 GCF_000687185.1 Egretta garzetta
ATACTTTCTACTATTGCATGTACCCTAAATAGATTATTTCAGAAGAGTTGATTACATTAGATATTGGGACAAATTATTTAGACATTTGGTGGTGTGACAGTGCAAAGTGTTCAGCAGCACTGGCTTACAGCCATGTTCCAGATCACAGCCTGGACTGCTGGAAAGTTGTACAGTACATTGCATCAAGGGAGAGACAGGATTAAGGTGGAAGGATTTTTTTGCAAGTCATATCAGTTCCTGAATTCACTTCAGAGTCTTGTACCACAAACAGTTGTTCTTGCTTAAGGCCCAAGCTGTCCCCCTTTGTCATTTAAAGAAGTTCATTGAAGCTGTGATGAGGAAATCTTGTAAGAGATTTTTTTTACCTCTCTCTTTGTGGGGGTGTTTGGATTTGGAGCTGCCATTGCAAATCATGATTTAAATTATCAAGCAAGAAATGTGGGAATAAAATAAATTTTGTATCTTCCATTTACTAAAGAAAGCTTGGTTCGCATGGTGATGTGTGTAGCAGTATAGTCATTGTGCTGAAGTTGGTTTTGTTGCTGATGAAGGAAATGTAATACCTATACATTTCAGTAATGATACAGCATAATATGTGATCCATTCAAATTATATTTTTTATCATGTTAAAAATACATTAAATGGTCATGTATTAAATTACTTACACTTGTAATTTACAACAAGCCATTTTGGTTGAAAATTGATTTCAAATAGAAATGTGGAATAACTTACTTAAATTTAAAAAATGTAAAAAAACTGTAGTGTTTGTACTGAACATCCATTTTGTGGAAACAAGCTTTTTTTTTAAACAACAAATAAAGCAGGTATTTTTAGATAGATTTTTAGTATAAATAATTTACTTTTTTTTATCTCGTCCTTTTATATGCTCAGCTGTTACTCAAAGACACAGAACAAAGCAGGTGTTACTCAGCTCCCAACCAGTTTCTTACTGTTTGAAGTGTGCGTAATCAGATTTTAAAATTTGAATTTGTTTTATTTTTCAGGGTACATGTTTTTAACTTCAAAATTTTATTACTAAAATAATTATATGCAGTCTCTATCTACTGAGGGGATGACATAATACTGAGCACGGTTGGGGAAGAAAGGAGGTAACTTAGCTTTTCATGAGAAGGTGCTTCTTGTATCTTTTTGAATCAACTGCAGAAAAAGTGTAATTTTTTGGTGAATCATGAAGTTATGGTGAGGGTCAGGGTGTATGCAGTCCCTTCATAACTTTGCTGTTCCTGAAGTTATGAACGTCTCCTTTCATACGCATTTATTATGTGCCCTACTTTCTCTTTGCTCTGCTCTGTGATCAGTATGCATTACATCTACTGCATCAGGATCCTATGTTCCCTCCCATGGGTAGGGGAAAAAATCCAAACCCCAGAATTCATTTCTGGCAGATTTATTTTTACTTGCATTGTACATTTGAAAAAACAGATCTTGTTCATCCTGGATGACTCCATGGAGACATAGAAACTAGTGAAAGGAAGACAGATCCTGAGTATTTCAGGGAAACATTTTTGATTTTTATTAGCTGCTTAAAGCTGTCTTTTTTTACTATTACTCATTGCAACTCAAAAGCCTGATGGGAGGTGCAACATTTTAAATATTCAGAACATCGCTGTTTCTTTGCTTAAGGTATATTGAGTTTCAGGATTTTTTCCCCATCAAAATCAGGACCAATACTGCTGTTTATAAAATACATAGACTGCTTTGGTTTTTATACACACTTTGGTGTGTATAAAACCTTAATTTATTTTTTTATGTGTGCAGCATAGTTAATCTTTAAAATTTGAGGTCTATATTCTTGATAATAAAAATTTTGCCATACTCTCCTTACTTAAAGTGACTTTTCAGTAGGTTGCTTCATAAATGTCACAAACTGTGCAGCTGTTGCTAGGTAAATTTTTCCCCCCTCATCTCCAGTTTGTGTAGCCTTTGAAAAGAAATGGTTGCTGGTCTTGAAATTCCTTGCTTCCTCTCACCCCTATTTTTTTGTCCATTTATACAAACCAAAAACTTGGAATGACTCCTTGCTTATGTTAAGGTTATAATGGCTGCCCTTTCTTGTCTTTGTACCCCTTGGCATGTAAAAATCTGGAGCAGTTATTTCAGAAAATTTCTTTTGCCTTAAATTTTTTACTGTGTCTTCAGAGACACTATTTACTCCCTCATGCCTTTCTTCACCCCCTGTTGGGAGTAGGTTGTAGTAGAAGAACAAGTAACTGCACTCAGGGAACAGAGCAAACTTAATATCAAAACAGCTTAAAATAGTCTTAGCCACAAGTTCCTCACTATTTTTCTGTGTACAGTAGATGTCAAAGAACTGCTCAGTCTTTGAAGAAATTTACTATTTCTTCACAGAAAAACCTAGAAATGTAATGAGGAATTTGTGGATAGGGCCATTGTTGGGCAGGTCATTGTTTATGGCTCACCTGCCACCATTCTCCCCAACCCCTGCACTCCAGCGTATGGGATGTGTAAGGGATACAGCAACCGAGGGCAGATCTGTGCATCACTTAGCCAGGAAAAAAAGGACCATACCCTGTGGTGGCAAAGTCATCTCGCTGGTGAACACCACCAGTGCGCTGTCTTCTGCCTGATTTGGTTTGGAGTTTTTTTGTTGTCCTTTTTAAAACTAATTATAAAGGGGCATGACAGCCAAAGTCTTTTGCCGCCAGCAGTGGCTGGATGCCAGGATGTTTGGCAACAATGCCAGCCTAAGATATTCATGATCCTCTTTTTTTCTTTTTTTTCCCCCACTCATTCTTGCCCCTTGAGTTGTACTGACAGAACGGTTTGTGGGATTATATTTTGAACCAAATAAGGGAACAGATCTGTCTTAAAATGAAGGCTTGTTCTTTTTTTGTGTAAAATATTAAAAAAAGAAAAACCCACGATTTGTGCCTTCAGTGAGAAACACTTCAGGGAGCTAAACAGTTGTCTTGCTGTATCTTGAGGGGGATGAGAGGGGCTTAAACTTCTCATGGGAAATGTAAACAATTTGTGAATGCACATTTATGTCAGCACCAAACTCTTCATGACAGAGCAACTTAAATCTACTACCATTACCTTTCTTTCCGGATCTTGAAGATAGGTTGACTATGGAGCATTAAACTGCAGACACAAGGTGTTCAGAAACTCTGTGGTATTCAGAAGTGCATCTTGCATAACAACCACTGCTCATGTCAAAGCAGGGATTTATCTGTGGTCAAACTAAACAGCTGGGAGGTTGAAGGGGAAACTCTGTTTCAGGGTAGCTCTGTCTTGCTTGGCTCCTCCAGTTACAAGTGCTGTAATCAGTAAGGCAGTCTGCAAGCACTCAAGTGAAACTCTGTACTGGTCTCCCTCCCTATAAATTCTTCCTGCTAATGCAATGAAGTAATTTGTGTGG
>NW_009259588.1:869361-899497 GCF_000687185.1 Egretta garzetta
GTTGTTGTAAATAGAGTGAGTTTGGGTTTCAAGGTTGCAAGAGAACACTGCAGGCATGTAGGTTCTGGAAAACCTTCTGCTACCAGCAGTCCTTTTTTTCCCTTTCCCTGGAAAGTCATATGGAGATTGAAATTATTCCCAGCTTCATCTACCTACATTTTTTTTTTTTTAAATGGATTCATTTCCATAGTCAACTTTACAAGTATCAGTATGCTTAAATGATGTTTATGGTTGCAAATGAGAAATTGTCACTTGAGATTTTTCTGCCACTACTGGCAATTTGTGAATTGATTGGGGATAAGGGTTGTCACTGGTGAATGGTCACATCTTCACAAATGCATAAATTATTTCAATGAATTTGTTTGATCAAAATTGTTCATCTGGAAAAGGGCAGAATTTGTGCTAAGAGGAGACACTTCCTGACCTGACTAGGCAATAGCCTGATGACTGGGTGCTCCCTTAGGACATGGAAAAACCTAAGCAGAAGGCCCTTAATTCAAATAAAAGACATTAAAAATTTGAACCTATTTCCCAAATCCCATCTGTATGTTTGCCTCTCTTCATCCTCCCCCAGATTTTCCAAAGTCTTGCTTTTGTTCCAGCATAGAAAAAAAAAAATCCATAAATACCAATTTCTTTTTTTCAAAATGGGATTCTCGTTCATCAGCTACCCTATTATTCTTAACTACAATAGATATTTGAAAGGAAGCCCTATGAAATGGAGTAGATTGTGCAGTCATTTTGAGTTATTAGCATCTTTGTAACGCAGTTCAGATAATTAAAACTTGTCTGACATTTTTGTGTGTGTAGCAGGGACTGGGCAGAGGAGAGAGGCAAGTGAAAAACTGAGCAGAAAGCTTCCTACAATTTCCTATATGCTTGTGATGAGTTTGAAGCGTTAAACTATCAGTACTAAAATGGGTCATTCTGAGGTTAAGTGAGGCAATTGCCAAGAGATGTTTAGCAGGCCACATTATTTTAGCAAAAGAGACAGCTGCACAAGGCATTATTCTGTTTGGATGCTCAATTAGTTGGGCCAGTTTGGGGTCTAGAATTTGTCTTGGCTGGTGGTGGGTTACCTAGGAAACAAGGACTAAACTTTCCCCAAAAAAATCCTAAATGAGGAGAGGAGTTTATATTTTTAGGAAGAGTGTTTAGCTTTGTGTGGTATACATATTTACACATGCATGCATGGTTGCCTGACTTCAGTGTCTGGGGGGGAAAAAAAAAAAAATCACACAAACGCTTTCTTTTTGTGGTGTATTCACAATAGAGGAGATAGGGTCTCAGGTATGTCAGGCTCAGAGAAGGCTGAAGAAGAGAGAGATCATTTATCTTTAGGCAAGTTACTGGCTATTCGGCATTTTCCCCAGAAATCTGCTGTTCAAAAGGGGGTGTGAAGTATTCCCTGACAGTTGTCTCCAGAGTTTCTAGAAGTTAACTTGCTGTGTTACACATGCAGCCTGGTGTCGTAATCCCTGGCAAGGTGGTATCTGAGGCAGCCTGCATCTGGGTTAATGCACAGCTTGGTTTTGTAATATTTGGAAGAACTTTAATTGCAGTCTTCGAATGAGAAGGAGTATGATAAGTGTGTATTGTTTCTAATGCTATAGTAGTCTTGATATCTTCGGAGAATTAAACTTCAAAGAGTAAGTTTCAGTACTATTCAAAATAAATTAAGCTGTTTTCATATAGAGTTCATAACTCCAAGAATTTGGAGCCAAGACTGCCTGCTTTGCAGTGCTTAACTTACTCCATTTTAGTCTTTTGTCTGGAGGCCTTTGGGTACTGCTGGTAGGGCTGTGGATGATAGCTTAGATAAGCCATGCTGAGGATAGTGTAAAATACTGTTAAAATGATTGTAAAAATAGTAACTTGGTACTACACATTCTTCTTGCTGTGACTTTCTCATCATCCCTGCTTAGCTTGCTGTCAGAAAAAGAAGTCTTTTTCTAAAGTTAGCATAGGAAGGCGTAACTAGCCAAAAGAAGAGTGAGCTTGGCTCTAATATGCCGCCGCCATCATTAGCGCAGTTGGGAGCAAAGGCCTTACTTCGGAGCTGTGCTTGCAGGTGAAGCGTTGGGAGATTCTGTTCTTTAGTTTGACTTGTTCTGGGATTTTTGACTCCTTTGGCATAGGAGGTTAGCAGAATCGGGAGTGTCTGTATTGAAAGCATTGGCTGCCCAAAGTCATCAAAACTCTGCTGTGGCACTCCCTGGGCTTCCTCTTTCACTCCCGTGCTGCGCCGTGAGAGGAGGTCTTCCTCTTGAAGTCCGTGCTCACTCTGTCTCTCGTGGTTTCTAAAGCTGTTTACGCTGCTTTCACTCCACCTTTCAAATACTTAGCCTATTTTCTGTAGCACTAATTCCTTTGGGCCACAGCTACCTCATTCCAGTGGCTTTCCTCGTCCCATGATCTGCCTAGATATTAGGCTGTTCTCCTTCATCAGTCATCTTGTAAGTCAGCTACTAGCTGCTTTTGCCCACTGTTGAGACAATCTCATGGAAGTAGTGGCTAAGAAGAATGGTCAATACATTGGAAATAGAAAGAGGAGAGACTTCTGCACTGAACAGGCAAAAGCAGCAGTAACACAGTAGATAATTTCAGTAGTGATGTTACTGAGGAGGCCAATCTTCGTAGAGGAAATACAGCCCTATAACTACATTGATTGAGACATATCTAGGCTTAAGTTAAGAGCCTTGCCCTAGTAATAGTATCAGTATGTATCTGTGGTGGTGGTCGTCTGTCTTTTCTCCTAATCTTACTGGCCTGCTCTAGGAGTACAGACCTGGTGTTTTCTCTTGGCTGGACTTGGGAAGAAAACTTGGATGGCATATATTGCACAAGGTAAATTGGTAGGCAATTGCATGTGTACCCCCTGCAAGATTGCCTTGAAAGCATCTGCTGTCTGGAGAACTCCAAGAAATGCCCTTGGTTTGGAAGAGACTAGTCCAGAGTACGTTTCTGCAGGCTTTTTTGGGGGGGAGCAGGGAAGGATTTTGCTTCTGGCTCACCCAAAATTGGTTACATGCATTCTGCAGTAATGTGCAAAGATGGCTGGGCTGAGCTGTACTGCTCCGTGTGGATTTCCCAGCTCAGTTGGCATTCGCCAGCAGTCTCCGAGCCCAACAGTTGGAGCCTTGTTCACAGATACCATACTTGCTAAAACTTCCTCTGTATTAGAACAAAAAAACTTTGTTCTCCCCTGCTTGCTTTTATAATTTTGCTTTCTTTTTAAAGCTTGTAATATTAGCAGTTGTACTGTGAAGAAGTACGTATGTGTATGCAAGTGTATTTAGGTGTATATATAAACACACACAGAAATTAAAATTTTGACGGGCTGATAACTGTGCAGTGCAAGTGACGTAAACAGTTCTGCATCCTTTTGTAAGACAATGGAAAATGTCAAAGATGAGCTAAAGGTCAGCCTAATTTAGTGGGTTTATATAACTGCATTTTTTCTCTAAAATATTTTTTTTTCTGTTTATTGTGAGACTCCCATAAACTGAAGCTGAAAGCAAATTACACTGCAAATAGCACAGCAAAGGCTGTCAGCTACACAGGAGGTGCCCAGGATATGAATATTTTGTTTTAGGTTTTCATTCTTTCTTGTCCTGTGTGTTGTTAGCAGCAGGGGTAAAACTTTCAGACTAAGTGTAACTTCTTAACTGCTGTTCTTTAAGGTTCACAAAATGGTCAATATAGCTGTATTGCTAATTATCCCTGGTCAAGACCACTGTGTAATGTGGTATTCAAAGGCTTCCCTTAAGCCAAAGGCTGTAAAATCAGGAAAGTAGCAAATTATGGAAAAGGCAGGGTGTTGGGAAATGGAGTATGGATTGTTTGACTTTTTTATATATATTCACCAGTGCATTTGTGTGTGATTTTTTTTTTTTTTTTTTTTTTTTTTTTTTTTTTTTAAGCAGTGGACCTCATAGGACCTGATGTTGAAGGTATGTTGTGCTGGGGGACAGTATGGAAGATGAGTGAGAAGCCCTGAGCAGGGGACAGCGCTGGAAAAATTTCAGCCCACTTATGTATAATTTTTTTGGGAAGGAGGAAGATGAGTGCTTAGTAACCCCGATGGTGGGGAAAAAGCATGAACTTGATGTGACAAAGGAGAGACCCAGCGTAAGAGGTTTTAGAAGCTGGTGACACCACTTAAAATGAGGCAAAGAAAACCAAGGCAAGTATTTGCCTTCAAACTAGAGGAGATGACTGAGGGAGACGGGGATAATGTTGATGTAAGGGAGGTTTCATCAGGCTTGAATTCAACAGTCCTCCACCAAGTACCAAAACCTCCAGTGAGCTTTTAAAAACAGAGGTTCTTTGTATGAATCTTCAAGGTTTATTTGGGCCAGGCTTTCAGCCTTTTTCTCTGCAATTAAGATTTGACACTTTTTCCCTCTCACGTGAAAAATCTACTTTTTGTTAACTAAAGGACTTTGTGCTGGGGCTTTAAGGAGAGTCAAATACTAAGAGGATTGGTTGTATTGAAACTCTGACATCAGTCTAGATGTGGCCAAGGAAAGGCACTGTATGGGCCAAAGGATGTCAAAAATGGATTGCATTAAATGACTAATTTGTTTAGTATAGGCTACGGTGATATTTTCAGAAGGTTCAAGACCCTCTGGAATATTTTGCTCCCATGTTAGACATGCTAGGGAGGAAGAAGTGACAATGTTGGGTACTACCCAGTGTGGAGGCCAGATGACAATAACCTGTTGACAGGAGTGTTGTAAGATAAAGGCGCATGGAGAGATGCTCAGGTACTGTGGTGACAGGGCTGTGCAGTTACTTAAAAGTATGCAGAGGTGCAGAAATTCCTGGGTCACAGGCCTGAAGGAAAGGAGAGGGAGAATGGTGGTATTAGCATCTTTATAGAGACTGTGCAAGATGGTGGATTCCTTAATTTTTTATTTTTTTTTTTTCAAAAGGAGAGTGGTTTGGATCAGAGCCAGAAGTTTTTGGTGCTAAGCTCTCATTTCTTCTCTTTTGTACCATGAGTGAAACATAACAAGTCCCTTTTCAGTCCCAGTGAGTATAAAAGAAATGCTGGCTTCAGGCAGCATTTTGCAAGTTTCTAGCACTTCTTAAAACAGGAAGAAAGAAAATCTAAATGTATCAGTTCTCACTGTCTGTCTCTAATGCTGCTTCCTTCCTTCTTTCTGGAAGGAAAGAAGAAAGTGCCCAGCTGGGTATGCAGTTATTGAAAGTGAGAGAAGAAGTTATGGATTGCCCGGTAACAGTCATGCAGAGCCTTCCTGCTCTTGACACCCCAGATAATTCCTGGGTGCCCTGTGGGGTGTGCAGGAATTTCAGAACAGGGGATCATAGAAACCCACCTGCTGGCTGGGAGCCGCTCAGAGTGAGCAAGGTGGGGAGTGCTAGCCAGAGTGCTTCTCTGTAACCTTGCTGCTATCTTGAGATGAGGCATCTGACATATGGGGATTGCCGGGGAGATAGGTAATGCCTGAGGCAAATGCCCTAGGATTTGCCTCAGCTGGAGGACTGCAAGTGTAAAAGTCTCCTTTTCAGAATCCACTGCCTGGGCCCCACCTCCTGTGGCAGATGCCTCCCAAGTCCTCTTCAGAGGATGTGGCAAAATTTATTTATTTTAAGATGCTACTGCTGAGTGCAGTGCCTGTGCATAGCTCAGAGCACTTACTCAAGGATGAGAGGTATGAGTTAATTTCTCTTGTCAGCCTGGGGATACAAGTCTGCATCTTCCAGCTGTCCAAAGGGTTGCCCTTGTTGCCAGGATGAGATGAGGAGGGGCGTCACATTTGCCTGCTGCTCAGAGCTGAACCCCTTTTAAAGCAGAGACCACAAGCTTCTTGTGACAAGCAAAAGAGAAAGTGAGGGGGGGAGCCTGCCGCGCCATAGCCTAGTGGTTAAGACCCACAGGCACAGCAGAGAGTTGTAGGTTCCAGCTCCTGCATCCTTGAACTGCATGTACATTTTACAGTAAACAGACCATGGATAACAACCTGAAATAATTAACAGACACGACTGCATTTTGTAACCGTTCCAGGTTGGCTGAATTACCATTATCAGGCTCTTTCACAGCATCTAAGCCCTCAGGATTTGGATTCCAGTGTTCTTAAGGGAAGTGTTGGATGTCAGACTGCTTGGGTTGGACTCCTTTAATCATGTGCAGGAGTAGGCTGTGACAGGAACGGTCAGGTCAGGTGGGCAGACAATGTGGTCCCGAGTTAAATGATGGGAGTTGGTTCTTTGAACAGCAGTCTCCCAAAGCACAAGACTTAGCTGTAACCCGGGGGGAGGAGGATTGACTACCCAGGCATCTGTTTAGAAAGGCACTCCGAAGTAGACACTGTCCAGCATGCTCTTAGAGTGAGTTAGCGAGCAGCGTTTTTCATACAGGAGGTCAAGGGTTTGATTATGGGAGGCTGTTTGGGTGAATGGCTATGAATTGATGGTGTTTATAAGGAGCGGGAGGGACCACAGTAAAATAAAACCAGTAGCCTTCATAAAAAGGAAAGATTTTATTTCCTTGGTGAAGCTATACAAAGGGCTCAAATGCAAACTCCCCCACCTCACAAAGATAGGGATGTAAATTGAAAGCTCTTCATTGGCCTCCAATGCAAGAAGGAACCAAACAAAACATGAGAACTGGGTCAAATGACTAAGCACAGGTATAAGTGACTGTAGTGCAAGGATGTAGGTACAGAATTAAAAAGGTCAAGGCACAAAATATGATGCAACTATAAAGAGAAATTGAGAGCTACAGTAAATAGTTTTTAGGATGTCAAAGTCTTTGCTTCACTTTCCCAAAAGGAACTAATGTGGTAGCTGGCTTGGTATAAAATCCTTCTTGACTAAAAATAATGTAACTGCTTGGACCTCTGTGTAATCCTTAAGTGAAAGTTGATACAGTGGACATTCTCTGTGTCACTTGGCATCTATCCCACACCAGGATCTTGAATTTTCTACTTGCATTTTGGCCTGACTAGTGCTAACCATGGTTATTTAAAATGCTGTCTTTGCCTGCTTTACATTTGTCATACCTGACATGCAGTGTGCCTCCCAGAGGAGGTCTTTTAATCTCATCTTTCTTCACCCTCAAGCTGCGTAGACTTTTCCCCAGTCAGTGCACAAAGAACCTACTGAGCTACATTAACAGAATTTTCCAACATAAATCACTCATCTCTCAATGGATTAACATGTTTAAAATGCAACTCACTGAGTGGATTAAAGAGCTCAGGCACGGGTAATAAGATGTAGTACCTTTCAGTGCAGTAATGCCAGTTCAGATCAATCCAGGATGTTAGTGACTGGGAGTTCCTGTTTGAACTGCATCAACTGAGTATGGTTACAGACTCGCGTCATGAATTTCTCTTTGGGCAGGATGGGGAGCTAGTGAATGGAGTGAGCTGTGCAAGCAGTGCCTTTGCATTTCAGGGAACAGAAAGATATGCATCCAGATTTAACTTGGACAGATTTTAAGATGTTTGAAAGAAATAAATTGTGGTGCAGGGGGATTTCTTCTTGGCTTGCCCTTTTACAGAAAAGGGGTGATGTCATCTGGGGGAGAGGGTGCAGAAATCCCAATCTTGTCTTTATTAGTCATAATTTTCTTCAAATGTGAATAAAGTTTGCAATATTTCTAATTTTGTTCAGTTCTGCATCTCAGATGAGATGGCTCAGGGCACTGATTGGTGTCCTCTGGCTATCTTCTTGGGGCAACTGTGGCTACATCTGCCTCTCCCCTCTGCTGAAGATTGCTCTGTATAGATGGAGGCGGGACTGGTCTGCACATACATGTGGATTTTGTTCCGTTTTTAAAACTACTGCCTTTTTGGTTTTTTGAAGAGACAGTGCCCTATTATTTTTAAGCATTTAAAAACCTTTTTTATGCGTATACCTGTCACAGTACTCGGCAAAACCAACATTTTTTTTCTTTGAATGCTTTGAATATAGCTCCTGTTACAGAACTAATGTGTCTGGACCCCCTTGAGAAAGAGCCACTTGGAAAAATGAGTCACAGTTTATTTCTAAACCTTGAAGTGATGGGTATGTGATTTTGTTTTTTTCTCCTCTGAATTTTTGAAACCATTTGTCAGAGAAGATAAGCTTCAGCCTTGGTTAAAAAGAAGCAATCATGTGGCAAAACAGTTTAGGGGTTCAAGTAAGGGCCAGAGAAACTATGAACCATGTGAAAGGTTTGTAGTTCATAGGTTCCTGTGTGCTGTTCTCTACCTTTTTTTTTTTTTTTTTTTTTTAAGTTCAGTCATTCTTTTACTTCTTCCTTGAAGTAGTTTGTAATGCAGAGTTTGGTGATGTGTAGTGTCCTAAAATAGATTTCTGCATTTTGAGAATAAATAGCAGAGCAATTAGTGATTATGTATTGGGTTGTTTTTAAGATAATTCAGATGTTTTTCTGTAAGGCTATGTCCTGGTTTTGGCTGGGATAGAGTTAATTTTTTTTTCTAGTAGCTGGCATAGCACTGTGTCTTGGATTTAGTATGAGAAGACTGTTGATAACACCCTGATATTTTAGTTGTTGCTGAGCAGTGCTTACACCAGTCAAGGACTTTTCAGCTTCTCATGCTCTGCTGACTGAGAAGGCTGGAGACACGGAGGAAGCTGGGAGGGCGCACAGCCAAGACAGCCGACCTGAACTGGCCAAAGGGCCATTCCAGACCATATGCTGTCATGCTCAGCATAAAAAGTAGGGGAAAGCTGGCCAGGGGGCCACTGCTCAGGGACTGGCTGGGCATTGGTCGGCAGGTGGTGAGCGATTGCATAGAGCATCACTTGCTTTGTATATACTTTCTTTATTATTATTATTACTACTACTAGTACTATTGCTATTTTATTTTCTTTCAGTTATGAAACTGTTCTTATATCAACCCACGAGTTTTTTTTTTTCACTTTTACTCTTCCCATTTTCTACCCCATCCCACTGCGGGGGAGTGAACAAGTGGCTGTGCGATGGTCAGTTACATGGGGTTAAACCATGACAGGCTATTACCAAGGTTATAATTGTTCTTATCTCATTTTGTCTTTTTCTTTCAGAAAAACATTACCAAGCAAATTTATAGCAGAAACTAGAACTTACTCATAACCTAGTATAGTGAAATGGAGACTATATAGCATCGCGATAGTTTTGAGCAAAAGAGAATCTCAGTCTCTTTCCTGTGCTAGTAATAAAATCTCTTGCTTCAGCTGAAGTCCTGTTTTGCATGGTAGTTTTCTCATCTGTGTATGTTATTATAATAGAAATAATACTTAAGATTTTCAGACAAAAATGATGAGTAAATTATCATAATTACTAGACTTCTTGGCTGCCTAATACTACGTTCAGGGGCGTTAGTACTTATGTGAATGGAAATGGACTTCAGTGCTGCAGTACTGAATATGCACATGAACAGCTGGTATAGCAGGATGTAATTGTGTGTTTAAGTGTTTGCATGGGTCCATGGATTTTGTAGCTGGCCTCGTGGTAGCTGTGTGAATGCTGACTTTTTTTGTTCCATGAACTTCCAAAACTTCCACAACGCCATGTAGATGTAGTTCTTTCTATTATGAAACTGAACTCAGGGAAATAAGGATTTGGTGTACAGGGATGGGTATTTTAAAGAAGATCCTTGAGCATGTGGAGAACGCAGGAGGAGAAACACAGTGTATGCAGGGCAGGCCTGACAGCTGGTGGGAGGGTTTAATGAGTGAGGGGCCAAGGGTCCCGCATGGCCAAGGCAGCACAGCAGCCAGATCCGGACTAACGCTCTTGAGTCCAGGATTAGATGTGTAATGACTGTACAGCTATCTTGAGAGTCAAGATGGTCTTGTCTGGGGCTGGAACTGTCTGGAAGAGTGTGCTTCGTGTGTTCTTGCCTATGGCTGCCACCAGTTGCTAGTTTTCAGGTACTGGTCTGAGACAGTATCTGTTGAACGCTGCATCAAAGTTGAATTGACTCCCGCTGGAAAGTAAATGCACGTTTTCACCCAGCACGTTTTATTGCGAAAGCTCTGAATTAAAATGGAACACTTACCTTTTTAAGGGTTGAAAGCCAGTGCTTTAGCAGTCTGAAGAAACTAAAGGGTGTGTGAGAACATCTCAGAATCAAGGTTTAAAAAAATGATCTGGAAAAAGTATCAGTTACATCTTACTAAAAGCCATCAGTAGCTCTCCTTTTCCAGAATGGAGGTTTCTTTTCTGAACAGCCTGTAGCCTCACCAACTTTACCTTTCTCTTAATCCTCTTTTCTTCTGGTGTTCATTATTCCGTCCCCATTGTAAGCCCAAATGCTCTGTCCCAGAGAGCATCTATTGCTAATATAACAGTTGCGTAGTGTCAGATTTGTTGTGTTGCATCAGGTAATTCAGTTGGTATTGCTAATGAAGCTGGCAAAATTAGTGTGAATTTACTCTGTCATGTCTCTTGCTATTTTATGTTATGTGGATTTAGGTCAGGCAAAGTGAAAGGAATGGGAGTTTGGGTGTCTCTTATTCTTTCTACTTTGTCAGAGGTTATTGTTGGCTCTGCTGCTCTCCAGAAAATGCAGTAGAGGTAAATTAAAATGGATAATGTTTTTCCTGCCTTTGTGGTTGTGGTTGTCTTGTGCCTTCTTTTTTCTGCTTCATTCTGTTTTTTTCTTCCTTCATCTCCACAAAGGAAAGTCTCCACAAAGTTCCAGAAATGTGTGATGCTCACATGCTGTGTGGGCTGTGCCAACACTGAGTCTACCTTTTATTTAGTCTTCTGTCCCTGAATTCTGAGGCTGAGGAGCCACTGCCATAAAATACTGAAGGGTAATGTTACACTGACAGTTGCTTTGGCACAGAAAATTTAATTCAGTTCTGGGTGTCACGGTTTAACCCCAGCCAGCAAATAAGCACCACGCAGCCACTCGCTCACTCCCCCGTGGTGGGATGGGGGAGAGAATCGGGAGAGTAGAAGTGAGAAAACTCGTGGGTGGAGATAAAGGCAGTTTAATAGAGAAGGCAAAACCCATGCACACAAGCAAAGCAAAACAAGGAATTAATTCCCTGCTTCCCATGGGCAGGGAGGTGTTCAGCCATCCCCAGGAAAGCAGGGCTCCATCATGGGTAACGGTTACTTGGGAAGACAAATGCCATCACTCCAAACATCTCCCCCTTCCTCCTTCTTCCCCCAGCTTATATACTGAGCATGATGTCATGTGGTCTGGAATAGCCCTTTGGCTTTGACACAGCTGTCCCTGCTGTGCCCCGTCCCAGCTTCTTGTGCACCTGGCAGAGCAGGAGAAGCTGAAAAAGTCCTTGACTAGTCTAGGCACTGCTTAGCAACAGCTAAACCATCGGTGAGTTATCAACATTCTTCTCGCACTAAATCCAAAACCCGGCACTATACCAGCCACTAGGAAGAAAATAATCTCCATCCCAGTCGAAACCAGGACAGGGTGATGGCTGACAGTGCTACAGGTTGGGTATGGCTCCTGGCCATTTTTGCCACCTTCTTTGTATGGCAAAGTAAAATGATTCAGCTGGATGCTTGTCTTGAGGCATGGGTTTGCCAAGCATTAAAAAGGGGACTAGTTAATAAAGAATGAGGGCCAGACTGATAATGATATGAAACTGAAAAGATGGAGAAAATGAAGCTATTATGTGTCATTTATATGTATTCTTCGGCAGCTAAGTGCCTGTACAGATTTATTCCCATTTCACTGAACTTGTTGTTAGTGTTAGTCAGCAGAGGTCAATGTCTTCCTTGCCTGAGTTAACAGTAGGACTTTTTTTGTAGCATTCTGTCCTTCTGCTGAGGAGGCAACGACAGAAATCCTCTAGTGATGTGCCGGTGTGTTGCACGTATTTGGGCTGTTAGAACGATGGTTCATAATCTTGATAATTAACAGAACCCAGTCGGTCTGAGGTAGGTATTTTTAACTTCAAGTGCTTTTAAGAAAGGAAGACATAAACAGCACCTGCTAATGAACAGTTATTTCAGAGTTGTTATTATTCAAAATTGCATTGTTATTTTGCTATACAGTCAATGGTAATGGGGTTGTATATTTTATTATTCATCAACAAGATAGCTACGTATCTTCCAGTGGTATGCTGTTAATGTGCCAAGAAAATGGCATGGTTGGTTTGTTCTTTCTCTCATTCTCTCTCTTGAGGATACTGTGTTTTGTGGTATAGTGTTTTGTTCTGATGGATGTAGAAATGGGTGTGCACTCTGCAGTCATTGGTGCTGGCAAAGGCAAGAGTGAAGCGCATTTCGCCCTTGGAGTGTGAAGTGGTGATGTCTGTGGGAGGTGTTGTTCCAGGGGGGAATTCCTGTCACAGCCTTGCACCTATCTCAGTAAAGCTGTACCACCTGCACATGGCAGCTTGCCCTTCACTGCAGGCAGCTGCACCACACCAGGGAACAGAGCTGTGGACTTTAGGTGACCTTCTAAACAGCTTAGGTTGAGGCAGTTTGAAGGTAGAGATAATGACCTAAGAGAGAGAGAGCACTTGCGTTGATGTGCTTGGGGCCTGTACTTAGTATTGTGAAGTTTTTTGTGAAACGCTTCCTATGGCAACTCTGCTAGTCATATCCATCATGTTTGATACCTGAAGGTCAACTCTCTCTTTAAAAGTCAACTTTGTAAATATTTCGGTGGTTTTCAAGTCTTTTTGTTTTATTGTTTTTTTATTGAACACCCCCATGAAAAAATGTTTTCCAATTAAGACTACTATTTTTTATTTTTCTTGTTCGTTTTGAGTTTGGTGGGGGTTTTTGGTTTGTTTTGTTTTTTGTTTTTTTTAAATACCTTCCCTTGTTTTCTACCTTCTCCCACCCCCAAAGACTGACAGTGGCTCCCTCACACTTCCCAGTTCTCAATCCCACCCTGATTCACTTCATGTCTGGTTGGAAAAACATATTTTATTCTTCTTCTATTCCTATTCTGTTGTAGATTTTGACTTGAACTATTTTTGGCATTGGAGCAAGTTTACAGACTACGTGCAGTGTGTCCTGACCTTCACTGGTGTGACCGGTTACATCACTTACCTCTGGCTTGACTCATCTCTCTTTGTGGAAACACTGGGCTTCCTTGCAGTGTTCACCGAGGCTATGTTAGGCGTTCCCCAGCTCTACCGTAACTACCAGAATAGGTCTACAGAAGGAATGAGGTATGGTTTTTGTCTTCTGTAAAACAAGTAAGTATGTGTGTGCATGTGTAGGTAGATCTTTGGGGGAATACTTTTCTAGGCGGGGCAATGTCATCTTTCTAAATTTTACTTGAAAATACAACAGTTGTAGGAGTAGATTCTCTGTCAGCAGGAGCTGGTGCAGCACTGCTGAAGGCAGTGGAAGCTCCATTCCACCGCTGAGGTCTGGCCCCTTGTCCAAGTCCAGATGGACAGGCCCAAGGTGAAACACATTTTAGTAAAACAAACATATAAAACTACTTCTGTTGCCATTAGCAACCTATTGTAGTTCAACACAAGCTGTGCTGTACTGGTAATTAGAAATGGACTAAAGAGATCTTGCATATCAAAAGTAATAAAGAGGAAGAAAATACTTTGAGCCTGCAGCAAATAACTGTCAGTCTAACTCACATATTGGGTCATCATTTTTCTCGCATGTCTACTCATCACTTTTTTGTAATACATTATTATGTATGTAGCAAATGACATCAGTATTTATCTATGTGTAAAAGCTTGTAACTGACACCTAAAAAAGCTCAAATGAGACGTTTACAGTCGTGACTGGGAAACCCTCTGTGAACAAGTGTGGAACAGAAAACTTTAATCTTGTGCCCGCTGTTGGGTCGTTAAACTAGATTATCTTTTCATGCAGTTTACTGGACATCTCAATCATAACACTAAGATTTCCAAATTGCAAAGGCAACTTGTAAAGCTTTTTAAGAGAGAAAATGTTCACTGTAGTGCATTAGTGCACTGGTCAGTAGAAACAGTACAGCAGCAAATTCAGTTCACGGAGTGCTGTGATCATTTGTGACTCTCACGGTCTTCTCTTTCATTGTTTTGAAATGTCTTTTTCACTGCTTTTAAACTTTCTGGGATAGTTTTTTACTTTGGTTGAAACAAAAAAAATTCCCCACCACCCCCAAACCAAAGCAATTCTGTCCTTTGTCTGTTGACATTGTTCCCTTTACTTGTTTGGCTTGGAGACACTTCTACTAGGTACTTTAAGTTCTCTTCTAGCTTGAAAAGTTGATGAGGGAATGTTCAGAAATTTCCTTTGATGCTTAAGGCATTTTTTTGGTTGGGAGCCCCTTTGGTACAGAGTGAGTCAGGATTTACTTCCAAAATATTGGGGTATTTTTCATGCACACACTGACTGGGAAAATTTTGTACCTGTGATATCCAGAAGGCAGTTTACCTACTAGACCTTCTTTATGAGCTGGTTTGACTTTTCCCTTTGTGTTTGTTGTCTGTGAATCATAATGCCATAATGCCACATTATGATAGCTGCTGCCAGATAGTGTTTTGCCTTTCCTTAGCTTCTCTCTGGGGACCTGAGTTTCAGTTTTCAAATTTCCTGTATATGCTATTTAGCAAAAGGAGAAAAAACCCTTTTGTGCTTCACAGCAACACTTTCTTTGTAAAGCGTTAAGCACAGAATTGCAGAATTCTCATCTAAGACTGCCTGGCAAGAGAATGCTGTGTTTAGTCAAGAGAAAATAGCATAAAAGCTCTCATTCCCTTGCCATCAAACAAAACCAGGTCCAGCGATAGCCACCCTCCTTATTGTCTGTGCCCACAGGTTTTTCCAGAATGCATTCCCCTCTCTGGTTCTACTCTTGAAGCAGTACTTTGCGTGGCATTGGGGGACTGATGAGACAGTATACAGCTTATGCTGCTTTACTGCAGTTGGAGTGTGTTCATCCAAATGCACATGTTAGTATTTTTTCATTTTTCAGGTTATATTGGAGTTTTATATAGGTTGCAGGTACCATGTATACTTTCTAGCACCATGCAATCCTGAGTGGATTTGATGGTCTCTAAGCGTTACCGGGCTGTTCCTACTGTGAGAGTGACTTCCACTAGTGTACTGCCTTCTGTTGGAAATACTTCCTCTGAACTTCCCTTCCTGTGCCTGCTGGTTTGTCTAAAAGCACATCAGAGAAGAGACCCTAGTCCTGGAAGCACTGAAGGACACATGTAACAGTCCAGCCAGACTGAGCTTTCACAGCACTGAGTTTATGAACTTGAGTGGGTAATTACCAGGTGGGGGCTAGTTGACGTCCACTGCTCTGTGCTGTTACTTAATGCTCAGTGCAGAAATGACATGTGTGTGTGTGGATGGTTGCACTGTCCAGAGCAACTGAACTGGTGGCAATCCTCTGCCCATCAACTGGGCCATAATGGCTGGCTGTCAGGTGTGCTCTTAGCAAGCCTCAGTGGCAAAGTAAAATAGATGAGTTTCAAGTGTCTTTGTGGCTTTAAGCTTAATGGGGAGAGCAGTGAGAATTAAGCTGTTCTATTTAGTGACCTTTTGGACAATTACCACATCCTGGTTGGAAGCAGTAACTTCTTAAGCCACAGTAGTTCTGTCCCCTGTGGTGTATGAGTGGAGCCCATGCCCCCGATAAACATCACAGCCTTACTACTACCAGAGAAGGGGTTGTTTGGAGGTCCTCATGGCTTGGCTGAGAAAAGCAGTAACATGCATCTGTCTCTGAATTGGGGCAGAATGGGGCACAGCAGCTGATATGTTAAGTATATTTCTACTTTAGCAAATAATTCCTTTCCTAAATGTAAACTGACAAAATAGAAACGGAGAATAAGGTAACAGTATGTGGCCACATCTGATCAGGTTATCCTGCCAGGCTCCTCAAAAATTGTCTTGTTTCTGAAAAAGGGCATCAAACAAACAACGCTAGAGCCCCTTCTACCCCAACTACCCCTTTCTGTTTAAACGAGAAGTTGAGGATATCTCATGCTTGGGGCAGCAGTCATTTCCTGACAAATAAACCTGGAGATTAGAGGCCATGAAAGTGGTAAATGGTACAGGTGGCTGTGGTGGCAGGCAGGATACCCTTTGGGAGTCTGTTGTGTAAAGGGGTCCCACCTTACCTCTGTATTTCAATCTGCTACTGCCTGAGAAGTCCCCTAACCGAAAATGTGCTCCGTGTCTGAGGTAAACGTCCAAAGACATTTGCAGCTGAGTCACTTATGTTTATTGTAACAGGACATGGCTGGAATAAAAGAATCAACGTTATGTGCATTGTAGTATTCCTGAGAACGAGCCTTCCAGGTCTTTGATATCTCTATTCTGCTGGGTAGAGTTCTTCACTTCCTATTTTTATTTATGTCTTCATTTCTCCCTACTTCTCTCATTTTCGTTCTTTTTGTAACAATGTCACTAGTAGGTCCTGTAGTTTCCACCTCTGTTCTCTGAGAGAGCAGAGACCAAAGGAGAAGTTGGAAAGAGATGGAAACAATAAAAGCAGGAGATGGATGCTGAGTAACAGCTTTTATGGAGGGAAGACTGTGTAGTATGTCCTGGTGGTCTGATGATTGTTGGGTGGAAATTTTCCCATGATTAAGGAAACAGACCTAAGCCAGTCAAAGGAACAGAAATTTTCATGTTCTCTTTGACAATTCCTCTGATTACTTTTGGAATTAGTACTTTATAGAACCTTAGAGCTCTGTCCAAGCATTTAACTGCTTCTGAATAGTTGCAAACCTAAATAGTACAGTCATAGTTCTATTAATTATGGTACTAACCTTGACAGAAGTGCTTTTTTAATGAACTGTGGTACAAATTAATACCTATCAAGGAAATGAAAACTGAATTTCATCTCCATTCACTTCAAGAACTAAACTAGTTCTTTCCTGTCACCTAGTAAAAGAGTAATTTAATGGCATTCATTTTTATGAGGATGGATTAGAATCATGAGTATGATTATGTTTGCATCGGTTATAGGAAGGAGGAAAGCAACCTCAAAACTTAAGAGCTTTGGAATATAGGAGGCATCCTGCTATATGGGGAAAAAAGCATTATGAGGTTCAAGGCTTGCTCAACACTTGGAAATTCTTTTTATATTATGTGGTAAAATATTTCAAGATCTTGATATCAAAAACAACCATCCCCTCCATCTTCCAGGAGGCAGAGATGCTGACTGTGCTACAGCTGGGATCTGATGCTCCTCATAGCACTAACTGCTTTTGCTTTGTGACAAAAACCATATGGACAAGAACTTCCTCTGTCATTTATCTTTGTGTCCCCCGCTCCTTCTAAGATACTTGCCTCCCAGTTGCTTTCCCCTTCTAATAAACTGCAGTGATGAGAAAAGCTAGTGTTTAGCGTGAGGTGGTGGAGGTGAAGGGAAGGTTGGCTCTGGATCTGGCAGCAGCGCTGGTGCACACAGAGGTAGGGGCCCACTGGTCAGTTTGTGGGGAGAATCGCATCCTTGTGGGGACAACAGCTTTTGTGGAGCTCCTGCAGGGGGGAAGCATGTGCTTTTGCGCAGGGGTGGGGAGAGACTCATCTCTGGGAGACACAGGTTCATGCAGGCCCTAGTGTTATTATGCACCCTTCATAATCCTGTCAGACTTCCCTCTGTCAAAAGAGGAGGGTGCAGGGTGTTCCTCTATGTGACAAAGCTGCAGGTGTGCTGTCCTACACAGAGATGTGTTAATGCTGGGACTGCACAACGGTGGATTTGCTCCAGGGCAGTCTGTTGTATTGCATTCCTGTCTGCTGCCCTGCCCTGCTCTGCTCTGGAAAAAATAACTGCCCTTTATTGAAAGTTTTTCATAAAAGCTCATCAAAATCACCTGGCAGCGACCCTTTTTGACTGTCAGCTGCTGCTCCAACCCCATGGAGCAACGTTTTCTTTTCAGTCTGCTTGGAGTTCAGAGCTGCTGGATGGCAGAATCTCCCCAGGTCCAAAAAAGAGGTCTGGCAGTAGAGGTCTGACTGAGCTGGGCTGCATACCTCGAAGTCTCAGAAGCCATGCTCCAGGTGATACTCAAACGTGCCCATCAATGGCTAGCTTGGAAGCATGTGGGTCCAGAAAGCAAGGTCCTCTTGCAGGGGTTGTTGAGCTCCTGGCGTACGCTGTTGTCTCTTCCCCGGCTGCACGCTGGGCGCGAGGCAGCACGGACGGTGCCTGGCTCAGGGCTGCGTGCACAGCTGCAGGGTTGGAGGGACAGAACCAGGGAAGGGCTGTGTTGTCCCGCTGCGAGCTGTTGCCCAGGTCTCTCCTCTAGCCCGTGGGCAGTTTTCGGTCTGCTTGAAAAGAACCTCCTTTCTGCACATCCTCCGTCTTTCGCATTTGGCTGACATTGGGCCCAAGGCTCAAAACTTTGCCACCCAGGGAGAGCTGGCACAATCAGTTATCCTCTTTGTCTTGATATGAGCCCGTCTTGAGAAATCTGTCTTGAAAAGGCTGAATGAGAAAAATCTCAGTATTGCATTCAATCAAATTACTGTGTGATAAAATAAAGAAAATATTAATTTAGTCCCTTCTGTGGCAGTACTGGGTCGATGACTGTGATTATCCTGTTTTAAAAACCACAACTCACTGAAAGAGAAACAGTCAGCATTTATGGTCTCAGAAGCTGCTGGAGCAAGGAGTTGCAAATTTTAAGAATGCTTTTCTGTTCAGAAGTGTTTTTATGAGGTGTGCTGCAGCTAGTTAAGAGCAGGCCTTTATCTAAATTGTATCCAGTGAAGTAAGTGCAGTGTAAAGAGGTATGAAAGAAGGAAATGGTATTAAATGTATATCCTGTGATATTATTTCCTCTTTTCCCCTATAGATAATGTTAAAAATACTAGAAGACAGTATTTCTTAGGGAAATAAAATGTTGTGGGATGCTTTTATTTAGTACTGCTCTATAGCTTTTTCCTTTATGACACATGCAGCTTTATGTAATTTTTTAAGAGCAGCTTTTGATTTCTGAGGACAGCATTTGTCCAGAGACAAATACTGGCTTTATTCAAACTTTCTGAAGATTAATGTGAGCTGCTAGATTTTTCTGCCTGTATTGGATTAGCCAGGTGCTGTGATGAGCAGATGTAATAGGCTTTATTCAGGACTGGCTAACCAATGTCTGGCCACCTCCTCTAGTGAGACTTTAGGTTTAAGGAGATTGGGAAAGTGCTCTAAAAATGCCACTACTGTAGTTTCTTGCAATTTTTTAGCCTGAGACAATTTTTGAATAGGAATAGGTAAAACAGCTCCAAGTGAGTTACTTCCTTTGGAGTTCTGCTGTTTAAAAGAAAAAACCAAAACCCTAAGCTAGAGAGAAGTAGCAAGGGCTGTGGATATTCAGGCACTACCTATGCATTAGCTTCTTAACTAAAAATAAATTTAGTTCCATTGAAAAGAGATGTTAGCTGCAACTGACATCTGCTACAGCAACTTTGTTACCTACATGTGCTTCTCTGAGGAGGTTCAGTAAAGGAGAAAGAGAAATTAACTGGAAAAGGATTTAAAAAGTGCTAAAAAGAAGGAAAGTTAGAAGAGGATGATGCAGGCAATGGCAGTATTGATTTTTTTTGATTTTTTTTTTTTTTTTTCTTCTTTTCCCCCCCAGCTCCGGTTTTTCACTGACACAAATTGCATGGATGAGAGCAAAATCAAAGAAATAGGGGTAGGGATAATGGATGCCTACATGAGAGATTTCCGTTTCTCAGTATGCCATATACATAAGGCAGGCGCTGGCCAGTACAATGTTGACCTGAGTTAGTAGTGCTTTGTGTCCGGCCCAGGGCTGACACCAAGGAAGCTGCTGAAGAGAGGGAACTGTTTCTCTCAGGTTTTGGAATTGTAGCCTTCAGATGCTGATATAACAGTATCTACTCTTATTCTTAAAATAGTATCTGCTTTATATATTAAACAGTCAAAATAGAGAAGGTGGAAGAGGGGTATGGAAAGTGGGAGCCCTTTAGTATAGAAAAAAAAAAAAAAAAAAAGCAGAATGGTTTTGAGTTCAAATCATCTGACCCAACTGAGAAGCGTTTTTTCATTACAGAAAACATTGTATAGACAATCATAAGGGACTAAGTTATAAAAGAGAAAGTGGTTTTCAAGAGAATAATTAGGAACTAAAAAGTAAATCTGGGACCCTGGCAAATGGAGAAATCAAGGTCTTAAGCGTGAGCCAGAAATACATTGGGTAAATGCAAAATTATTACCACTACTTAAAAGTGGTTTCTGCTTAATGTTGTATAAGCCATTCTTTAGTTTCACTGCCTTTCCTATTGCACTAAAGTTAATCAAAACTGTCTGTCAGTGTGCTTACAAATTGCCTATTTTAAACTATTCTTATAATTTACTGTAGTTCTGTGATTGTATTCATGTGTCTTCCTAAATGCTCTTTCTTTCTACTCAGATCTTTAGTTTTCTCCATGGTTCTGCAAAAACCATCATTGCTTCGAGGTTCCAGCCAGCATGCATACCGTTTTCTGGGGAAGTTTTACTTGTTTCATTGTTTTGCTTTGGTGACTTTTCTTTTTTCACTACTGTGGCACTGATCAGCTCGTTGCTGTTATCCTTTATGGTGGCCTTTATGTAAACTAGTCTGGGGGTTCTTATTTTTGGACTTTGCATACACATCCAGGTTTGCAGGAGTTTGGGGAGTAGTTGGTAAACAATTTTCATGACTGGATGGACCAGAATTTTGGTACAGATGTAAGGCTTCTCTTCTCTCTTCCCCTATTCATTTGTGGTTCTAATGAAAACCAGGAACATCAGATTCCCTTCCTGAATCTGGCTGTTTTACAGTTAGGAGGTTGAAGAAAGCGGTCTCTAGTCCTCAGAAGATTTATAGTTCCTTCTCCCTTGGAAGTGTTACTACATCAGGAAAGTAAACAGGCTTGGTATCTTTCTAGTGCATTCGGAATGAGGGCAGAGTCCTCTCAGCATGTGAACAGATAGATTGAAACCATTTTGTTCTGATCGCAGGAAGCAAAGAGATTCTGTCTTCCACACCCTCTTTTCAGTTACAGCAGGCCTGTGATCTCTCTGCCTTTAATCCCATGTTCTTTTCTATCCCTGTTTGGTGCTCCAGGTTCAAGGAGCTGCACTTTCTGCTTGACTCTCTGCAGACACGTGGCCTGTGGGTTGCTGTGCCAGGGTCAGCACCGCCTTCACTGCTGTGCTTGCCTGCTGTGTCTCCCCAGAGCTGTTCTCTCAAGGCCTGCAGCAGCACAATATGAGGCTCCAAAGACAGTTCTTTGTGCCTTGTGCACTTGACACTTCTGAGAATTTCAGGAACTGAAGGAAGAGGCAGGTGGAAAAACCCAGGAGGGAGGGGGAGACCTTCCTTCCCTCACCACCCCAACACTACTGACAGTGTGAGCAGCAGTATCCGCTTCCCTTAAGCATCGTCCAGATTGTAGCAGTGTGGACTGCTAAAGCTCTTGCACATATTGAACCTCTTCCTCGTTGCTCTTCCCCTGGCACCTCATCCTATCAGTTCAAAAAGTAAATTCAAAGCAAATTACTTCAAACCAAAGCATTCATCTTTCTCATATAGTTCAAGGCTTCTTTACAGTAATAGGAGTAGAGCACTGCTGGTGTGTCTAATCAGTGCTCTTTTCAGTTGATGCTTTTCTTTGTGCCCTGAGAGTTTGAAATACAAGAGAAAATTTACTGTACTTCTGTTACAAAACATTCCATTAAGTTTGGGCACTCTGTTTTCTGCCGATAAGGAAGTGTCATGCAAGGCATTTTGCATAGTTAAGGTCAGGTCTTGCCAAGTCACAAAGAGTAAGAGTTGAGCATGAAGGCACCTGAGAGATGAAAGTTTTCTAAACATGTCTTTTTCCTCTGTTACCTAATAAATTTGGGAACAAAAATGCCTTGATTCCTGAAATTCCATCACCTGTATTGTTTTGCCAGAGTTCACCACAGCTGCTTGTGTAAGTGGGATAAGTTATCTACTTATGGGGTTGCAGAATTGTCTCCCTCAGTGCAGCAGGACTGAGTGGGATTAGAAATATGGAATGGAAGTAAAATGAGATTTGGGTTTGGAGAAATGTAGATTGAGATGCAAGTATACAAATATCCATAATAGTAATACTGATTGGTAAAGTGAGTGGTGAGTGATTTAAGTGGTTAATATAGATAAGCTAGAACAGCAGGAAAAAGAGGTTGGTGGAACTTAGGCTGGGAAGTGACTTTGCAGGGTGGTCCAGAAAGATGAGAGATTTTCTGTTACAAGCTGACCTGTGATGGTGTATTTGGTCCCCTGCTCCTCAGGCAGAGGGACAAGCAAACAGAAGAGTGGGAAGTGCAGTGACTGACACGTTGGATGATCTGCCCCAAAACTGAGACAGGGGAGGAAGTGTTTGTAGCATTCTTGAGTGGGATGTAGAAAGAAACAAAACTTAGTGTCAGAAAAAGCTGTTTCAACAAGGCTCAAAGGTAGGGTTTTAATTTGTTCCAGGGAGGGTGGCTGGGAATGATATATGTCCACGTAAGGGAATGGAATTATATGCCAAGCAAGATGTCCTGTCATTGTCAGCTAAGCTTTCAGGGTAGTGGTGGAAGTCTTGTCCCTTTAGATGCTAAATCTTGTATTAGAGAATTTCCTAAAACAGGATTCATAGTGTGCAAATGGGCAGATGGCAAGAGTTTGGGAATGAAGATAGGCTTGGGGTTTGTCTGTCCTTTTTGAACTGCAAAGACCCTACTTGGGCTGAAATGTTAAGATTTGTGTCATGCTACTGTGTGTGGGATGTGATTGTGATGTTTTTTATTTCCTCCCTACAGCGTTCAGATCTGTCCACAGCTTTAAAGGGCTTTAAAGCACTGCTGCGCAACCACTGTGGGTCAGTGGTGAGGCCGCACATGGGAGGTGGCTCAGAAAGCATTGGTTTGTGGTGGCACCTTCTGACAAAGCACAGCCTTCCCGCTGGGCTTTGCTTTGAGAAACAGCACATAAATAAATGGTGCATCACTGTTGTTATGAGCTTCACTTCTGTACCTCTGTGTGCACATGTGCATGTAGAAGGAAAGGGGATAACCTGGCATTTCGTATGAAGACTTGGGCGCTGCCATACCTTCATACAGAGTTTGCAGGGGGTTATTTCCTTATACTGGTAAAGCGTTTTTTGAGAAGAAGGGGAGCTTCTTGCAAAAATTCTGACTTATTTCCAGGCAGTAAACTGACTGGAAGGTAGGACTTTGTCCCTGAGTCATCACTCTTATTTTACCCACTAGTGTGTTTGGGGTTTTCATTTTTCCAGTGTTTTCTTGGAATGTGAGAAGCATTTCACTAGCTGAAGGATGTGATGAATTAATGAAAAGTAATGACTGTAGTATCATTAGATTTTTGTCCTCAGGGATATTGGCTTTGGAGACAACTACTGAATGCTAGTTGTCTAGAACAAGCTAAGCACTTGAGTTAGGACTGTTATCTTGTGTATATTGACCGAAGTGATAATTGCAGTTACTGAATGGGAATACTAAATGCATGCTCAGGCTATGTACTGGTTACCACATGAAGATGAAGGGAGAAATGCTCAAATTACCTCAGGTTAAATTGGATGAAGAGTCTGATGATTTCTTTGTTGTCTAGGGCAGGAAGAAAGGAAGATTTAAAAGTGTTGTGATTTGAGCCTTGGGATACACAGCTGTGCTGAAGCAAAGCTCTATTCCTTCCTGTCTTTCTATTACCTTTCAAACTGAATGTGTCCCAAGTTACTTAGAACTAGAGAAGGAAATACGCTGATGTAACATGGGGACAACATTTTGCCACCTCTTAGCACTGGCCCTGCAGGGTGTAGCAGTGGCAGCCCTCCTGGCAGCGTGCAGGCTGCAGCAGCCAGGGGGTGTGGGGACCCCAGTTCACCCCCCAGGGAGGCGAGCCATGGGAAGGAGCACAGCTTCCCGGGATTTTCTGCCGGCCAGCTGCATGGCAGCAGGGGCGTGAGGACTGCTACATTCAGTGGGTGATGTGGGGCCTCAGGGGTGGCAAGGTGAGGGGTTCAGCTAGCCCTGCCAAGCGGCTGGAGGACAGATGGGCAGCATGAGAGCACCTAGAGTCGTGTTAGCTAGCATCTGTGCCTACAGCTTCATTGATTGTAGTGCCTTCAGCAGGTGGTGAGAGACAGGAAAAGGGAGACTGATGCTCAAGAACAACTTAATGAGTGAGATGCTGAAGGGTCATGAAACTTAGGTGTGCTCTGCGCTATTTACATTAAGCTGGCACTACCATGTGCGTTGGCAGCCAACTGTATTACTGCAAGCAGCGCAGGGCATGATTCACTCCCCCAGCACCTGAGGAAAGCTGCTCCCTGTCATGGCAGCAGGTCTTGAAGCTTCCAAATCTGCCAGCAGCAGAGGCAGAGCCCATCTCATACGTCTTCATACCACATGTCTGAGCAGACCTGAATTTGCAGTCTGGCCAGCATCCATTTGTGTCTCCCAGCAGGAAGGGCACTAGTGTGAATTGTGGTTCAAGTCTTTCCTCCGATCCATGGAACAGACTTATTTTCACACCTGCTGCAGAGTTAGGGTGTTTGAGACTCTTAAAACCTGCTGCCCTTCTTTCTGCAGCACAAGCTGCAGAGTACTAGAAGTATTTTGTAGCTGTTAAACCTTACCAGTTTCTGGACCCATACAGACTGAAACTGTAGGCATAGCTGCTTGAAATAGCCAGAGGCCATACCGGCGGTCCTGGACTGTCCACCAGCCCCAGCCCCGTGTTGCGTGTCTTGTAGTTTCCCATTGACTCTCCTTTGACAGATGTGTCCTAACAAATACTGGCTTTTGGGTGGGATTGCTAAGCGGGGTCAAAATGCCTCACACCCTGCTGCTCTTGGGAGTTTGGAAAACAGATGTTCATGAGGAAAAATAATTGACAAATACCTGTTTACCCTATTTGTCCATAAAACTTTGTTGTTTATTTGTTAGTCTGCATAAAATGCATATATTAAAAAAGAAGCCACAAACTGTCGCTTTAGACTGCATCTTTCTGGGTTTGTTTGCCTGATGGTGTTTCAGAGTGAAATCCTCCGTTTCATCTTTCCTCAGTGACATGTACAGTCCTTGAAAATCACATGAGCTTTCAGATAGGTTGCTCTTTTATTGCAGTCCTCTGTGGTATCCATTGCTCATGGATGTGGCTTTTACTCAACTGCTTTAGCTGGCTTCCAGAGATCCAAAATAAATGCTGGATCTCTCTTGCTGCATGCTCCTCTTTAACCCTTGCTAGCATTGTGGGGCTGGGCAAATTGCTCCCTCTGGGTCAGTGCTGCTCCAGCCTCAGAGGAATTGTTGAGAAGTGAGGTAAGGCACTCTCGCTGAGGCAGAGCACGCAGGACTGGTGAACACTTTCATACTTGGATTCCCAGCTGGCTGTGCAGTATTGAAAAACAAGAGCTGTGCTTGCTCACACAGAAGGACCTGTCTTAGGGTATGCGCATTTAGTTTCCAGATTTTCAAACTTCAGTCACTTCAGATATCTGATCCCACTGTTTTCTTCTCTCTCTTTTTCTTTTTTTTAGGAAAGTGAAATCATATGGTGTTCCCAAAATCCCCTCCCCCTTGCTTTTTCCCCTGTCTTTTCTTTTTTTTTTTTTTTTTTTCCCCTTTTAATAATTTTTGGCAGGTTAAACAATTTGGTTAACATCAGAAGAACTCCTTTTTTGTTAAGCCATATGGCTTTTTGTTAGGAACAAATGCTCTATTTATTAGTTTTTGTTTGTTTTGTGCAGTGTTAAAAATACCATGGCATTTGGGTTTCATGTTTTCTGGTCTGTGTTTCACTGTTGAAGGCAGGCCAGCCTCTGATTGAAGTTCAGTGTTACGGATGCTTGCTGTCTTCTCTAAGTATACTATTTTGGAGCTGCAAATGGAAGCTGAAAGTTTTCCAAAGTCAGGATGTTATAACTGAATCTGCTTTCTCTTACAGACATTCCCATGCAAATGGCTTGTGGGAGGTAACAGCTTAAAAGGTTGCAGGAGAGATACCTTCTGTACCTTCTTCCTCACTTCCCAAAACCAAATGCAGTGTTCGAAATACTCACTGACAGGCTGTTTCGATGTGGACCCTATTCCTGAATGAAATACTAGCTTGTCAGCTCTTAAATGATTCTACTCTGCTTTTATATCCCCAGTCATTTAAAGAACTGTCACCAGTTTTTAACATATATGAAATTCAAGTGCTAATATATGAAGAAATGTCTGAAACTCTGGAAGTCTAAAAAGTCAGATTTTTTTTTTTAATCCAGCACACCACTCTGGTCTAGCGCTTGGCCATGATGTGGGGAAGTTGTGGTCAACTTCTACTGATTCTTGAACAAAAAGAGTCCACGCTAATTCTCCTCTTTTAGTTCCAGTTGCCTGGGATAGAAAGAAAACTTTCAAAGTAGATAAAAGGTCAATAAATTGTACTAATTTTTCTGTTATTGAAAGTAACTTGGGATTTTTTGAGTTCATTGACTGTCTGAGCACAGTTAGCACTACGTTTGTGACTGTAGCAGGATGTAATTACATCAGGGCAACACGTACCTCCTGTTGCTATTTGTGCCAAGATGTCTGGTCAACCACTACAGAATTTCTCAATGGAAGTCAACTGTCTAATGTCTGATACTCTTTGTGTCTTCCAGCTTGCAGGGTATTTTTGGGTTTGTGTGTTAAGCTACAAACATGCAGAGTCATGACACTGATGTGAGAAAATTGATGGCACAAACAGGAAGGGAGTGCTGCTGTGTCTTTCTTCTTGTGTAGGTTTTGTGCTAAGCACCAGTGTTCTGCAGATTGCTGCTCTGCAGCTCTGCTAATGTGCTACTGTTTGTAAGTTATTTTGATGGATAGTTGCACCTAGTCTTAAGACAGACTGGTTTACCAGGGAGGAGGAAGAGGGGGCTTCGCATCTCATATTCTTTACAAGATCCTTTTTTTGGTAGTTTTTGCTCTTTCAGGTGAAGGAAGAAGAAAGGTGCAATGACCAAGAAGCAACTAATGTTGAGCAGAGTGTGCAAAGATTCTAGTGGAAAATCAGACTTGAGACTGCCGCAGCCAGGTTTTGAGCAGAAGGAATGAAGATGCTGAAAATCTTTGATTCAAGCAGCATTAGTCCTGCGTAAGGGGGGCTGAGCTTAATTATCTAGCTAATCTCATTGTTGTGTAGATTACTCAGCCTCTAGTACAGTTCCTCAAAGACAAGCAACAGAAAGTTTTGGTTTTGTTTTGGTTTTTTTTCTTTTGAAAGCACTTTACAAGCTCTTCCTACATCTGAATAATTTCAGGAGTATTCTGTAAAAATGATGGTTCATTGGCTGACTGCAGATACGGTGTACTAATAGGTGCTTTTCACCTGTAGTTGCTGTCATGTCAGAATTAATACACAATATATAAGGAACCCGAGTTAAGCAAGTTGTTCCTTGAGAAAAGTGAATGCTGTTTTCCAGCATGCCATTTATTTACTTAGCAAATGAAGATCTGTACGGTGTCTTTATGAAATCTATCAGTGGTAGAGAACAGCAGCGCTGTAGGGCATTTTTATATTACCATATTAAAAAATAGCATTTAGCAACCCACCCCTACTCTAGTGTCTGATCAGAAGTGATGGTGTCCTTCTGAGAATTAATTTCAACAGCAGGATGAAAAAGTGCTCTTTCAGGTTTTAAGAGCAGTTGAAAAATACTCTTTGTGGTCACTTGCAATTTACACAGACTTGACACTGACTGTTACTACATTAGCAACTCCTTGTGATGAGCTCAACTGTAAGGAAGGCACTTGCTTTTAGGAGGTTTGTTGTCATTGGATACTGCGGTACTGATTTACATTACTGGGAAGTGCTATTTTTACCGCAAGTCTGCTTCAGCCTCTGGCAATACCAGCTATTTCAGCGCAGTTCCTGCCTCCTGCCCCTCCAGTTGGCATCTCTGTTGTCACACAACCAGATGCTGCCATTTGTTTATTTCTGCCTCCCCAAATTGCTCAGTGGCACTGCTCACCCCTAACCTGCTCACTCATTTGTGCTAAGGGCAGTTGTGCTGTCCTACTAGACCGAAGCCTCCATATCAACAAGGTGAGCATTTCCTGCCTTCCAGCTTAGCTTTGAGCTATTTTAGGAAAGATACAAGTTTATTTACTCCTAAATCCTGCTTTGCTGCATAGCCAGTGCTGCACAGAACAGCTTCGCTCACGTGGCTTTGCAGATGTTGGGAAGATATAGCGTGAAGTTGGTCTTTGTGAGATAGGTTGGGAAATTTTTGCTGCATGCAGCCTCCTTGTGCTGTGCTGTCCAGTCTCAGGCAGTGTTGATGGTGGGCCCTGACAGCCTCTTGCAGCGAAGCCTCCTCTGCGTTAACAGCGCGGCATTTTCTCTTGCCCCTTGAAGCCAAGGGTCAGGCGTATGTCAATGGGCTGCGATCTGCTGGCCGGTGGCACCTGGCATATGGCCTTGCAAAGGACCAGAGCCATGCAGGGCTCTGCTCTCTGTTCACTACTGCTTGTTCACCGTCACTGGAGACGCTGCTGTGTCGTGTGGCTCTCTGGGAGACTCACACTGGTGCTGTGACCCCACAGATTTTCCATCACGTGGCATGCAGAGTCCTGCAGGGGAAGAATAGCTGAGGCTAGACACCCCCTTTGGTGTACGGGCAGCTTGTTAAAAATGAGCCTTACATGTCTTAAAGAAGGGACTGGAGCTTCATTCATAAATAGAGGTTACCGCAGAGCAATGGAAGAAGGGCTCGGCTGTGTTCTCCCTGTTCCCTTCTTCCTTCCCCACAACCAACTGAAAACTCCATTTCTTTTGGGCAATAAACCTCTCCCTTTCTGCACAGACACTGCTCTCTTCTCCTCCAGGGCAGGTAAGAGGCTATCTGCCCATGATAAGTCGGTGTCTTTCTTTTCTACCCCAAAAGTGAGAATAAATACAAGAATTACCTGTCTTTCCCAAGTGAGTAGGTGAAGCTGAGAAGCTGTGAACAAAACCTGTCTTTTCTATCCTGTGTGGCATCCTGAAGTGACACAATAGCTGGAAGTATGAGAGCAGTGATGGTGTATCCATGGGATCAGTCAAGCATAGTCATAGTCTTTGGTGAACAATGGCATAATCAATGCCATTGCATTATTCATTATTGTATCATTATTCATATTGTATTACCATTATTCATATCTGTGTATGCAGCAAGGGCAAGGCAATTGCACAGCCCAAATAAGGTGGGAGGACCATTACTATTGTATATGAGTGTCTGGAAATTTGGAGATGGCAGGAGCCATGTAAATTATGTAAACTTCATTCAGCCCCTCTCCCAGCCTCCTGAAGCATGGGCTTGGGGCGTGGTAGTGGGGACAGCACTGTTCCCCCCAGAGATGCCACGCAGACACTTGATGGGTTTCTCACCAAGCTGAAACTTTCAGGCTGTGCATGCAAACTGGTGCTGGCTGAGATGGGGGAGAGCTGACAGCAGTTGTAGCTTTTCCCCTCCCTAGGCCAGGCACTGGAGGAGTGAGACACATACTTAATTGGGGCAGATGCTGGGGGCATTCAAGGATGCTTGCGGACATTACAGTGATGAGGTGGGGGTCCTGGGCTGGCGCACACCTCTTCTGCTTATTCCCTAGCTTTACCCTTGTGGTGGGTTGATCTTGGCTAGACACCAGGTGCCCGCCAAGCCGCTTTGTCACTCCCCCTCCTCAACCAGATGGGGGAGAGAAAAATACAACAGAAGGCTTTGGGTAGAGATGAGGACAGGGAGATCACTCACCAATTACCATCACAAGCAAAACAGACTCAACTTGGGGAAATTAATTTATTGCCTATCAAAATCATGAGTAGGACAATGAGAAATAAAACCAAATCTTAAAACACCTTCCCCCCCACCCCTCCCTTCTTCTCAGGCTCAACTTCACTCCCAATTTTCTCTACTTCCTCCCCCTGAGAGGCACAGGGGGACGGGGAATGGGGGTTGCCGTCAGTTCATCACACGCTGTCTCTGCTGTTCCTTCTTCCTCATGCTCTTCCATTGCTCCAGCCTGGGGTCCCTCCCATAGGAGACAGAATCCCCAAACTTTTACCAACATGGGTCCTTCCCATGGGCTGCAGTTCTTCAGGAACCGCTCCAGTATGGGTCCTTTCCATGCATCCTTTCCACGGGGTGCAGTCCCTCAGGCACAGATGGCTCCAGCATGGGTCCCCCATGGAGTCACCAGCCCAGCCAGCAAACCTGCCCCAGCCCGGGCTCCTCCCCCCATGG
>NW_009259588.1:899860-901439 GCF_000687185.1 Egretta garzetta
CAGTGGGGGGCCTGCCTTGGAGCTGGCTGGCACTGGCTCTGTCGGACACAGGGAAGCGTCTGGCAGCTCCTCACAGAAGCCACCCTTGTAGCCCCCCTGCTACCAAACCCTTGCAATGCAAACCCATTACAACCTTGAACGCCCTTGTCCCAGGCTGTACTCCTCCATCTGTCCACCCCAGATTCAGGTCATTTCCAAGGACTTGTGTCCCAGGTTCCCAGTTCTTTTCCATTCCTGTCGTTCCCTGTCCTGCTCCAGCCTCCTTTTCCTACCCCCTTCACATCTGACTTCCCTGCTCCTCTGATGTTTCCTTGGCTCTCCTCTGGGGCTCTTCATTGCCTCTTCTCACTTCTTGTGTGACACTGTCCCTGTTTCCTTGCCAAGCTGTTCTCAGTTACCTTACACTACCTTTAGGTCTGTGCTGGACATGCTCCTTTTGTCCACGTCCAGCCTCTCCTCTGGAGAGCAGCCGGCACTCCCATAGTCACTGTTTTGCATTAACCCTGGGCTCCAAGAACCTTGGTGCAGCTGCAGTACTAAGGCTTTGTGGAACACAAACTATTTTGTGTATTTTTATTCTGCATTCTTATAGTACCCTGGTGATTTGCACGTTTTCTCTGCTGTTTTGTCTTAAGCTGCTGGACAGAGGAGGATGTGTATTTCTGATTCAGTGACAAGAGCAGTGGTGCTAGCTCTTTAAACTACCCGTTACGTTTTTTAAAATCACTTTTGCCAAGGACAAGTTGAGATTTTCCTGGGTATAGAGCATTGTCATGCCCTAGTGAGAACCCCAGGCATGATGCCTGTTTCCTTCAGTGTCTGATACAGGGGCTGAAGAGCAGGGGGCTCTGGAACATGCAAAGGCTATTGGAGCACGCACAAAGGTGCCCAGTCACTACTGCAGGCTGTTGAGCTCACAGGTGGCTTCCTAGCAAAACCCAGAATTGCTTTGGCAAACTCAGCACAGCATGTGACACAGGTAGAGGTGTGCTTCCGCTAGGCTCCTATGGCGCTGCTGAACTGCATGTGTCCACGTGGTTTCCCCCAGTGATTATTCTTTCTTTGGGGGGAGTACACTCTTTTGTAGGCTGTACATCTTCTGACAGTGTATTTTCTCCTCCATGTCTGCACTGCACTGTGGGGTCGCTTTTAAAACCCAGCTAGCTGGGGTATATGCGACAAATATCCTTTGCACCTTAAATTCCTATTCAGATATTTTGTGGCATTCCTAAATTGCCTTTCTGTCAACAACAAGTAGTTAGTTTGACTTGCCAGGTTTAGCATGTGCTTTTAGTGAGGGTCCCCAACCATGCCAGGACAGATTCTCAATTAAATTTTGATCAGTTGCCCAGCAAACACTGATAAGCTTAAAAATCAGAGGAGGAATGTTGGCTGCCTGCAAGCAAGGTGCCAGTTTTATTATCCTCAGAGTTTATTGCCCTTCCTAATTAAAATCCCAAACAATCCCCACCACCGCCTGCGCCTGTAAACCTCCCGTAAGTGTGATGTAAGGTGACTCAGTGTGACTGGGAACATGCACAAGGCAGGTGGTGCAGGCTGTTTGCACTGAGAAGAAAAG
>NW_009259588.1:901449-931598 GCF_000687185.1 Egretta garzetta
GACCTTGGGTGGGGAATGACTGCTTAATCAACCTCATGTCCTTGCTTGCACTTCTACACAGAGACTCTCTTGGGAAGGTCCATAGGATTCTAGAGCTAGTGCGATGGGGCAGTATAAACTGATGCTCTTGGCCACCTTTCCCATATGGGGAAGGAGTGGGCTGCAGCATTTGGCTTGCAACAGCATTGTGTACTTGTGGTCCAAAATACAAATTGTGCTAGCTCCCTGCCTGAATATTTGAGAAATTAATATTAAGTCCTACCCTGGTGCATTGGGCCTGACTGCATTTGATGAATTGGAGTCAGTGATGGCAAAACATAATTGCTCATAATTATGACAAATCATGTGCAATGCTCACGCTGTGAACCACGAAGCTTTTGTCCACTACCGCTTACCCAGCTGCTTAAAAAACTCTCCTGTTAAAGCGCATGAAGCTTGGAAACAGCCTTCAGGATCTGGCTGTTCGCATTTTGTTGAAGGCACTGAAAAAAATTTGGTCTGTTTGAAGAACTTGCTTCTATTCCCTGGAGTTTCTCCTGATGTGGGGGAGCAGGAGCTGGACTGCAGGACAGGGGATGGCTCAGCAGTACAGCAAGATGAAAGCAAGGATGCCTATTAAAAGGAAGGCTGCTCTTGATCTGTGTCCCTGATAAAAACCCCTAGTGATGTTCATCCTTTCAGTAACAGCTGCAGGCATGTCGTTTCCCCTCTTTCTGTATTACTGGACAATCTGTTTTCCTGATTTTTTGGCTTGGCACTTTCTGCGATAAGAAATGGTTTCTTAGAATCATAGAATGTATTCTTGTATCTATCAGAAGTGTTTGTTTCAGTAGATGCTAAAAAAGTGTGCATGCATGAGAGAGCAGTCTATATTCTTACTTCACCTTGCATGAGCACAAAATTGCACGCACAAGAAGTAACTGCTGGGATGAATTGCCTTTGTTTTCTGCGTACTGTATTTGGTTTATGGTCAGTGCTGTCAGCATGTGGCAGTCATGTTTACAGAGCACTGCTGAGTCAAATATCCTAGCTGGATATTTTAAAATGTTGGATACCTTCATAGCCACAGGCATTTGGAGCTGTAATTGCTCAGATAAGAGTGCCGCAGTTTGTGGGGTAGAGAATTTGACCCTCCCTTCCAAGTACCGTGCTGCACGTCTTGGCTAGGCACGCTGTCTGCCCTCGTTGAGGGGAGTCCCAAACCAATGTTGAGTATAAACCCTCACTGCAGTAGGTGGGATCCGCTGGCACACCATCACAAGCCAAGTTCTCAGTAAATACTCTTCCCTTCTTTTCTACCTTTTAGTGTCAAGATGGTGCTGATGTGGACCAGTGGGGACACGTTCAAGACTGTTTACTTCATCTTGAATCAGGCCCCTTTCCAGTTCTCCATCTGTGGACTCCTGCAGGTTTTTGTGGACATCGCTATCCTGTTGCAGGTTTATTTGTACAGTTACTACCCTCAGAAGCCTGTCCCCCACACTGCACACCCAGCCAGCACCAAGGCCCTGTGAGGCACTTAGCTGGACAGGTTGCAGGTCAACGGCACTGTGGAGTCAGCCATGGCAGCTTCTCTTCTGCTTGTAAATACTCCTGTGTTGCTGAGTTGAAAGTAGAAATGAGAACAAGGACTGAAAATCTGGCTGCACTTCCAGCTTGGGAGGTTTTATTTTAAATCACTTGCTCGCTCTGTTTTCAGACTTAGCTGTAAAGAACTGTTTCTTGGTGGGGGGAGGGGCACTTTATTTTTGCATATGTACCTATGAGCCTTATAATTCACAAATGTTTGTATATTTAATCACAAGGGCTGGATGGTTTGTGTTTTTAATGCTATTTAAAAACGTTACACCACAGAAATTATAGGGTATTTTGTCTGAAACTTTTACCTATTTATATAATATAAAGTCTGTATATTGGCAGGAAGTTTGTGGCATACGCTAGCATTCAGTATTTCCAAGATGTAGGAAGAAGTATTGAAGAGCAAATGCAAGAGCTTTTTCTTTTAAGGAGGGTGTCTGGTGAGTAGAGAAGGTTGAGGGAGGGGGGCCCTGCAAAGAGGTGAGCAGCCTGAAATGAACCAGTTACACACAGCGTAAAGCATCAGTGCGCTACAGAGTGAATGGCAAAGCATTCACCCCCGCCACGGGATCAGTGTGGCAGGGGGGGGGGGGGCAACAGGGGGGGCAGGGATCAGTGTGGCAGGCGGACACGTCAAAGACGTGATGAAGGGGGTCTGAGTATGGATGATGCTGGAGCCACATTTAGAGTAGGCACAGCCAGTCAAAGCGGTCAGCCAGGAGGAGGAGCTAACAGGAGACTGCAGGTAACTTAGGTAGCCCTGCTTCAAAATGATGCGGTTTGGGAACAGCCTACCCTGTACTCAGGGGGCAGCACTGCTCCTGCAGCTGTGCACAGGACAGAGCTGGGCTGCAGGACATCTTTCACAAACCAAGGGGCCAGCAGATGTGTGTTGCCAGTATTGCCAGGCAAGTATTTCTAGATGGCAACTGAGCCACAAAGGTAGAAGCAACTCTGCTTCCATTGCCTCAGAAGGGAAAGTGAAAAAGCTTGAGGCAGAGAAAAAGCCGTATCCTATGGAGTAGGACTGGCACCTGACAGCTTGACTTGTTGAGGCTGAGATTCATGTTCATGTTGTTTAATGCCAAACAAGAACCAGTTTATGTTTTGGGGTGTTTCTTACATTGACCCAACAAGGAAGGAGACTACGTTTTCCTTTTTCTGTTACTTAAGATCTTCTAGGCTCTTAGAAAAATCAGCAGCTTGTGCTTAGACAGAGGGACTGAGAAAGCTAAAAGAGCAGAGAGTTTATTTATAAATGTAGATGTTGTCTATAATGGCTGTTTGCCAGCGTAGGTCACCATGCTCCTGAGAGCTGCACGTGTCTAGCAGCTGCAGGTGCTGTGGACCCGCAGGGGGCTGTGACCAAGCCCTTGGGCTTCTGCCAGGTGCCGTCATGAAACCGCCCCAGTTGGTATGAGGCAGCCATAGGAAGATGCTTAGTCCCAGGAACAGCTATGTCTCTGCTGCTTTCTTCTTCATGAGGCTCCCTCCCTGCTGCTGCGTGAATCCCATCTGACCGCAAGCCAAGGTGTTGGAGCTGGGACAGATTTTTGAGAATTATTTTTTTTTTCCCCAATATTGGCCTAAAAGCTTATGTTTTCTTACTGATGGCAGCAAGTTTGAGGTTTAGTAACTCAAGTGTGTAAATCAGATACTTCCCCTACCCTGTTTTATTTGGGAACCTCATGATTTGAGCCTGGACTGTCCTCATAGGCAGCAAACTGTCCTCCAGAGGGGAAGCGTCAGCAGGCTGCAGCAGTGGTTACATGACGCTTGGTTGGGAATGTCCGTCTTAAAGACAGGGAAGGGTGGGCTGTCCCTGTGCTGCTTTACAGTCTGGTGCCCCTCTCAGTCCCCGGATGGCCCCAGGCTGACAATGGGGCTTCCACTGCACGTGCTGTTTGGTTTTGGAGCTGACACATTGGTGGCGGAGGGCTGGGGCCCAAACCTGTGGGCAGAAGTCCTGCCCTGGCGCCGAGCTGTCCTGCCCTTCGGTGGGGACGCTGCTAGGGGCGGAAAGAAGGGCGTCTGCGGGGCATCCCTCCTGCCCCGGCAGATGCAGTTGGATCTGCATGTGTGAAGCGGAGCTGAGGAGACCTGCTGTTTCCAAGGTCTGGGCACAGAATGCTCCGCCTGGGCACTGACTCCATGCTCTTTGTTTGATACCATACTCTTTCAGGCCTGAAGTGACCTTACAAAGACTATGTACCCGGCATGGCAGACTATGAATGTTTTGTTCCTCTCTTTTTCTCCAATGTTCTGGTTGTGTTACAGGAACATCTGGGCTTTTGTCTTTTTTAATTGAAAACTTACTTAACAACTGGCTTCTCCGGTGTGCTGCTTTAATGAGGATTGTATTTCTACTGTATGCAAACACTTTCTTGTGTGTTTTAATGGTCTGAAGTTTTTCTTTTAATAACTTGTAATAAGATTTTTGTATATGGTGGTCTTTTTCTAATATTCTATGACACGGGGATATAAGAAATAAATGGCTCTTAAGAAATATACTTCTGTATGTTACAGCTTCACCTGGGAGTGCACACTTTTGGCCACCTTTTGGCTTTGAACTACAGGTATTATTGAGGATAAAACAATTGTTGTTTTTTTTTCCTTTTGGGACATTTCCCTGGGCAGATCCTTGAGTGTGTCATCAGTACCCCAACCAGCAAGCTTGCAGACCAGTCTCATTCACGCCAGAGTTGCAAATGCTGGAAGAGAAGCCAGTGAAACCATGTCTAAAGTCATCTTCTGTATGTGGCATTTAGCAAGGCAGGACTCTTGGCCAGGAACTCTTGAATTTCACCTTGCAAGATACTTTAGGGACAAAATGTTACAGAAACTTTGTTCTTTAATTGTCAGGAAGTATCTGTGTCAATGATCACCTCAGAGAATAAGAAATCAATTACTTTAAATACATCTCTCTGAATGTATGGTACATTTCATGGAGTTTTTCTCTTGTCAGTTGCAATGGTTTTTTTTTTTTTTTAATAAAAATTACCTATTATATATAAATTACAGTGTTGCTTTGTTTTGTTCAGATATAAGATGCCTGCTTCTTAATTCTTATTACAAATCATCTTGTCTAGAGGATTGTCTGTAGGAATAGTTAGCGTGCTTTTTCCTCCTGATGGGTGGGTAAGCACAAAGGCATAAATTGTCCTGACTTCATGATGCATGACGGGGATTCTGGATTTCTGTCCCCTGCTTTTCCATACATCCTGGGGTAAACTTACCCTCATAACTCTTTTTGTGCTTGTGATGCTCACAGTAAAGCCAAATTACTAACAGATTCTCATTATGTAGCTTTAAAAAACCCCTTGTATCATGCAAACTGCATGATGAGGTCAAAGACGGGACACAGCTGAGGGACATGCTCCATGCAGCCTCTGCACAGATGAGGAAACCGAGCGCGTCATTGGATGGTCAACCGCTGTGCCAAGAGGAGTCCTGACCTCCCTCCCTGTTGAATCAGGATGTGAAAACAAGCCAGGACAGTCAGGATCAGCCTTGTGGCCGATGTGTGGCTCCAGGGTGCTGCCGGGCTGCTGCTGGAGGCTGTCTGGCTGCCCCGGCATGGGGAGATGGTTTGCTGTTGCTGCATGCGGTGGCTGCGGAAGCTGGAGCAGGGGAGCCGGTGAGGAGAGCAAGTTGGGGGCACAGGACAGAGGGTCGGGAAGGGCAGGAGGAGAGGGGTGCGAGAGACTGAGCTTGCTCAAATAAGGGCCTGAGGGGAGGGAATGAAGGAAACCAAGACCTGGAAGGGCAAAGGTAGGTAAATGGGTGAAGTGGGGTAAAAGGAGGAAAATCAGGGTGGGGAGTAAAATCTGCCTGCTCTGTTACAGTCTGCAGGCAGTGGAGACCAGGGAGGGCAAGAGCCCAAGCATCCCCCACAACGGCTGAGTCTGCTCACTGCTCCTAGGGGTTGTACCATCTGTCCCAAATAGTACTGGTGCTACTGGCTGCTCGTCTGGCACTCACTGAGGGGAAGCTAATGGTGGGACTGGCCCTAAATGAAACAATGGAGAGCCCCCTCAGTAAACGGGAGCCCTCACAGCCACCTCTGGATGCCACAGCAGCTGGAGCAGCAGCAGCCTCCTTGTCCTGCTGGCTGGTGCAGCGCTGGCGCTGGCCGCAGGGCAAAGCCCTCCCTCGGCTGGGCAGGGCAGGCAGTGCCCTGTGCTGCGGCTCTGTAGAGAGATTTTATGGGTAGATGTTCAGGTGCATGTACCTACGTATGTATTCAGATGCAATTAAAGACATTTTAAGGCAAAGCTCAAATTTGGCACGGTGTAGTAAAGTGAAAGTTGGCCTGCAGGATGCTGTTTGTTAAATTTAGTTGTGATCCTTAGCTTAGGCTTGAGTGCCAAGAAGGCTTCAAGGACCTGACTGACAGCTGTAGCTTTGTTGGCCTCTTTCTGTGACAGAAAGAAGACATTAATATGTAAGTCAACAACATGCCAATAAATAAACACACTGCCTGGATACCTGTGCCAACAGCAGTAAATAAGAGACACGGACTAGAACAAAATGTGAGGCACACCCTGGAGCAGGGGCAGGTTGCCCTGTAAATAGCCTTGTAAAGCAGCCAGGTCCCAGGCGGACGTCAGCATCTGGAAATGCCCCGAGAGCAAATACAGACTTAGGACTTCAGACCCCATCCTGCCCCTTCCGTGTCCCAGTTTACATGGATTTGCCTCTTGTAGGTGCTGGCCTATCTGTGCTGGGAGACCGAGGGGCTTTGCTCAGCCTCAGTTGGGCCAGCAGAACCATGCTGGATTTCTCTGCCCATCAGCCCCTCCATCTGCCTCGTTCCTCTTCCACCCCAAGGCTTCATACCCTTCTAAGGCTGTAGCTTGTAGGTGCCAAGCCCTGTGAGAGCCAAGGACACTTTACCCCCATGAAGCACCTGCTGTGAGGCTGCTACAGACCATGCCTGTCCTGGCTTCATCAGTGTGAGACAGCAGCCTCTGTCTAGCTTACTGCTGAGGGGATGATACCAGCGTCCTGTTTTTCTTACGCTGTGTGCTTTTTCTTGGTTGAGGTTGACGTGAGGTAGGGGATGGCTATGCATGTGTGCCTTATGAGCAGAAGGAGTTGCATTAGACTTTGTGCTATTTCCTCTAGCTGTTCCTTCACCAGTTACTGCATCCTTAGCTCTCAAACACAGTTACGGTTTTCAGATGATTACTGTTGCCAACTGCTGGAATTTGTATGTCCAGGCCCACAGGTGCTGCCACCGAGGTGGCCACGTAGAAGAGGTGGCTTTGCTCACATGCATTGTGAGTCTCTGTCCCATAGGAGACAAGAATTTTTTTTTTCCCCCCTCCTTGGTGCAAACCCAACGTGCTACAGCCATGAAGCACTAGACTGTTTCAAAGAAACATCTATAACTACCCGCTGGCACCGGCATGCATGCAGACAGCAGATAGCATTTATTATAGTTAGAGATAAATGGCCTTAAATCCTGTGTGCGCTATGTCAAAGAAAAAAAACCACCACCAACACACAATAACAAAACCAACAGTTCTTCAGTGGCTGATCAAAACTAATAAGCATCACCCATAACAACAGCTACTCTGGGTGAAACTCATGCCTCTCTGGGTATCTTTTATGTCTGGCAATGTGTGCATCACAACTTTATACAGCTTCCAAAAATAACTTGTTTAAAAGGTTTCTGGTTTATATGTGTTTCCTCATCTGTCATCTCAATAGATAAAATGAAACTTTATTAAAAGCCAGGCCTTGACTAATAGACATAATGAGTGGGTTTTGTCACTTTATTAAAACTCTACATGCTTGAATTAATTATGTGCCTTTTGAAAAATACAAAGAACTCACTATTGTAGGACAATAGCAACTTGATAGAGCACAGCAATAATACGGTGTGTGTCATCAGGCTGGTTTTCTACACAGCTGCGGAGCTGCACTTAGCTGTCCCAGTGCTGATTTTCATGCTGTGGGGCCAAAAGCGGCATTCATTCATGGTTATTTGCCAGCACTGCAAGCGTGAAACTCTTCATTCTGCATGGACGCCTACTCCAGCATGGCTCTTCTAAGAGTACACAAATGCTGCTGATCATTTGTGAGCCTCACCACCTTGAGGGGATGTATTCTGCACCCTCCATGCACGCTAGCTGTGATCACTGCGTTCACAGCAGAGATGTAGCACTAAACAGCACCTGGTGTGTATGAGCCAAAGTACCATGAAAGGTGACCTTGTGGGTTCATCTGGTGAACCTGTTGGGTCCCACCTGAAGACTGAGCACCGAAATACCACCATAAAATGCACCGCTGCATCTCAGCACCATGCCACACTTCGCTTCCCACACACGTCTCACTCTGCTGGTTTGCATTTAGCCGACTGCAAAGCCATATCCCTGATGCCAAACCTTAATAAGCCTTAATGCAAGAAATGCCTGCATCAGGATTAAAAAAATAATAAAATTAAAATCTCTCATGAGTCACAGCAACCCAGGGCTGGTATTGCTTTGCCAGGAGTCTGAGTCAGCCCATGCACCATCCACCAGCCCTTGGCCCTCCTTGCCTGGCACAAGGAGCGGATGCGCTCCTGGTGGTGGTGGGCTGTGAATGATGGGCAGAGCCTTGGCGCGTGTGGCTGCATTTGGTTTGCTTGTAATTCAGTACAGGTAGGGGCTTGGAGACTCAGATGCAGCCTGTGGGGGCGGGGGGGACGCGATGGGACAGGACAGACTCAGTTTTGCTGTCTCCATCTCTTGCAGCACTCACCAGTGAGCTATGTGTGTGTATACCTGCTGCTCCAAGCTGTGTAACCTAGCCCAGTGACCCCACTGTGCTGCTCAGCACTGTCTGGCTTGGCTATGGCTGCAAAAGAGCAGTATCAGGACTGCTATGGGCCAGAGGGGGCCAGTGGCATGGGACCCTGGCTGGAGCACTGGCATGCATCGCTTCACATCAGCACGGTGAAACACCTCCTTCCCTCCACACCCGAATCATCAGAGGTGAGCATTCAGCAACAAAGCTTCTAATTTTTATTAAAATAAAGTGTAACCTTTCATTTTCCCTTGCTCCACTCCTACAAGGAATGGCTTGATACGGGAGTTTGCTAATGTAGGATTGGTGTTACAACATATGCTGAGGCAAGAAAAACCCTAACTCAACAAATCCCATCTTCAACACATCAGCTTTTGTTCCCTTCCTGGCAGGTGGAGCATATGGAGGGCGACACTGCATGGCTTTAATACCAGTGGGGGCACAGGTACAAGAGGCAGTTGTGCTCCATCTCCCTCCATCCCCGATCGTATCCCACCTGTAGGAGCACTGGGAGACCCGCACAGTGTGCTGGCTTGGACCAGCTGCACGGCTCCTCAAGGCAGGAGGCTGGAGAGCTCATGGGGCTGGCATCCGTAAACAAGCAGGCAGATGCCACCATATGATTCATTTGCCCTTTAAATTGACTTACATCTTTTGAGAATTAGGAAGAAGAGCCAGAACAATAATTCTAATTTTCAGATAACAGGATTGTCTTTTTCTTAGTAGGAAAAACAACAAAAAAAAGACTACTCCTAATGTAGAATACATCTGCTACACTGCAGCTCAGGCCAGAGGCCACTGAAGGTGTCTCACTGACTTCACTGGGCTTGGACTGCTCCTGCCTGCCCATGACTGCAGTCAGTGCAGCCACCACCGCTGAGGAAGAGTATGCAGAGCCAGAGTCTCTGCAGGTTTAACATCACCCTGCCTTTCTTGGGCTGTGTGTAGTTCAGGTTTAGTTGTTTGTTGAACACATTTAAATACATCAGAGATGGAAACAGTCAACAGAAAGTGGAGAAATGGCGTGATCTGTAAAGATATTTGTTATATTCAACTGTTAGCAAAAAAACGCAAACAAAACCAAAACAAGTTAACATTCAGTACCATAGTCAGGAAGACTGTCTATGTGTATTTCTGTCATGGGGCTAAGATACAAAGCTTAGGGTGGTACATATGCTTATTTCCTAAATAATGCATACTGCGCTAGCACACCAGTCAGAGCTGGCAGGTGGCAGCCCAGGCTGCTCTGCCTGATCTGTAAAACAGACAAAACCAAGCCCCTGGGAAAGCTGAAGAGATGTTTCTGCCCTTCTCTTGCCCTTACACCTTTGCCTGTTTGAAGTTTGCGTTCCTTGGCAGAGCTGCTGAAAGAACCCCCCTGTGCATGGGGCGTCGCAGCACAGGGACCCCCCCTTGTTCAGCCCCTGGCACACGGAGTGCCACTGAGCGGGGAGGAGGCGGCACACTGGCTGCTCTGCTGAATGGCACCCCAGTACAGGCTGTGCTTCACATTACGTTCTCCTGGCTGGCTACGTTCAACGGCTGTTCCTCGGGTTTGCCAAAAATACTTGCTCAATAGAAAAGAAAAGGCCTACGAAAAGCGATGGAGCAGAGCTGTACTTGGTACGAGTTTCCAGGGGCACTTTTCAGAGGGCCCTTAAGATGAAAAGTTGGCCTTTAGAGACAACTGTGTGTGTGTCTGCCCCTTGCTTACGCATCTCAGGAGGTTATTCTTGCAGAACTGACCCCCCTTGCCCACCGCTGCTTGTGCTGCGAACATGTGCCTTTGCTGTTCAGAGTCAGCAACTTCTCTTGGCTTCCTGGTCCACTGCGGGCTGACCCTCCTGCCTGGCAGCATTTGGTGGGAATGTGACACTGAGCCCCTGGGTACCGTCACCACCTGGGGGTTTGGTGCTCTCTTCTAGCTGGCGCATCTGCCTGCTTGCTGCTCGTTGCTGCTGCTCCTTCAGCTCACTGTAGGAACGGGAAAAGGTATGGAAGATGGACGTGACTGGAAAAGCCATCAGCAAAATCCCACTCAGGATACTGCTCAGGGCTACCACCTGTCCGGGGATGCTACGAGGCACCATGTCCCCGTAGCCAACAGTTGTCATGGAGATCACAGCCCACCAGTAACTGGTGGGGACGCTTGTGAATTCTTGCTTGGCTCCCAGTTCACTCTCAGCCAAGTACACCAGTGGCGAGAAGAGGGCCATGGCGACGCAAAGGAAGAGCAGGAGGAGCCCAAACTCCCTGGTACACCGCCGTACGGTGAGCCCCAGCGTCTGCAGCCCCAGCGAGTGCCGGGCCAACCTCATGACGTACAGGATGCGCAGAGCCCGCAGGAAGCGCAGCACCAGGCCCACTCGTTCCAGGTACTTGTTCCCAGCTCCCCCACTGGGCTTACCGCTGTTTTTTGTGGAGACCATATCCACAATGAGAGAGACATAGAAAGGCAAGATGGCCAGGATGTCGATGATGTTGAGCGGGGTTTTCAGGAAAGCACACTTGTTCTCCGCCTGGATGGACCGCAGCAGGAACTCAAATGAAAACCATGCCACGCACACCGTCTCCAGCACAAAGATGTCATAGCACTTCCGTGAGCATTCACCCTGGGGGGTGGGGAAGAGGAGCAGGAAACACAGAAAAGGGTGGAGAAAAAGATTTAGACGGGGCAAACCAAAGACACAGAGAGTGGCAGTTCTTAAAGGAAAGCACCACATGAGATCGAAACGAATTGCGAGGCACCAAAGTAATATCATTGCTGCTGAGAGCAGCTGGAACAGATAACTAAAACCAGAGCTAGCGGCTACAGGTTTGGCTGCAGGACAGGTCAATGATGCTCAGGTGTATCCCGGGGCTGCCAAGAATTTGGTGTGATGGTATCAGCTGTTGACCAGACAGCCCACTGCTGAAAGGCCAGTGGCTCACACCTCATTTCTAACCAAGCCTTTAACACCTTTTAGAAATGATTAGTACAGGATTCATGGATTTTAATAAATGGGTGATCCCTCCTTCCCTTTCTGATCAATAAATTGCTTATAAATGGCTCATAAACACCTACAGCGCTTTATGTTATGTGCTTGGAGTCATCTATAACCTCTTAGTCACAGACTATAGAACATTTTTTATATTCCAGTGAACATTTATTAACAGACTATCCCTACAGTCAAAAGCTTAGATGAAGTACTGATAAATGTAGGTATTTCTAAAAGAAAAAGTACAAGAATAGAGGGAGGGTGCGGAGAGATAAGCATTTTTAATTACCATACCTGTAACCACTAATGACCACTATGTGCTCCCCAACCTTTTTGAGGCACTGGATGAGGTGCTCTTCCCTGCAGGCTCATGTAGCGGAAAATAAAGAGAACTCTGGTTCTTTAGGTACCATGCCTGCAAATGAACCAGCCTGGGCGCTTCGGAATGGCAATAAACAATAATGCTGGTGATGGCTGCTCTTTGAGTGCTGCATCACTGTTAGTAACTCCAGCTGAATAATAACCAGCTTCTCTAAATAAACAGATTTTGATGTGGACAATTATAGGGCTAGTGCTGTTTCCTCTGTAAATGCTCATATGGAAGTGTTAATGCTCTGGAGGCTTTGAGCAGAAGGGAAGTGTATACTTATTTAAGGGAAGTGTATATTTATTCAGTGAGCCAGTTTGACTCTGAACAGTGCATGAAAACTCTTGTAAGCATGTAGGAGTCCATCCACGCTAGCGGGGTGTGTGACTCCCACTGTATGCAACAGGTTTTAGGTACCAATGTAAAACCTCGTTTTGCTTGCCTATGCTAAATTATAGCAATAAAATATCGCTCAAGACTGGTGAGGCCATGTCAGACTGGTCCCCATTTCAGCACTGGAGAAGCTGAGAACCTGGCACATCTATAAAGAGTTCTGCCCACATGCTCACCACGGGTGTCTTTTGCTAGGCAGAGCCAAGGAAATTTTTACTGCACAGAACCGCATCATAACTTTGCCCCTCTCTAAGTGTTTATTCCCTGTTAGGAAAGGAAACAGCAAAGGAGTGATGAGACTTTTGCTCTCTTCACTAACTACAGTGTTCCCCAAAATGTTGGGGGATGACCGGATACACCTTTCAAGGGTCTCATGTTACCTCAGTATGATAACCAAAATGCTGAGGTACCCTCCCCATTTCACATTTAAGAGATTGAGACAATGACTAAAGAGATGTCAATAGGAAAAAAAGAAATGTGAAAAGGAATAACCTCCAAGACGGCATTTATGGTCCTTGTATTAAACACGATGAAAGGTTGTAGTGCCTTGTATTTATAGATTTTGTTTTGTATTCCACCTTCAATTGGCATATGATGTACCTCCCACTGTTTCCCAGGGGGTCATGCTGATATGAAGAGAAAAATTACTTGTCCCACTGAAAATTGCTGCCAATATTTTAAGCATATTGCAGGGAGGAAGGATAATCTTGTTTTACTGGTGTAGTAGCTCAGATATCGTGTCTTTAACTTCCTAATTTTGATAGGTGTGAAGACTAGAAGGAGCTTAATTTATATCTGCCTTACCAAACTAATTTGGTCAGAAATAAGAATTTTTGTCACAATCACAACACACAGGATAAACCACTTTGTTTTTAGTGGCTCCTATCACAGCATACTTAAACTGTCAGGCTCTCCCTTCAGATACAGAATGAAGATGCTTTCACACCACTGCACAAATCTGGGTCTGTGGTCCAGAGCCAAAGCTCATGAAGGCAGTGGAAGGACTCTGCCTGTGCAGACCCACAGAAGAACAGCTATGTCTTGAGCGAAGCAGCAGCTATGGCAGGAAGGAAAAAAACCCGATGTGCGAATTTGCTTTCTCTGAAAGGTATATCACTACTTGGAGCACCATGTATGGAAACTACGATGTAGCTTGCCTTAAGAGACCTATCTGGCAGGAAGCATTCTGGATTCTGATGTGCATGTATGTAATTTTCGTGCCACTAAATTTAAGGGAAGTCAGTGAAGCCTATGGAGAATTTAGCCTTGGAATAAACCTACAAAGACACTAAGGCGTTTAATAGCTGATTTGGCACCTAAATCCCCTAGCGCTCTCTGTTTGGAAAGGAAACTCTCCAAAGTCCTTCTGTGGATGATTTTTGGTGTGGGAGCAAACAGGAGTGAAAATTGTTCCTCATTAACGGACTACCAGCGGAGATGACTTCCGGAAGACTCCCTCTGCCCTCCCACACTCTGACATGTTTATCCTGTGTAGGTTCCCAAACCTACAGCTTTGCTATTTACGTCTCCCATCTTCCTGCAGAACTACACCAAAAATGCAGGCGCAGGAGCAGGCTGGCAACCTTCGCTCCGCTGAGCACAAGAGGCTTGGCAGTATCTGAAGCTCAGGTCATCCAACACAGAAGAACCCAGCTGGCATCTTTGCCCATCACTGAAATGAAGAGCTGAAATGTACTCTACCCCGAGCTGATGGTGGGCTCTGGCTTTTCTCTGCTCTTCTCACCATCCACAGCTGACAGCTAACATTGTGAATGCCAAAATGTTTACTTTCAGTAGAGTGGAGCGATAATGCTCTGCTACACAGAGTTCATTTTAATGGGATGAAACAATCCCCTCTTTTAGCTAATGCATAATTATTTTCAGCGAAGTGCTAGTCTTTCTCAGTACTGTTATTAACCTATTGCAATCTGAACAAGCTGGGCTCTGTCCGAAGGCTGTCCTGAGAGTAAGAGGGCCTGAACAGGCTTTTAGAAAACAGGCCTGTGTCTCAATTAACCTGCCAGAGGCCTTTTTCTCACTAATTAAATGTCTTCCTGTCCCCTGGAACATGTTTCAGTATCATCTAGGTATGACCTATTATTATCCTCACATGAAATCAAAAACAGTAAAAGCAAAAACGTGTTTCATGCTCTTTGTGCTTTGCTTCTTTCAGCTGCAGCTGCTTTTCCTTGCAGGTTTTTCCCCTTGATTACAGCATTGTTAAAAAAAAAAAAAAAAAAGCAATTTTTCTCTTTCTAAAACTTTTAACTATGCATTTGAGTCCAACTGGATGCTGTACGCTGCTTGGGGTTTTGAGGTCTTTTCCATTCAGGAAAAGAAAACTAAAATGTGCAGAAAGACACACACACACACAGATGGAAAAAAGCAATCAAGAATTAATCAGCCATTGGAGTAAGAGAAAAACAAGTCCTAACAGAATCGGATAGCATCCAGCCCAAAATAGGTCTGTATCAAATCTGTATGTTCTCAAAAATGCTCAGGCTATACCATCTCATGGCCATAAACACATACGTTAACAACTACACACTGCTTTTTACTTTTTGTAAGCAAAATAGCTAGCTTTCATACTCACTAACCAGATTTCTTCATCTTGTAATCTAATGGATACATTTTTATGATTACATTTTCATACCTAGCTTTGTGAAACTGGGCCACGGGAGGTTTTTTTTTTTAGTTTTCATCACAATTTGATTTCTGTTTGTCTTTTAGAGCTCTAAACACAAAATATCACGAATGGCAATCACAAAGGACACCCCATTGCAACTTGCTGGTATTAAAAGACTAACATTCTTTTTTTTTTTTAATGTGCATATAACCATGCTGTTAAATAAACAGTATCTTAGGCTTTTGATTACAAAAAGCAGTGGTGTATAAAAATATATGGAAACAGTTATTCTTTAGATGTATACATTTATTTAAGAGTGTATGTGTGCTTCTTTCAAACAGCAAGTAATTTTTTTTTTCCTGTGCAGAAATTACTTGAGTATGGGGAAATATCTGCAGTTGCACAGGATTTTGGGGCACAAGAAAAGAAATGAAGGAAGGTGTCAGTGAGTAATTCTATGCGGTCCAATTAAAGTGAGTCTCCTTCACTAGGATTTATAGAAATTTGCTGTCAAAAAGCCAACCACAGTATCTTTCTTCTGGAGAAACATTTTCTTTCCCAAAGGTTTCTTTGGCCAAAGGAAAATTACAAAAAGAAATGCTGGTGTCACTGGAGTTCAAATCCAGCTGCACTCATTGCTCTGTATGGTCTGTCTAAAAACTGCAGGCATCTTTCGGAAATGTTTTGGTTTGGCTTGCAGGGTCCCTCTCACTGGTAATTCCCTGCACTGTGCCTGAGAAAAATTCTCCGCTGCGTGTTGTGTGATGACTTGACCCTGTCTTTGTCCTCTGGTCTCCTGAGAAGCCATTCTGACTGTCCCCTCGATTCTTGCAGGCTTTGATGACATCTCCCCCCTCTGGCATTAGAAGATGTCAAAAGCCAGGTCACCTCTAACCGCCCCAGTCCTTGTGTTGCTTTGCACGTGCATTTTTGTAGGGTCAGCAGCTCCACAGTTTTTTCAAGGAAGACGTTTCAATGCTGTCCACTTGCCCCCCATAGTGAAGATTTCCCTCCCTGCCAAACATGTATGTTAAGAAAAAAACCCAAACGTGAGAGGCATTGAATACAAAATACTTAAATAAGCTTTAAAATCATGACATTTCTAAAATGATACTTCTGTTCTCTTCCACTTGCCCCTTGCTGCTTGAGACTTTTGGGTCACGTATTTCAAGTGTTTCTCTGTGCCTGGCTTGGGACAGACTCAGCTCCTGCTGGAAGCAGGCAGGGTGGAAGCTAGCACCTGGAGCACTGGGTGCTGGGTCACTGCCCTCTCTCCTCCCAACTGTCGCTGTGAAATGAAGAAGCCTTCCCTGAGAAAAATTCCAGCAAAACAACAGCGTTCCCAGAAACGTGCCTCCCAACAAAACCCCAAGATTTTGCTCACACCAGCACTTTCCAATGAAAAGCAATTTTCTGATGAAATCTGATGAAAGCACCCAGGTAATTTTCACAATAAGGATGTGACTTGTGATGTGACCTGCTGCTGGAAGGGCAGCATCACGCCCTGCCCTCCGGTGCGGCCACGCTCCCCTTGCCACTGACCACCTACAGACTTGGTGACTGTAATTCATCAGCCATTAAAGCTAAGGTCAGGATGAACTCGCAGCCAGCCTGCTCCGAGTGTTTCTTGTGGTCCTGAGCAAAGATGATTCAGCTATTGCACAGCCTGTCCTCAAAGCTGTCTGGCTGTGAATTCAGAGTAACCGTTTCTGTTTTTAAAGTCACCAAGGGGCCATGAAAGAGCCCTCTGCTTCTTGCTGTACATGCTTTGATCTGCAACTAGAGCTTAGTTCGTGCTTCATCTTCAGCCCAGCTGCTAGAAAAGGTAACCAGAGCCTTGCCTTCAGTGGGGAGGGTTGTCACTAACGGTGTGCAGTCATATTACAGACACAAGATAGCTCTTGTACAATTATTCTGGTACAACTTGTCTTTGACAAAGAGAAAGGGCAAGAAGGTGGGCAGGAGCTATACCTGCTTATCTCACTGGATTTCCTTTGATCCCAAGACAGCACAGCCCCCAAATCACCGCTTTTCAAAACCTCTCAGACTGTCATTTTTGTTCTGCCAGTGAAGCTGCAACACCGACAGGAGCAAGGGAGATGCCAGAAGACTATGGCAACTGCTAGAAGGTAATTTCAGGGTCTGCTAAAATCCACAGCCAGAGCCTAATCGCCTTGTAAAATTACATGCCGTGTTATTCAGTTGCAGTCATGTAGTCAAGGGGTTACTGAGATACAGCTGCCTGCACGAGCCTTGCATTTCTGTCTCGAAGTGCTCTTCTGACATGCAGCTACAAATTCAAACATCTATGTTCATGGAAAGCCAGAAAAGGGTCTGGGAGTCAACAGGAGGGAAGAGAAGACCACGTGTGTGAGGAGTTTACCCGTGCACCGTGGTAGCTTATGACCACCCTTGCAGAGTAAATAGGTGAGAGACAGAGATGGCACTCATGGTCCCTGGGCCTGCAGCAGGAACCAGCTGTGTTTCTTCGCGTTACTCTGCTGAATCCCCAAGCAGCCTGCTACTTTGGGCCATCTCAGCCCCAAAGTGCACAACCAAAATTAGATACTGTAGGTAGGACTTGGGCTTCTAAGCCATAATTCTTGAGCGTGAGACCTGTTTAACTGTCACCTTTTTCCCTGCAAATGCTGTAGATGTCTTAACAGCTGTACTCTGACTGCATGGATTTGGCATATACATCTGAACTGCGGAGAAAGACACAGACACAGGGGATTCAATCACCTACCTACCAGGCAAGCCTGTTGTTGCGATCCTAAGGCTGTCCTCCATTTCCCTGCCTCCTTCACTTACTGTCCCTGCCACATGCAGATACATTCTTCAGTCCACTGTCCTGCTTCTTTTTGCCCCAGTAGAGTTGCTGGGAAGAATGGAAAGCAGGTGAATAGTACTACAGAGGCGCAATACACCCTCTTGCTAATACCGTCTTCTCAGCCAGCTTTTCTCACACCTGCACCCACTGTTAGCACACACTGCTCCAAAAGCAACAGTATTTGTTAGAGGGAAACAAATGTCATCTGGCTCTACTTTATGGAAAGCAACCAAAAACTAAAATCTGCAAGAAGCAAGAAACATATAAAGAATAAACCAGGCAATAAATATCCGTGAAACAGAACACCATCAACTTGCCTGATTTTCAGATGCCGACCTGGAGCAGCATGGTACGTCACCCACAGAGGCTCGGGGCGGGGTATAGAGACATCTGACATCTTAAAAATCCTCAGACTCTGTGGCTGTGGCTGAGAGCAACTTGAGGGAACAGAATGCGCTCCAGCAGCCATCTGCTCCCCATCTGATCATACCACACACCAGGAGAGAGGGGCTATACTGTAACTTAAGGAGGAGCAAGATACCCTGGGTGACATTTTCTTTGAGGATACTTCTGACGGCTCTGCTGCATTCTCACTGCCTAGTGACCTCTTTGTAGGCTAGTATGCCCTTTGCTTTGTACTTCTTTGGTTTTCTTGTGTTTGTAATCTGCTTCACTACAATGAGTACACACAGCTTCTCACAACGTGCGGTTTTCACCCTTGAAACAAGCATTGACATCAATTCCTTCTTGCTTACCAAATGCATACATGCAAAACAACCAACACTTGTATTTGGAGCTCACTGATAGGTCCCAAAATGTAAGTGAAGGATTTGATTTGTTCAAGAACCACCCACGTTCAACAAGCATGATTCAAAATGCAATGAGTTGGGAGAGCACCCCAAGGTTACTTGGATGGCTAGTGGAATGGAAAACCTATCTTAAAACCAGACAGTTAAATGCATTTGATTTGTTTACCATCACCATATGAAGGCAGAGAAGAGACATGTTTGCCGCCTATAAATAAACGAAGGGAATGAAGAGAAGCACTGGTTAGTGGCGTGGTCTCATTCAGGTCTGTCTGGGTGTGCTGAAAGTACTGCTATCTCCATATACTACCTGGCTATTTACAATCCCCAGATCATCCCACTGAATGGGACATATGACGATTCCTTAATCTTCCTCAGTGCAAAGTCAAACAGGATAACTCACTGGTTGGTTATGCTAGAAGAGCTGACTTTGATCAGGAGTGGCTGGGAGGACCGCACCATCAGCTAAGCTGTGGCAATCAGCAGGTCAGGTAGGAGTGGGAGGGAGAGGGACCTAACATGATCAGTTTGCACCAGCTATTTGCATAGAGAACCCATGACTAATCGAAAGGATGGTGTTGGCAGGAGAAGAAATAGCTACACCAGCTTTCAGAATCTGGACTCCGGAATCACAGAATGATAGAATCATTTAGGTTGGAAAAGACCTTTAAGATCATCAAGTCCAACCATTAACCTAACCCTGCCATCCCACCACTAAACCATGTCCCTAAGCACCTCACCTACCCGGCTGTCAAATACCTCCAGGGATGGGGACTCAACCACTTCCCTGTACAGCCCATTCTAGTGTCTGACAACCCTTCCAGTGAAGAAATTTTTCCTAATGTCCAATCTAAACCTCCAACAACTTGAGGCCATTTCCCCTTGTCCTATCGCCCATTACCTGGGAGAAGAGCCTGACCCCTACCTCACTACAGCCTCCTGTCAGGCAGTTGTAGAGAGTGATAAGGTCTCCCCTCAGCCTCCTTTTTTTCCAGGCTAAACAACCTGGAAAAAAGGAGACTGAGGGGACACCTTATTGCTCTCTACAACTGAAGACACATGAGGTTCCAAAAGAGCTCCCCTGCAAGAACAGGAGAGGCCAGAGACCTTTTAAGACAAAGCTTCTCAGTTTCTGGAAATGGTAGTGTGATGTGGTACCTGCGACAACAGGGGACTGTGCTCACCTCAGAGGACCCCTCCAAGTCCTACCTCCCTGTAATGTTCCACTAGCAAAGGAAACGATGTGCTTGGTGATGCTGGAGCTGGGCTGCAGAGGGGGCTGAGACCCCTACCTGGCTTGTCCACAGCTTTCACCAGTGCATGTGTGCAAGACGTAGGCTCTAAATAATAGAGAACTACAACCTATATGTACAAGAATAGGTTTCCTGCTATTTGTCCAAACAAACATTCTGAGTCAAAACACTGGTTAGTTGTATCTGGAGTCTGCTTTGGTAATTTTACAATATCTCAGTGCCATTTGGAAATTCTCTGAAGACAAACAGCCATGCAAGAAGACACAGGTCCATGAGAACAAGCATTGTATTTGAAGCTCATGAACTCCCACGACATTTGAGGTAGGATTTCACAGGCCGTTGCCCATATGGCTTGCCCCCTAGCAGGTTTGTCCTGCAGCAGACCCACTCTGTGGGAAATGCCCACAGGTGACACAGGGGTCCAGGTGGGTCCATGGCTCCCACACTGCCTGCCAGGCTTGGACCAGGCACGACCGGCACAGCCCCACCTCAGGGGGCTGCTCAGCGCAGAGAATTTGTTTACCAGAGTCACTGCCACAGACAAAGGCAGGAACACAGAAAGAAAGAATGATGATTTCATCAAGCAATGGTTTCCTCCAAAGAACAGCTTCACTTCAGAAACACTGATGTTCTTAATGTTTCTCAGTGAAAATTACCTTGGAATTTTCTGTTTCCAGATTTCCAGAATGCTCTTCTTGGTTTGGGCCCACTTTTTCACTGAAATTGAAAGTAAAAAAAGCCCGAGAATAATTAAACACCAGAAGCTTCGTTGCTGGCAAGTGTCCCCCTCTCCCCCTAATGTCACATGAACTAGAAATCTTCCTCCTCAGCCCACTCACTTTTCTTGCTCTGATAGAGGCATCATATCCCCCGAGGCTTGGAAACAACAATGCTTTTTTTAAAAATCCATTCTCTGTAAACCTAAGCAAATGCTTGATCTTGAGCTTTTACATGAAGAAGCCCAGATACCTTGAAAATTAGCAAATATCCTGATTTCTGGAGAATAACACTAGCTTGTGCTTTCTATCCTAGGGCTCTGAAAACAAGACACAGTTCTTGCTTGAAAAAACTTGAGCAACGGCACTTGGCATTTACAGCATCCCTGCTTCTCATAAGCATGGCAGGACTGCAAAAATAAAGATGGGGGTTATCTCCCGTAAGTGGCAGCATAAATCAAAACACTGCAGAGCGGGGCTGAGTCCTTGCCAAGGGCACTTATGTGCAGTTTGAACAATTTCCCCGGAGAATGACAACACCTAGACCAACACTTGCCTCTGAAAGGACCAGCCCAAAGAGGCTGGGCTGTGTTGCAAAGCAGTGGCACTCTCAATGCTTTCGCACCTACCCAACACCTGGGAAACGATGACGCCGTGGTGGCACCTGGCTGTGCTCATAGATACGTGCAGATACACGGTGCCTACAACTGTGCTCTTCCTAAACCCAGTGTCCTCTTTTCTTCTGCTTTTCCTCAAGCTTATTTCACACTAAAAAAGAATCTCAGTCTTGTTCTCTCTCTCTCTGTATTAAAAAGAACAACTGATTCTTAATAGCATTTTAAAGCATATTTTCCCTCTTATTTCCCCCAGTTTTCCCCTTCTTTCAATCCCTGTTCTAGAGGCTCTTCTTCTCTTGCATCCCACTCATGGCTGGTTTAATTTTACTGACCCACATTAGTTTTACTGGTTCCTGCAACCCTGTAACCTGCTACAAAAGTTGGGGGTGTCTGTTTTTTCTCTTGGAGGAAAGGAGGACAGAGTCAAGCTTACTCTTTTCCTCCTACATTTTTTTCCAAACCTGTTTCCTCCCCCCCTTTTCCCCCTTCCCTTTATCCTATTATCTGAAAGCAAGTGAAGGATTTGCCTGTGTTGCCCGTGGGTAGATCTGGTCTCCTGCTGGTAGTGGCTCAGTCGCAGCCGGCAGCCTGCTACTGTGCTGCCCTTGCACTGAAAAGCTGCAGGCTGTACTCCTGCACTTGCAAAGTGGATGAATTTTTGCAAGGTGGATCTGACCATCCCGCACTCTCTCATGTTCTTTCTCTCTGCTCGAGGCAACAGTAACAGTGTTTTCTGTGACAGCAGCATGGAATACAAGAACTGCACAATTTACCTTAAATTAGCCAATATTTCTACTATGCACAAAGGCAACTAGCTGTGGACTGGGAGAAAATACCCATGGCTTCTGCCCACAGACACTTGGTGCGTGGACCTTTCGGGAGGGAGTGACGCAATTTCTGTCGTTGTCTCTACCCGATGCAGCGTGTGCCAAGTTTCCAACACGGCTCAGGATGTATTGCATGGCTGGGACCTTCACAGCATTCTCTGTATTTCCTATTTGTACCCAGGCTCAGAAAGCGAGCTGGAGCAGAGGGAAAGGACATGTGTGTGTGTGCGCACCTGCATGGGAAGGTGAGGGAGGGTACCAGGGCCCGGCCAGTGCATGGCCAGAGGGCTGGGCTGGCACGGATCCTGGTGAGCAGCCCGTTCTGGCTCTGGCATCCTGCTGGTGAGTGACCCCCAAGCTCAACTCTGCACAGCAGCTAACACTGGGACGGAGCCCTGCCGATGACATGTCCCAGCCCCTGTGGCACCCCCTACAAACACAGTCAGGATACCTTGGCCAGGATCCTGCCTTCACAGGGCCAGACTCATGCCGTGTCACTCCTCTTCAGAATGCTTCCAAGCTTCTGAGGTTTTCTGGCTGCCCTCGCCTTTAATCACAATTACAAACTTCCACTGCTCATTTCATCTTACCGATGACTTCAGGTCTGAATATACGCGAGGGCCAAGGAAGATCCAGATGTACGGCATCCTTGCTGGCACCTCCGGCACAGGGGGGCCAGGACTCGAGCACGAGCCATTTGGGGAGGGGACAGCAATTGCTCACCGACTTGTAAGGCCAGATGGAGCTCTTGAGCGAATCCCCCGCTGAGCAGAGGATCTCACCAAGTGGCTCATGCACCACATGCATGGTTTCATCCCAGCTGAAATGTAATGTTTAGAAGGACTGGCAGAATGTATTTAAAAACTGTATGAGATGTACTCAAGCATCTCCAGACAAACGGTTTCCACTCTTAACTACCCACACTGCAATATACCTTCTTTAGAGCATGAGTTTGTCAAGCTGCAGGTTCCAGTTATTGTTCTCTGTTGTCCACAGGCATTCTCTCATTTTGCTGTTTACTGCATTAAAAACTCTTTCAGTGTCTCACTATAAAGCACAATTTTCAGATTTTAAATAATTCTTCTAACTTTTTTTTCAATGTACCTGCTTAATAGATACCAAGCTGGACACCGTATCTCAAGCCTTGTTGCTTTGCTCCTAACTAGCATGTCAGATGGGAAATCGTGTACAGCCAGTAGTTCACCAGAGTCTCTAAATCCTTTCTGAGGCCCCACTTTCCAAAAGAGTCTTTTGTCCTGGGCTCTCTATGCTCTCTGCGCTTACAGGTTGTAGTCCCTGCTGATGAACATGCAGCTACCAGCCCACGTTCAAATCAGTTCAGCTTACTGTGCCAGGCACTTCTAGGCCCTGACTACTGGGTTATTTCTGTGCTACCTGTAAATTCCATTTGCAATTGGTTTATATTTTCTCCCAAATCACCAGCAAAACACTCTGGGCCAACACCATAGACACTTGCGTGCCTTTCTGCGTACACTGTCACTGGATGATGATTTCTCACATTAGTTTCTGCTACTTCGAGATCTAAGAGAAGTTTTTTAAACATTTGATAAGGGAGGTGAGTTTTTGAAAAATGCCATTTTATATTAAGGAAGGACGTTGTGTGGCACTAATTCAAACATCTTACAGAAGTATAAGAACCTACATCAGAAGTTATTTTTTTCAGAAAACGTTATAACCTCATAAAAATGACACTAATTTTGACTAGTGAGTGGCGTTCTACATAGACTAGAATTAATTATGCTGTTGTCCTCAAAAATGTTGCCAATTGCACTCAGTACCATGTTTCTCATGGTTTTACTTGGAACCAATATCATGCTTACCTTCAGAAAATGCAACAACCTTATAGTTTTCTCCTGGTCCTTTTTTAAGCCTTTGTTAAAAATCTATTGCAAAAATTTTTTTAACTTTTTTTTTTTGTATACCACTCTTCTATCTTAATTTGTCTTGAATCTAAATGTACCCATGGACATTGCAAAAAGTCCCCAGTTTAAAAAACTTAGATATTTCATCTCGATCACCACATTTTAAGCAATGAAAATGTAAGCATTTATAACGTTGAATGATTTAATGCATTTTTTTCTAAGTGCTTTACACATGAATCAGCCCATTACCTCAGCCTAGCTACATGAGGTTTAGCCAAACATAAATCTTGTTGCTTTCTTTCATTCCAAACCTCTAGAATTTACAGCAACATATCCTGGAGCTCTGAGATGAGATTTCCAGATGATATTTTTACTACAAATAAATGAAATATTTCTCTCTTTCAGAACACTAGGACAGTACTCAATAAGCCCATACAGCACAGACTCTCTTGCAAAAGGCAGTGGAGGAACCTATGGGGTAAAGAAGCTATGCTGTACCCTCAGGATATTACAAAGCAGGCTATACTGAGTAGCTGTAGTAACTTTACAAACAGACTGGAGGCCAAGCAACTACTATCATGAGATTGCTTCACAGACTCCCTGAATGATTTAGCTGGAAGTCAGGAGAATAAACCCACTGGTAGGTATAGATAGCTATGGGGGTGGAACCAGAGAAATATTAAAAGAAATTATATTTGGGGCATATTTTGCTGGGTGAGCACATTGCACCAAAGATAAACCAGTTAACAAAGTGACAAAGTTACCAGTGCTTTTATGGAAGAGTCTTAGATGTTTAATTATTTATCACTAATGTTATATGGCAGCATATTTATACAATATTTAAAAGAAGACCTGACCCTGCTATTTATTCATGAGAAGATATCCTGTAGACTGAAAGAGTTCATTAGCACAGCACAAAGTTACTAACAAGTCAACAGGAATTTTATCTTACCCAACTCTTGCCTCAGCCCCAAGCTGACAGTGCAGAGAAATACTCTCTCAATTTTTTGACTTCTAAGCCTAAAACACTGCATAGGTTCACAGATGGGTCCCACAGTCTATATTGTAACCCACTATCCTCAAAACCCTTTTTGGGAAGAGCAACTCAGGAAAAGATGCTGCAGTGAGACCCAAAGCTAGCAAGAGCCATGGCATGAACAGCTCAGGTGGTAACTGCTGAGACGGGGAATTTTGAGCAGAATGTCTGCAGGGTCATTGTGGGACTCTCTGCAACCCTGTTTCACACTGCCATGTAGCCACCCCCCAATCTAAAGGCAACTCTTAGTGAAAGAAAATACAACATTCCTCCTAATCCTCCTGATACAACAGAGAAAGGTTTTCTTACTGGGACCATGTTTCCTTTATCTTCTCTTGAAAGAGCTGCCATGACAGAACAACTAGATATGTCTGTTAGAGCTTAAATAGCTTCAATCAAGCAGGAAGGCTGGATTTTTTTATTTTTCCAGGGGAGGGAGGATTGCAGAAAGTATTTTTTTTTCCCCAAGAGGAGCAAGCAAGCCAAGGAGAAGAAATGGCGAGAGCTGTCCAAAAGTAGTCATGACTAAATACAACTAGTTGTTATCCAGCACTCTTTACACAAAAAAAAATTCCCACACACCCAATATCAAGAATAACCAATCATCCCTTCAAACATTTTCTATTCATTAGCAGCTTAAGGTAGCCTTGCAAAGGGGAAGAGCTACCTCTGAAAAGAGTTGGCAGAGCTGGTGCATGGTGTGCTACTTGACCGGGGGGTTTCCAGGCAGCTGGAGTCCTGGGCAGTGGTTGGCAGGGCAGGTGCACTGCTGTGCAACAGTGATGCTGAGGACTCACAGCACCAAATATGTTTCCCTGGTGTGTGAATACAATAATCCTGAACTCAGTCAAATAAACCCATACCAAGATATGGTCTAATGCTAACAGCTGGATTTGGACAACCAGTAAAGGAAATATTTAGATTCAGATCCACAAAGGGAAGATTAAAACATGTATTTCTTTTACATTAAGGACCATATCATTCAGATGGTTCACAGACAAGCACAGTTCCCAGTAAAATGATCAAAGGACATGAACAGCACTTCTTGGTATTTGCAAACAACATTTTGCCGTTAAATCTTATATTTGCAAATTCCATGGGAGTCAGATAAAGGATGCACACCACTGAAAAAGCCCACACAACTCAACACTTAAGGTTTAGATGGAGCAGTGCAGAGGTTCTTGACTCCTTGATTTTAAAGCTCTGTATTTGACCCATAGAAGCAACATCACCTTTATCTTTCAAACCTCATCACTTTCAACTGCTTTCAGCCTGAGCTGTCTGAAAGGCAACATGCACAGCAATTTTTTCTGACCATCAGATAGGAGCTGGGAGACTATACTACAGAACTTTGCAGTTACTCCTCAGTTTTGGATTCTAAGGATATTCTACAATAATTTCATCTTGTATGAACTAAGTTGGTCTTGCTTATGAAAAGAAAAAGATTTCCTTGCTTAGAAACCTAGCTTGCAGCCTGAGGCATGAGGAATGTGCCCACGTACCTGAACAGTAGCGTAGATGTAATTTTTATTTCTGTTATGATGATGGTCATAGACACTGTGTTTTAAGACATTCTGTCCCAAACCATTCACAATCTAAGCGCAGGACTACACAGAACAGGTGATGAAACTACATGAGGCAGATTGAGCACTATTGCTTATTGCTGATGACTAAAGCTGTTGATAAAGGATGCTCTCAAAGCTTGTAATTTGGGCTGTGTGCTACCATTTTGATTTAAGCAGCATCTGAGCAGAAAACCCACTTTAAGCTTAAGAAAGAAAAAAATAAGAAACACCTTACTTTTAGTTAGACAGCTTTGCAGTGCTGTGAGCCCTACATCCCTTAGGCAAGGCCACATGAATGTGAAAGTGAACATGAATCCCATGTGTCTACAGGAACTTCCTTGTGCACAATGTTGGAGAAAAGGCAGGTGATGATTGTTACTGAGTCATTTGGTCTTTCCTTGGCCCCCAGGCAGCTGTGGCCTGAACTGCAAACACAAAAGGCAAACTAGCAGCGTAGTTCAGAAGCCATAACTGGTGATATTGTTACCACTCATGGTTTTTGCATTTAAACAGCAGAGCTGAGAGAATGGTATAATGAATTCTCAGATGACCCCCAGGGAAATTAGTTAGTCCAATCCCCCAAGATTCTTTTTATAAAAAGTCACCCTTGGTGCCTATATGCTATAAATAGTTATCTGTGATACCAGCAGGGAGATTTTTTTAAATACATGTTTTACGTTGACTGTGTTGTAATTTCTGGAATAGTTTATTCCACAAAGAAAGGAAAAACACAAGCTACAAATTTATTAAGGCTTTCATTCATGAAAAAAACCCATCTATGCATCACGTAAACATGTGCCTCTAAGTTAAAAACAAGGAGGTCTCACTATCACATGCAGAAAACAGCTGAACAGTCACAAAAGAGAGGGCTAAAAACAAGCTCTCCAGTAATGAAAAGCTTCATTCCAGAGTCTCAAGCAGAGTGCCATCTTAGGATAGAAAGCACCAACAATAACAGCGGTTTTACTCCTTTACATTACTTTTCACTGAAGTAAGTAAATGATTTAATCTAAAAATGACAGTTTCCCCCACCCAGAAATACCTCAAACTGCAAGAGTTTTGAGGTAAGATTGTATCATTAATTCACCAAAATCTTTGGCATTTCTGACACTCTGAGGCCCTGAACACTTAACATTTCTTCCTATTTAGCTAACTACTTAGATTACAAACCTAAACGAATCAATAGTTATAACCACAGAATCACAGAATGGTTGAGGTTGGATGGGACCTCTGGAGGTCACCTGGTCCAGCCCCCTCCACCTGCTCAAACAGGGCCATCTAGTTGCTGTGTCCAGTCAGCTTCTGAGTATCTCCAAGGATGGAGATGCCATGACCACCTTGGGCAAACTGTGCCAGTGCTCAGTCACCCTCACAGTGAAAAAGTTTCCTGATGTTCAGAGGGAACCTCCTGTGTTTGTGCCCATTGCCTCTGGCCCTGCCACTGGGCACCACTGAAAAGATCCTGGCTCTGACCTCTTTGCACTCTCCCTTCAGGTATTTATACACACTGATGAGACCCCCCAGAGCCCTCTCTTCCCTAGGCTAAAAAGTCCCAGCTTTCTCAGACTCTCCTCATATGTGAGATACTCCAGTCCCTTCATCATCTTCATGGCCCTTCATTGACTCTCTCCAGTATGCCCATATCTCTTGCACTGGGGAGGCCAGAACTGGACACAGGACTCCAGGTGTGGACTCACCAGAGCTAAGCAGAGGGGCAGGATCATAACCTTCAATTTCCTGGCAATACATTGCCTAACACAGCCCAGGATACTGGTAGCTGCTTTTGCTGCAAGGGCATGCTGCTGGCTCATGGTAAACTTGGTGTCTACCAGAACCCCCAGGTCCGAGGTTGTTCCTCGCCAGGTGAGGGACTCTGCATTTCTCCTTGCTGAACTTCCCAAGGTTCCTATCAGCCCATTTCTCCAGCCTGTCGAGGTCATTGGGGATGGCAGCATGATCCTCTGGCCTATCAGTCACCCATCCAAAGTTTGTGACATCCGCAAACTTGCTGAGGGTACACTCTGCTCCATCCTCCAGATCACTAATGAAGATGCTGAACAGGACTGGACCCAGTATGGACCCCTGGGGTACACCGCTAGTTACAAGTCTCCAAACAAACTTTGTGTCACTGATCACCGCCCTCTGGGCCTGGCCATTCTGCCAGTTTTCAACCGATCTCACTGCTCATACAGCCCCCTACATCAACAGCTTGTCTATGAAAAGCTGTTGAGAATCATTATACAAGACTCTCTTAACTTTGTCTGAAATTACTTTTGTGCATACCTTTGTGAAATGAAATCTTTAGATTGTTTAAAAAGCACATTCACAACTTATCTATTCCCCATCCTCACCAATACAAAAGTTGAAGCACAGTGTGTAAATTAAGCTTAGAAGGTTAAATACTTTCAGGCTTCTTTATGAGCTATTATTAACTTCATTATTTATAAGTCTCTCCCTTTGTTGTAACGTTCTTCAGCTGAAGGTTATTGAACTGTAACTTCCTATCACAGCATCTTTAATTAGACTAGCTTTTCCCAATACATTAGAAAGCACGGTGAAAAAGGAAGTACTCTCTGATCTTCTCCTGTTTTACACTGTGGTGCTAGAAATGATTGAGCTCAGTGGGAGTCAGGCCTATAAATGCTTTTGTGAATCAGGACAAAATGCTGGATGCTAATCTCTAACTTCATCACCTTTTTTCTGTGATGAGGAAGACCATCTAACAAAAGAAAGCAGCTTTCTTCTTCAGATAGAAATGGTTGACATTCCTGTTTCCACCAAGAAAAAAAACTAAGAGCCTACTATGATGACCATCTGGCTTTCAGTTGCATCTCTCAATGTCTTTTGGTTGTTCAGTTCTTACTGTGTTGTTAAAGCTTTTGCTGTAATGTATCCCCAACTGTTTTAAGACTCCTGTGATGTATTAGCTGCTATCCTTGAGTCACTCAATACCTGCCATTTGTTTAGAGAGTCGAGAAGCCCACTTAAAGGTATTGTATGCCTAAAATGCCTTAAGGATACTCTATGCCTCTGGCTATTTTTATGTCTTAAAGATCATTCTTGTGGTGGTCTTGAAAGAACTCGGTGCCTGAGGGCTCCTGCTGTGATTTTGTCTCAGCAGTATTCTGCCTTAAGAGGGGACTTTTCACCATTAAATCTAGATCTTGCATAGAAATCTCCCATTCTGAAAATTTTGAAATTAAAAAATAATTATTGCTTTGTTGCTTTACGTGGAAGAACCTGACTCTCTTCACAGGTTTCTTTATACATTTGAAGTGTCCCTTTCCTGAAATTCCCAGAAGCAGCTATTATAAGCATTACTGGAATGGTGGTTTTTATTTAATTTAATGGGTAAATAAAAGCTAAATGAGAAAATAAATTGACAAGATAAAATATATGTCCTAGTTTGGTAAGTAAAAAGTAGTTTAGGATCTGATTCTGTTAGCTTTATTCATAATTGTGCAGCATCTGATATACATGATACTACTTCCAAAAAAGAGTAATGCTTGAGATGAATCAGGACGACCATTAGTAAGAACAAGACAGCTACGGTAAACGGGAACACCATCCTTCCCACTCTTGCTAAACCACTACGGATTGCCACTGTCATCTAGAACATCTGGAGAAGTTAATAAAGTTAACAAAATGTATGACTGATTCTTATTCTGTATTTTAAAAGGCATAAGCAGGCACCTAAAATAATTTCCTCACCCATTTGGCAATTATTTCTAACTTTTAAGGTCCCATGCTTACATCTGTGTGCAGTCACTTACACCTGTGCAGGACAACACTGGCTGTAGCAGCTGGTCCATTCAGGTGACAGTAAAGGATCGGGGTATGAAAAATTGCTCTCCAGCATGATTTTTTTTCCACAATTGC
>NW_009259588.1:931619-970670 GCF_000687185.1 Egretta garzetta
AACATCCAGCTCAAGTAAAAGACCACCGCTTGTTAGCTGGAGTGTCTACGACAGCTCTGACATGGAACCTTAACAACAGCAATGCCAGCCAGGATAGCCTGGGAAACGTGCACACCGAGTAGGGTGCGTCCTTGAAATAATATTTACTGCTTATTTGTTTCTTAGCCAAGAGGGATGCACATACATTTACTGCTTGTTAGGACACTGCAGAACCAGACCAAAGAGCTATCCCTGGGCATAAATTTTGAACTAGGTACTAGGGATACAGCTTAGAATGATTAACAGGACTTTGAATTCACATAAGCTCACTTCTCTCCACACCTGCTATTTGATGAGCTGTGTTGGCTTGCTAAGCCATGTACATCTGTACACGCAAGGAGTTTGCAGCCTAGGCCTCTGATCCTACAATCAATTCCATGTGGACAGATGCCTGACTCCTTGCCCAGCCTTACCGAGGCTGAAAAGATCTGTATGGGTATTTACAACCATTGGTGCAAGACCAAAATTGGTCACTGTGTATGCCTCCTGGCATGACTAAATTACAGCTCAAATAGAGCGTTGACCTGCATTGGTTCAGTAGCAGGTGAGGAACATTGGGGACAAACTAAGCTATGTAAGAAGTGATCCGTCGCCTGTCCCCTGTGCTAGAGAACCACCTTTGTCTCAAACAAAATAGCCATTTCCACTCTGTCCACAGACCTTCCCTGTGCAAAGGGCAGAACAAAGCCTATTTACAGGAGCTCTGTCCTTTTAGAATTTAAGGGCACAGAAAAACTTCAGATCATTTATTCTGATCTCCTCTGGATTGCAAGCATTTCACCTTTGTAACTTGAACTGGAATCAGTAACTTACTTCTGACTGAAGTAGAGTGTGGTTAGCTGAAGGCTACTTTCCGGAAGGGTGTTTGAGCTTTGAACTGAAAACATCAAAAAATAAAAAATCCACTAATTCTCTTCCTAGTCTGCCCCAGTAATTAATCATTGTGGTATTAAATATTGGCTCCTAGTTTCCCATATGAATTTATCAGGATTCAGCTTTTAACCATGCATCCTCTCCCTGCTTAACTTAAAGGTCTTTTAGGTGATACAGTTCTCCTCCCCCCATAAAAACCACATATTTGCTTAGTCCACTCACTTTCCTTTTGATAATCTAAATAAACTGACATGTTCAAGTTTCTTATGCTATGGCATTTTCTTCAGGTGTCTAATATTTATAGGTTTTTTCACACTCTCCAATTTTTCAAAACACCATTTAAAAATATGAACGTGAGAACTGACTGCAGTATTCTAGTGTTGGTCTCACCAGTGCCGCATACAGGCACAAAATCATCTTCCAGCTTCTAATCACTACCCTAGATATTCACAGCCTAGATATTCAAGGATCGCATTAACCCTTCTGACTTTGTGCTGCAGTAGGAACTCACATTCAGTTGCTTGTACCTTAAATCCTATTTAGAGACTTGTTTTGGGAATCAGACTCTCTGCTTTTGCAACAACAAGTATGTGTTCATCTTTATTGTACAATTTTGCATTTGACTGTGAAAATATGCTCCTTTTAATGGCCCCAGCTTACTGAGATATCCAGACTTCTCTCATATGATTGCTGTATCCTCATTATTACCCTGCTCTACCCAACAAACATTACTAGGTTATTATTACGAGTCACTATTTATGTTCAGAGCATTAGTAAAAATGTAAGGTGTCTAAACTCTGGTACTTCTTAAAGCAATTGTTCAGCTCTCACGTAAACCCAGGAACATCTGAACACTAAATACATCTCAGTTTTCAACAGTAAAATATCCCTTGTGGTTAAAATTCCAGCATACTGGAGCACTGTTGGTTCATTACAGTAAAAGGCATGTGTTTTGGAAATAAGTTTTTTAAAAAATTATTAGGACAATATAGTTTTAACTAGTACCCAGTACTACTATCCTCAAATTTTAGATCATAAAAAGCCTTTAAAACAAAGATCTTATAATAAATCAAACAACACACCAAACGTTTTGTCTTTTTTTCCTGGCTGCTGCTGCTGAGGCTGATTCCAAATTAAACAACTCGATTGATAGCTAACGTGAGCATAGCTCGCAAGCAAAGGGTGGGTTTAACTGCACGTGAGGTACTCAGTCAAAAGCAGGGGTCTCTCTGGAGCTGCTGAATCCATTTTCCATCAGCATGCCTTTTACTTTCAATGCTACAAAGCAGTAAATGCCTCCTGTCAGGTAATGACCACCCCTGTTTCTGCTAGCGGCAGTGAGCGATGAGCCATTCAGCAGCCGGGTGACGGCACAAGAAGGGTTCTGCTTGCAGGAGAGTTTCGCCTTCATCTGAGGGGCAGAACTTGACGGGATGAAGTACCGTCTTAGTAGCTGAAGCTCACAAGCACATTTAATGACCACGGGGCTGGAAAATAAGCCCAAACATTTAGTGTCGAGCTCAGATTTGAGCAAAATGAAAGAGGCCATGAACTCTTGAAGAAGTCCCCACCCCCCAAACCCTTCAGATTGCATTTCAGCACATATTTAATAAAAATGTGAATGTCCTCCTCTATTGATCTTCAGATGAGCTCTCATTGCCCTACATACAGCTAATCCTAGGAAAGTGAATTGCTTGCACAAATAAGGGACCAAACCCTTAGGAAATTTGTTGAACTAAAGAATAAACAAAATATCCATAAGACTTGATTTTCAAGGGCATGAAGCATCCACAGCTGACACTTGAGAATACTAAGCATGCCTGAAAATTGGGACATTTGCTTTATTTCTGCTGTTAAATTGCTGCCTCAGCTTCCCTGCCCTTTACATCACCTATAGCATAAAAATATTTTAGATGTGGTTTTTACAGTGGGTTACTGAGAGTTCATTCAAAGTGGTATGTTAAGGAAAACTGATCTGTTAGCTCTTAAGCTAACTTCAAACATTCAAAGCTTCAAGCAAAGCTGATTTTTATACCCACAATAGCTAGCTTGTCATCTGGTTAGAGATGTCAGAAAACAAATCTGTTGGGTAAAGCTGCCTGCTGGTGTGAACTGGCAATGCTGTGCTGGCAAGGCAGTTTGGCCCAATCTTCCCTCAATTTTAAGTGACGTTACTGCTTTCCGTGCTCTCCCCCAGCCAGCCCTCCACGTCGTACATACTGAACGCAATACCTGCACGATTACTGGAGTGACTTTGCCCATCACCTTCCCTGAGGAGACAACAATGCGAAACATGCTTTACTCTGAAAAAAGCTGCACTCACCCGATCTTCTTCTTCTCTGACATCTGGCATGGTGCTGATGCAGAGGCTGACTGCAGTGATGGCAACAAAAGAGATGGAAATACATGCAAAGATCTTTCCTGGGATCCCTGAGTGGGGGTTCTCCACCATATCCCTGAGCTTTCGCATGCACAAACTCAATCGGCTATTGTCCTGGAAGGCACATTGCGTAGTTTCACTAAATACCATATCCCCTTCATACAGCCTGGCCTCAGCTGCCTCCTCCTCTTTCTGTCGCAATCTCTTTTTACAGCACCACTCCAGGTGGTCCTCTTCTATCCCCCAGTACACAAGCTCCTCCTGAAAAGAAAGAGCGCACATCTCCCTGAGAAGCCTCAGCTTCCCAGCTGTCAGGAAAGTCATGATCGTCCTGAAGGCACTAGGATTACGGTCAAAAAAGAATTCATTGCAGCTAACATCATAATCATCGCAGATGTTCATGATCTCATCATAATTGTTGCAAGATTTTAGCTTCCCAAGCCTGGTCAAGGGGCAGTTCTCCAAGGTGGTCCATGGAACTTCGTATTTAATACCACCTACGTTGATGATCACAAACCTGGTCCGGTCATCCAGGCGGGCTAAGCAGCACAAGTCTTCCCCAGGGTGCAGAAGTTTGGCCTTTTTGTAGAAGAACCCTTTCTTGGTTTGCACTTCACACAGGTTTTCCAAGTTATTGAAGGAGTAGGAGCTGAACTCAGGATCTGCATTCCCTGTGAGCAATGCCATTTCGTGATACATTTGTTGAGTCCATAGGGAGGTCTAGGCTACTCAAGCACACACATCTGGAGCTTGACTGGAGAGTCAATCTGTAAAACAGAATTTTAAAACTACCATTAAATTAGGGCGTTGCTAGATGAAAACCAATCCTATCCTCTCAATTCCAAGAAACTTTTCTCCATGGCATTATTTTTTCCCTTATTATTTTAGGACTATCTTTGCTTGATAGTTGCCTGGGGAAAGAACTTAAACGGCAATAAGGTCAGAAGCCACACTGATACTTCTAGATGATTTAGACAGTGATTGAATGGAAACAAAATCAGTGTATTATCATTTTCAGAAATGTATTTTTTAGAGGTTCAGGCTGTATCCTGGACACCACTGGATACCGGAAGGGAAAATGGGTCTTTTGGATAAACGGCAATTTACATTTTAGCAACTTCATAAAGAAACTTAGTTGCAAATTTTTTTATTATTATTTTGGCCCATCTACGTAATGTTTCTATTACAAGATGCCTATAATGTGAGGATAAAATGGATACCTACAGTACAGTCAGAAATGCTATTGCAGCAATGCTGGTAATTCCCAGTTTCAATTCACCAAGTTTAGGTACCAATAGCGATGAATATGTGGGACCTGAGAATCCAGCCTGCAGCCAGCACCCAAGCAGGTTTGGGTGCTTGAGGACAAAGTGTGTTCTACCAAGATTCACTTGCCACTGCTACCCCAACTAACTGGATTAAAGCTCTCTTGGGCATATCTACCTGAGCAGCCCCACTTCTAAAAGATAAAAAAGTGTTTGTTCTCATGCTGGGGTGCCTGCCATCCAGGCTAGTGACATCTCCTGCAGGGAGGTGCACATCCCCGGTCTGAGTGGAGACCAGAGCTCGCCTGGGACCCCGGAGCTGCTAGAGGCTCAGCTGCTGTTTGGTCTGCAGGAGGTGGACAGCGTGCCCAGCTGCCTAGCAGCAGCTCTGAAACAGGAGACTGAACCTAAGAACAAAGCAGAGCTGGAAGTGACCTGCTTGCTGCTGTTACTTCTGGATAATGCAGAACCCAACCGGTCACATTTAGCAGGAATTATGCACATTATGCATAATTCCAGGATTTAATTTGTGCTTTCTGCTTACCCCTCCTTTACCACACCATGGTCCACAGATCGCCTGAACACATTTTTTCACCTGCCACATTGCTTCCTCGCTTTCTCTAGAGCTCTCCACTCAGGTTCTCCGAAGCAGTACTAGGGTGTCTTGAAATGCTACTATGTAATCACATTAGTGAATCACACAAAACTTACTCAATTGCTCAAATATGAAATAGGAAACAAGAAATTGGTGTAGGACTGTTGGGACTCCACACACAAGACCTGGACTGAGAATGGATGCAGTGATGAGGAACAATCTTAAGCAGGGGATGTAGAAACCTTACAAGTTGACAAAAGACAGGAGAAAAAGCTTATTTGTGAAGAATAGTCTGACATTATTGATGACAGCATGGTAACCATGAGGCAGTAACTCCCCAAGTTATAATCAACATTCTCCAATTCCCTTTGAATCTCATGTCTCAGCCTGGAGAGAACACTGAACAAGCAGGTGCTAGGAAAAACTGGAGAGCACACACATTCAAACACATTCCCAGAGCAGCATCTTCCCTTATCCATAATCAACTCACTCACTCTTAACTCATTAGACTTAGTCAAAACAATCTCCAACAGAAAGTGGTGAATACGTGCTACTCACAGCCCCAAGTCATCCTCCAAATATTCTTCACAACCACGCTCAAACAACTGAATCACAGCAATAGCAGTGGTACTCCTGCTTCTACATTTCTGTGAGGATCCACCCACCAAATTTTAGAAAGGCATTTATGCTGGATATTTGTAAAAAGTCAGAGAAAGGCTGGCTCACATACAAAAAACCTAAAGTCACCTAAAGATACTTTTCGACACTGTGAAAATTTCAGAAGTAATGATGCCCAAATCTCTCCAATTTCACTTTGGGGAAAAAAAAAAAAGTTTAAACATCCGTTTATACGGGGCAACATGAACAACAGAGAAAAAGCTCCTTCGTCTGGGTAAGGGCCAGTAAAGGGTAAGAGGCAGCGACATGCATCCTGAGAAACGGGTGCTTTTACAGCACAGGCTTGAGTGCAGCTGGGATTGCAAATACCATTACTGTCAGAACAGGAGCGCACTGTCAGCACGGCACATGCTTTAAGGATTTAGTCTCTTGTTGCTTTTTGTTGGTAAGATAAAATATTCATTGCCACTACTCAGGGCACAGTGCTTTTGTTTTCATGCCTGGCTTGTTACGCAAGTCAACACACAAAAAGTAGTTTACATTGTTTTGACACCAAGGCCAGGATTTGCTTTTCTCCTCTCCCCCGTGTAGCAGGTTGTTGCAGAAAGGGGCCAGATACATTTCACAGAATGATTTTGAATCTAATCTTACATGCACTTCTTCCTTCTTCCAAGAAGCAGCTAACTCAGTGTGAAAATCTTTAAGAATGTTGTTTATTACAAAATCTCTGAATTACAGAGGGTTAGTCTTCTATTTTGTGGATATAAAATGATGTTGATTAAACATAAAGCTTAAGGAAGCAGCTATTCATTTTTTTTTTGTATCATCAGTGGATAGATAGAAAGCGGTAAGAGAAGTAGTTACAAGCAGTATTGCCTGTGGCTTAACAAGTTGATTCTGGACAGTACTGGTAGCATCAGATGCTTGAGTTTAGTTACTAAAGTGAATTTTCTGACCTCACACTTCAAGATCTTAGAATCCATAATAGTATTAGCTGGCAGCATTTATTTTGGAAATCTCAGCTAAAAAGATAAGCATGTGAAGAGAGTTGTACATATTATTCTCTGTGGCATCTCTCTGAGGCGTTTGCCCTAGACCAGGGCTCATGTCAGTGAAACAGCACAGAAACGCTTGTTGTGCCACTTTAACTGTCCCACAAAAAACCAGAATACATCACTGTGGGCTTCCAGTTTGGCATCTATCCTGAAAAGTAAAATAAGCCTGGAAGGTCTGCTTCTGATGTTATGTGCAAGGAATGTATCATGACCGTCACTGAATATTAAAGGGTGTTTCAAAATTATGTGGGTCTTAAAATACTCTCTGCATGCCAAGGTTATCTGATGTAGGCACATGCCTACAGTAAAGCATCCCATTGAAGATTAACTTTAAAAGCCAATACTTCCAGAAATTGTACTACATTATCATCCAGTTGGCATTTCTACCATTTAATCTGACACATGGGTGCAAGAAAGACTATTAAAACATAGTCTGTAGTAAGCTGCCCATTGCAGGGACACAGGACAGAATTTGACTCTATATTTGTTGTTCATCATTTTAAAATACTGTGGGAGAAATGCTGTATCAATGTTTCAGTTTGATGATCATATGCAGGGTGGGTCATACATATTGTGGATTCTTTTCTTTTTTAAGTAGAGTCAAATAATTTTTATTCACTAAGACGTACTTTCTTTGGCCATCTATGTATGCATATGTGTGTGTCTACACACACACACACACAAGTTCAGCCAAATTCTGTCAACAGCAGACAGTTGAGATCTTTAAAATATGGGTATTTCTCATCAAAGACTTTAAAGATTAAATAAATGTCAGAAGCATAAAACTGCTTCATATTCTCCTTTTTGCTGGATTATTTTCTCAGTGAAGAGGGGGCTATTTCCCTACTTACTGCCTTTTTCACCTTGCCTGCTCCCATCACCGTTCTCCATACAAACATTCTTCATCATCCCGTTTCATCAGTATTGTTGCATCTAAGTCATATATGGCTTTGCACGTGGCTCTACTGGTCTCAAGTTGCCTTGAATACGAATGAAAAATGGGGCAAAAACATCCATGCCATTAGGCTGGCCAGCCTGGTGAGGAGAGTTTTAAACAGAGGAAGCGGTGGAGCAAAGGGTGCAGGGTGACATGGCCAGGAGAGACCTGGTGATCAGCATAGGGCTGAAGGGTGACCACATCAAGAGTATGCACATAAATGAGGGTGCGCCTACAGGAGCGTGTCACGGGCAGAGTGCTCATACCTTTTCTGGGAAATCATCATGACCAGGTGCCTCTGAGGTGCCTGTACACTTGTGCTTGTAGCCAGGGGAGCAAACAGAAGAATTTGGAGGTCTGTGTGCAGTTGCACATAAGAAACTGGTACTGTGAAGGTGGCCAAACACTGGAACAGGATGCCACGAGAGGTTGCAGAGTCTCCATCCTTGGGGATACTCAAAACCCACCTGGACACAGTCCTGAGTAACTTGCTCCAGCTGATGCCGCTTTGAGCAGTGGGGGTTAAACTAGATGAACTTTGGAGGTCCCTTCCTACCCAACAACTCTGTGATTTTGTGAACTGTCTCTTTTTAATTGCTTCTGTAAGTTACAAAGTACTGAAGGTTTACACTTGTACTACGGTAGCAAGAGGAAGCCATGAAGCTTTTTAGTAACTAATGTTTTAAGATCTTCCTTGTGAAATGAAACGCTTTGACAGGGAACAGGTTATTGTGCCATAATTTAAAGCCACAGACATGAAACATAGATTAGGGTGACCACAAGATGTTTTCTCTCAAGTCCAGTGAGAGTTGAGTCATTCTGCAGTGCTCAGCCATTTCCAGTCAGAGACGTGCTGGAACCTGACATTGCTGCCTAGGACCAAGGCAATTCCCACTTGTTACTGTGACATGATTTATAATTTACAATGCACACAATTATTTTAATAGTAAAGCTTACACATGCAATTGACCATACATTTGATGGTATTACACCTAACACTTTGGATGAAGAGGTTCAGGAGATCCAGGTTACTCCCGTATTTACTACATTTCAGCAGAACCTGGACTCCCAGTTGTGAGTCCCTGCCAGGCACTATGGAAACATGAAGAGAGGAGAGCACCTGGACATGAGGCTTACAAAATACAGAACAGATGAGGTGCAACCAATATACAAAAAAGGAAAATGAGACTGGGACAATATGGAAACAATAAACCAGACACCACTTAGCAAGAAGGCAGACTCTTCACCTGATTCAGGGGAAGTAGCTTCTGAGTTTGTCCACACTGAACGTGAATATGGCTCCCTACACACTCATTATCATAGAATCACAGAATCATTTAAGATTGAAAAGACCTTTAAGATCATCAAGTCCAACCGTTAACCTAACCCTGCCATCCCACCACTAAACCATGTCCCTAAGCACCACGTCTTTTAAATACTTCCAGGAATGGTGACTTGACCACTTCCCTGGGCAGCCCATTCCAGTGCCTGACAAACCTTTCAGTGAAGAAATTTTTCCTAATACCCAATGTAAAACTCCCTTGGCATAACTTGAGGCCATCTCTCCTCATCCTATTGCACGCTACCTGGGAGAAGAGGCCGATCCCCACCTTACAATGCCCTCCTGTCAGGCAGTTGTAGAGGGCGATAAAGTCTCCCCTCAGCCTCCTCTTCTCCAGTCTAAACAACGCCAGTTCCCTCAGCCGCTCCCCATAATACTTGTGCTCCAGACCCCTCACCAGCTTTGTTGCCCTTCTTTGGACACACTTCAGCACCTCAATGGGGCCCAAAACTGAACACAGTATTTGAGGTGTGGCCTCACCAGTGTAGAGTACAGGGGCACAGTCGCTTCCCTGCTCCTGCTGGCCACACAAAAAAGCAGGCTGTGCTACTCCAGTTAGGGCACCACAGTATCCAACTCTACTGCTTCTTGCCCTCAGGTTAACATACTTAGATCTGACACGGGCATTTTTGCATGGCCTGATGCTTTTCCCTGGAGATGGAGCACTCATAACTTTAAAGGCTATTTGCATTATGCTAACTCTGGCAACTGTGTCATGGCTGTGTTCAGATTCTCTTGCCAAGGGAACCATTCAACATGTGTCCAAGTAGAACCAAAGCACACACCAAGACGTGTGTTAACAGGGGACTACAACTTGGACACAAAATTGGAAAGATGTCAACCACAGCTATACAGATCCAAGACTTTCTACCTCAGTGCTCCAATCTATGTTAAAGCATCATTATACAAAGATATGGGCAGTATTTCACACTTTGCTTCAAATTTTTGTTTCAAGTTTTCTAAGCATATTTGTACCCCACCAAGCGCAACAGTCCGAACTCTGCCTGCTGCTTTGCTACTTTTACCTCACGGAAGTGTTATTTCATAAGGAATGAAAGTGAGATTAAGTAACATTGGTTAAACCACAGGCATCAAAACATTCTTCTGTAAGCTTTCCGAAACGCAGGAATCAGTACTGAAAGCAATTTTCAAAAGTGTCTAGATTTTAAAAATGAAGACATGGAAATTCAACTTGTTTGCTCTATATGTTGCCAGCTTCATTCTCAAAATGTTCAAGAAAAACAAACAAACAAACAAATGAAAATTAGAGTAGAGTAGATGACCTCTGGGGGTCCCTTCCAACCCAAAACATTCTATGATTCTATAATTCTAAAATGGCTATAATCTGTAAAAGGATATTCTGCAAAGGGAGTCAGGTTCAGACAGAATACTTTCTATGTAACCCCAAAAAGTTGAATTTCACGTTTCTGTATTTATCATCAGTAAACTTTAATATCCCTAACCTCTTAAGCCACCATCATTCCCGCACAGACAGGGCAATAGTCCAAGAAGTTGAAAAGGTACTCGCGTTTTAACAGTCCTTCATTTTATCCATTTGTTCATCAGAATTACAGGAGGCAGGGACACAGTCGTACACATCTACCTGAGATGTCCCCGTCTAACAGAGAAAAGCAGGCTCCTCGTGTAGCAGTGGAGCAGAATAGCTAAGATAGGCTTCCCCAGCGAGCAGTCTGGGGCTATGAGGAGGATGCTGCATCAGTCAGTCCAGCAAGAGGCCCAGGAAGAATCAAACCATGAGGGAGGTTGCAAAATTCAGCATGTGAAGCTGGGCATGGTTTGCAATATTCTGTGTGTACATTTTCCTTAATAGTTTCATTAATTTAGTGGAGGGAAAAAGGAATAGTTTTCCTCTCTGAACATCCCTCATTGCATTTATGCCACGCTATGTAATTAGCTGAAACAATTCAATTTGTTAAATGAACAAATCAAATTAACTTGACTCAACATTAATTATTCTGACATGCATCCATAGCTATTTGTTTCCATTAGAGAGATTCTGAGTTATCTAGTGTTACTGCACTTGCCAGAGCTGTACATTGAAAGTATTAACACTGTGACATCTCTAAGAAATCAGAGATTTGGTCCAACTAACTACCTGAAGGTATGGGACCGTTCCCTGTATCTTCACAGCACAAAACAACCTTTTTCTGCACTTCCACAAGGTTTCAGTGCCCATTTATCCTCGTGCCCTAAACAGAATTTAATTACTGTTTCTGTGAAGCTACTTGCACGCTTCAACTGCAGGGCAGACGAAGGCAGCCGTGCTAAATAAAGGACAGGCAGAGGAAGCGCTGCATGTTTTCCATTCTCCCCAGAATTACAGAACCCTGTTCAGGCTAGCAAGCTTCAGGATTTCACAAATGTACTAAAATACAGAGTGCTTTCACAATGTATTTCACTGAACAGAACTACCTGTGTCCTGAGCAATAAAAAACCAGCAGACCCTGCAAGGTTTAGGCAGACCGTACAAGGATCAGGCAGAAAAGTTTTTGCCCACAGAATTATTATTACTTACAATAAAAACAGAGCATCATGTTCAAACCATGCTTTATTTGTTTGGGTGTATTAACCCTCATTTAGTTACAAGAAAAACGCATGTTTCTAAAATGTTCCTTCATCATCAGTTTGTATTTCCTGAATATCCGAAGAGAGACACCAGATACGCACAAAGCGAGTGATGGGCTAAAGTGAACAGACTTTAGACCAGGAGCTACACTTTAACCGGAGTCTGAGGAGATTAGATTGCACGGAGAGATTTGTTTGATCCAGTTCCTGTTAACTGCAACCATGAATTAAGTATACAGTCTCGAGAGCCTAAAATTAAAACGTGTCTGTCTGCACTTGCTTGTTCAGTGATTGAACCCTGCTAACAGGGTGCCTTTGACCCTGAATACTGGTAGCCACTATACGGTGAAGTTTCCATCCTACCATGAATCATACACAAGTTTATTTTAGGAGCCTTAATGATTAATCCTTTTAGTGTCCTGTTTAATCAACCAGTCTAAGAGACTCAGATATGGTACTAAACTTTGCAATTCACAATGGTGTTAGTTGCCAATCCAAAGTATTTCTTTCCCTGTCCTTAGACGGCTGCATTCCAAAATAACTAATCATCAAAATCCACTTTTTAAAATATCTGCTCCGGTCATGATTATGCACCCAGAGCTGGCCTAAGGTACAACGTGAATGTCACTATCAAATGCAAAAAGACAGACTGTGTAGAATGTTAAAACAGCATTGTTTATTCCTCTCACCCAGGAAATTAAACAGATTGTCTCATTTCTGTTGCCAAAATTCTGGAAGCATGAAAACCCAAATGAGTTATGGTATCTTTGCAAATCACAGAATTATCATTCAGGTGTTTCGGTGGATCAGCAGATCACTGCAGGGGGAAAAGCAGTTTTCAGCATGAGCTGTGCTCCCTCTCCAACACTGATACCAGTATCTTTTATTTCTGATCTACCCTATGGATTTTTGCAATTCTAAACTTAGCAGCTTCCCACCTAGATGATTAATATGCTTGATTTAGTTCAAAATGTAGCAACTAGATTTCTGACTGGAAACAAGAAAGTTTGCCTGTGTGATGCTGCTCTTGGCCCAGTTTCACATGCAGATGTCCACGATGATTTGCTGTGGCACTTTTCCTAACAAGTGTGTACAGGTGTACCTGTCCTTATGTCTCTTTTGGGGCCATTCACAGGTTTGTATGAATGGTTGTTAGATATACACGTTTGAATGTGATCGGACGAGAGGAAACATCCTCAGGTTGCACCAGGAGAGGTTTAGATTGGACATAGGAAAAATTTCATCACCAGAAGGGTTATCAAGCATTGGAATGGGCTGCCCAGGGAAGTGGTCGAGTCCCCATCCCCGGAGATATTTAAAAGACAGGTAGGTGTGGCACTTAGGGACATGGTTTAGCGGCGGACTTGGCAGTATTCGGTTAACGGTTGGACTCGATGATCTTAAGGGTCTTTTCCAACCTAAATGATTCTGTGATTCTATGAATAAATGCTCTTATCAAGTGCTCATTGGTTTTAGATGTAGATCTAGGCTTTTTAACTTCTACATGAAATCCTTTGCAGAGAAGATAATTTTTGTATACAGGTGCATCTTGCTCCTTTTGTTAGCTTTAATTAGTTACCGCTGGATTTTATGCATCTTCATTGGTTTTTTGCAGATAATGTTCTTGCTCTCGTGTGTGTTTCATGAGTCAGTTGTGCATTGACCTCAAAAATACTCCCATCTCTGTTTAAACACAAATCTACCTTTGAATTCAACATGATTTTAGTTAATTATTAACATCATTGAATAGAATACCTTTTAATTTTAGACTTTTAAGACTGTATACTTAATTCATGGTTGCAATTAACAGGAACTGGATCAAACAAATCTCTCCGTGCAATCTAATCTCCTCAGACTCTGGTTAAAGTCTGTTCACTTTAGCCCATCACTCGCTTTGTGCATATCTGGTGTCTCTGTTCAGATATTCAGGAAATACAAACAGATGATGAAGGAACATTTTACAAACATGTGAGGGTTAATACACCCAAACAAATAAAGCATGGTTTGAACACGATGCTCTGTTTTTATTTTAAGTAATAATAATTCTGTGGGCAAAAACTTTTCTGCCTGATCTTTGCTGGCTCTGCTATTTTTTTTTTATTGCTTAGGATACAATCAGTTCCCTTCACTGAAATACACTGTATAATCACTCCAAATTTTAAGACATTGTGAACTCTTCAAATTCAGACACATGAGCAGGGTGTCAAATCAGCACAGAGACAAAATGGGCAAGATAGGGATGACACACAGCTGTCTCAAACTGAACCCACCCCATGATAAAACTCGCAGCCCACTCTTTCTATTTTATCAAGCCTCCCTTCAATGAAGAAAAGAGGGGAGTGGAGATTCATGAGGCAAAGGGACTGCCATCCTACTGCCCTCATTTCTCTGACTGCTACGAATGCAGAGGAGCACAGACAAAACAGAACACAGGCCAGAGAAAAAATGGTGAAAAGAATGGGATGGAAGAGAAATACCACATACAATTCAACCATAGGTCAGAAGGAAAAGAAACACAGGAATTAAAACAAAGCAAAGGTGATTATGGTAAGTCTTCATTTTGATGTCAGAACTTTACAATATACAAATGGCTTCACAGAATCACAGAATCACACAGAATCACAGAATCGTAAGGGTTGGAAGGGACCTCAGGAGATCATCTAGTCCAAACCCCTGCTAAAGCAGGCTCACCTAGAGCATGCTACACAGGACTTCATCCAGGCGGGCTTTGAATATCTCCAGAGAAGGAGACTCCACAACCTCCCTGAGCAGCCTGTTCCAGTGCTCTGCCACCCTCAGAGTGAAGAAGTTCTTCCTCATATTCAACTGAAACCTCTCGTGTTTCAGTTTGCATCCATTGCCCCTAGTCCTGTCGCTGGACACCACTGCAAACAGACTGCTTCCGTCCTCTTGACTTCCGCCCTTAAGATATTTGTATGCGTTGATGAGATCCCCTCTCAGTCTTCTCTTCTTCAGGCTGAACAAGCCCAACTCTCTCAGCCTTTCCTCGTAGGGGAGATGCTCCAGTCCCTTTATCATCCTAGTAGCTCTCCTCTGGACTCTTTCTAGGAGTTCCTCGTCTTTCTTGAACTGGGGAGCCCAGAACTGGACACAGTACTCCAGGTGGGGTCTCACCAGGGCAGAGTAGAGGGGGAGGAGAACCTCCCTCGACCTGCTGGCCACACTCCTCTTAATACACCCCAGGATACCATTGGCCTTCTTGGCAACAAGGGCACGTCCAGGTCCCGCTGAATGGCAGCAGAGCCTTCCGGCGTATCAGCCACTCCTCCCAGTTTTGTATCATCAGCGAACTTGCTGATGGTGCACTCTATCCCCTCGTCCAGGTCATTGATGAACAAGTTGAACAAGACCGGGCCGAGTACCGAGCCCTGGGGAACTCCACTAGCTACCGGCCTCCAACTGGACTCTGCCCCGCCGATCAGAACTCTCTGGGCCCTGCCATTCAGCCAGTTCCGAATCCACCTTACTGTCCACTCATCCAACCCATACTTCTTGAGCTTCCCTATGAGGATGTTATGGGAAACAGTATCAAAAGCCTTGCTGAAGTCAAGGTAGACAACATCCACCGCTCTCCCTTTGTCTACCCAGCCGGTCATGCCATCATAAAAGGCTTCTACTGTCACATGGAGGTATGCACGCCTTCTGATTTCAGACACATATTTCAGTAGCCTAATATTTGAGTGATCAGTTTGTATGTAGCCAGTGAGAAGCAAACTCTCAGCTTATGCGTTTAGAAACTTGATTTTGGGTAAGTCACTCTCTGACCATTGCCTCCTAAATTAAATGCCTACAGCTATACAGCATAAGGATCCCACTGAGAACTTGTCCAGTTAGCCTCAGCTTTTCATTCAAGCTCGGGCACAGACAACTTATATTATGGACACCACAAAAAGGATTGTGGTAAATCAAGATATCCAGTCCTGCAGCAGAAATCATTCAGCATCAGGGGACCAAAAGCTACCACCAAAATAGTTCCCATTCTTCCACCTTTAGTTGGTAGGTTCAAGAGAAGAGGTGGGCTCTGTCAGAGGGGAAGTGAAAGCAGAAAGAGGGAAGAAAAAAAGATAACCCGGAGCCTTAGGAAAACACCTGACATTTGACATATCTGCCACTGGGGTCCTACCAAAGCAGCCCATTCACCTCGGTGCTCTGTTTTGCTGAATAACAACTCACTACAGAAATGATCACATCTGTCTGACAAACACAGACCCTGGGGACTTTCAATCCACAATTCTGTGCCAGCACTCCAGTGCCTCTGATACAGACATCATGCATGCTTGATCTCAGCACTCGCTCCAGTCTCTGCATTGCGTGTTTGGATGCATGCTTCCAAAATGCTGGGTCTCGATTCCCTATCCAGAAGCACTAGGTTTGCACTGACTCTCACCAGCGCTGGAAAGAAGTCAGGACTGGAAGAAGGTTTCCAGACCCAAATGTGCATAGGTAGAAGGAAGAGATGCTGTGAAATAGTAAGCCCTTCCCCACTCCAAATCCTGGCTGAAAGAGCAGGGAACCTTAGAACGTGTTTTTATAAAAGGGAAGAAGGAAGAAAGGAGCAGATAAACTGTCCAGAAATATGTACGCTTTAAATCCTACACTGTTTGGGGAGCAGGAAGGGAATTCAAATAGCTTCAGGTGGACAGGACGTGCCAGATCCCAGTCCACAAGGAGGAGAAGCTGGAGCTGACAAATGAGGTTTTCCTCTTGCCCTAACTCATCCACATGTTGACCCTTGTCTTATGCCCTTGACCTGAGTGAAGCTTCTCCAGTTTTTCTACTCATCCCATCTCTGTTTATCCTCTTCACTGTATCAATCCCTTTCACTTTTCCCTCCTTCTCATACTTCTTTCCCAGCAATCATTCTCAAGTGACTTTGGGCATTCGAGTATTTTCTACATTTTCTGCTGTGGGCAGATTGCACCTTCTCCCCCTCCAAGAAAAAGCAGCAGCGAATGAAGACTGTAGTTAGATGCCGTCCAACCACTCAACATCTGACAAAGTCAAAACCAACACCCATGGAATGCACAGCAGGTACAAGTGCTACTAAACACCACTTCAGGGAAGGCAGCTCAGAAGACAAAAAGCTAGGTGGACGCCCTTGCAGCTTGGCACACTGCACATATACCAGGTAAGCCACCTATGCCAGGCACACAGCTGTAACAGAAGCAAACATATTTTTAAATGCTAGCACTGCCCTTCAAGGTAATGGACCCCATGTACCAGGTGAGTGAAATTTCAAGCAGTTGAAACCATCAGTACACCACCAAATCATTATTTTAACCTTGAGACCTGTGTGGTCATACGCTACACATGCGCGCTAGCTGAATCTTGTCAACATAAAAAAAATCCGGGATTAGACTCCTCTGTCTCCAGAGCTCGCTGCTTAGTTTTGTCTTGTTTGTCCCAATAACACTACCCATACTCGCAGGGACAAGCATGTTTTAGCACAAGATAAAAAAGGCTGCAGTTTCAGAGCCCTTGGATGAGGTGACCTTTAAACAGAGGGGGGGTTCTTAATTCTGTGGCATGTTGCCACTCACTGAGCACTGGGAATAACGACAAAAGGCTAATAACTGCTGCTTGATGCAGCAAGCATTGTCTGTCCTACCCTCTCTGGGCAGAATTCAGGAATCCTGTCCTCCAGACGCCTTCAAATGAGGAGGCACTCCAGATCTCCCCCTGTACACAGGCTGCATTTCCACAATGCCTGGAGCAGGAAGCTCCCTGAGCCCTTCACTTCTATTCTGTGCAGTCTTTACACAGGAACATCTACAGTTTTGCAGCTTTCAGGTGTGGTGAACTGGAAATACTGCAACAGATTGAAGTAATTATTAAAATGAAAATCTTTGCTGAATTAAATATGAACATTAATAATATAAAAGCAAAGTACTCCTCATGTATTTATATTAATTTTAACACAAAATTCTGTTTCAAAATGTCATTCAATTTCATGAAATTTCCTATTCTGAATTCCTCCTAGACAGATGCCTGTGGTGGCAGTATCAGCCTTCCCAACAAAAGCTGAAAGGACAAAGCCAAAGCTTCTGGGTGGGAGCATTGACACTTTTGGCTTCTGGAAAGGCAGGAGATGGTTTGGATTTTTCCCTTCAAACAGGCGATAGAGGAAGCCTTTTGCAGTTTGGGGTTACAGATGCATTCCCCCATTCTTGCCCTGCTATTGAAGGGGACAAAAATGACCTAAAATAGGCTAAGGCATCTCTGTAATTTCTCTCACCAGCAACCCACTTCCCCCTACGCTGAACTGCTATTACTGTATTTAGTACAGAAACCCTTAAATTCACTAAACACACTTGTTCACATAAAGGATCATCTGATAATCTTATCAGAATTCAGTTTTAATGCTTAATAATGAATCGAAAGGATTAGAAAACTTTGCACTTTCTCTAATACAATTATTTCAGTCAGCTTGCAGAGCTCCCAGAGCAAAGGTGTTGGCATTTTAAGACCTTGTTCTCTGTAAGTTTGCACTTTCAATGGACTTATCTAAGCAACGCAGTGGCAACGAACGGATTCCACTGTGAAGACAATGGCTTTAAAATCAAGTTAAATATGACTGACCCAGTTATGTGCAATATCTTCAACAATCATGGTGAATCCTTCAAAAATCACTTCCCCTTTCAAGAACACTGGAACAGATACAAGAGGCAGGCTGACAGGCTAATTAATCATGCATGCCATAGATGAAAACATTTCACTGATATGTTGCTGGAGAACATTGGTAGACCAGAGGTCATGAACACATGCTCCGATAGAACATTTCCAGAGAACTGCTTCAGTGACAGAAATGTGAGAAGCTCAGTTCAACACTCCCTCCGGTCCAGAAGTTTTTGACCCAATAGTTTTACATAAACCACTGAATGACGAGAGCTCTTGGGGCAATGAAAGCGGGTAAGAAAATAGTATCAATGTTAAGAACCAGGCCTTTGGGTGATGCTTAGGGCGGTTATTTATTTACTAGTTGTTTTTGCAATTGGGTTAGCAAATTAAGAGCTCATGCTCTTCATAAGAAAGCTCTCCTCTGCTTAGAGCTCCTTCAGCTTCTGCCAGGTTGCTCACCATCACTCTACCTGCAACGCCAGCAGGCACACAGAAACGTTGGGATAAAATGCAGCTATGGAGTTCATTTTACAGCATCACTACTGGGGTTTTGTTTCTGAGCAGTTATTTTCATGCTGCAGAAGGACATGTTGTTACTCATAAAGCCTGCATTATTCTGCAAGTGCTACAAACAATAAATCACTCTGCCAGATCCCAGTATCTGGCACACTCTGAGCCTCCTGGTTTCTTCCCCTATGCTGTCATGCTTTAAATCCTATCACCATCAGAAAGGTGACCAGGAATTTCAAACTACTTCAGTCTATTGCCACCCAGAATTCCCCTTCCGTGAGGAAGGTCCCATGAGCTGTACTGTCTGTGGTGTTCATGAATTAAAAATGGAAAATTAGGAGGTAATTAACCCAAGGGCTTTGTTCAGGAGGTGTGTAAGACTTCACTATGGCACCCAGGGTTGCCAGTGGGGTGGCTCTTTCACTTGGTTCTAATTCCCAGCGCATAGCTCTGTAGAGGTAGGCTTATTATGTGGTGCCGCACAGACACAGAAACAGGCTTTACATCAGCAGAAGCAGTATAACCACACAAACCAATTTACCTTGCATCTGGATTACGTTGCATATCTGTGCAGAACTGCCACTCCAAGTGCCTGCCTTGATGACTTTGCTTACAACTAGATCTACAAAGGGTAACAGGCCCGTGGCAAATCCATTAACAGTGGAAAAGAGGAAGGTGACCAGGATGGTGATCTGGGCCAGTAGAGCTGAGGAAGTTGCTTCTGCAAGTTCCCTCTTCCCACTCTGCCCCTCCAGGATGCTTGCTCCTTCTTTATCCCACCTTTACCCGATGGGCCAGCATAGTAGCTAGCCAGTTCGTTATGTAGCTAAGAGGATATGTATGGCTATTTCATTTTCAGCAATAGAAAGTAATGAAAAGTTCTAATTTTCTTGTGTTGCCAGAAGCTCCAACAGTCTCTCAAAGCAGCTTGAGAAGTGTAGAAATGATTTTGCACGTCTTTTTCTTTCAGACTACACTTCCCAACTGCCAAAGGAGGCTCCCCAGAAGGTGCTCTGTAGCTGAGCGAGCTGGTCTAACTCATCATGTCACGGTTGCTGGAGCATTGCGTAACTGGCATTGTCATGGAAGAAAAGCTTTGTGTTTGGCCACTAAAGAATCTAGAACCTGGTCTCTACGCAGACCCCTTCCTTTCTCCATTGTGACAGCATTGAGTAGAAGCCGTTTCTAAGGCGCAAGGCTTATGTGCTCAACAGCTCTGTGATATCATGCAATGCAACAGAATACCCCAGATTTAGCTACCTCAATTTTACTTATCCTAAGGCATTACTTCCGAACAAGACCTAATTATTTTATTATTGTTTTTTGCTAACAACCAGCCTCTACTGTTAACAGGAAAGAGCCATTGAAGAAACATGCACAAAAATAACTTTCGTTCTCTCTCCTCTTGAAAACTTTCAATAAATAACATCTCATAAAATATGAATCCATATCCCATTTGCTTTCTCATCAAGTAAAAGTAAACATGGATATCAGCTTCTAAAAATCTGAATAAAGATCAGTAAATAAGTAGCTAACAGCTACTTAATGAGGATGCTTGAAAGGAAAGCATGTAATCTGATTTGTACTGCATAATTCTTTTTGTATTATTTATTTTACACTTTAAATGACCTCATTTTATTTAATGCATTCAGCAGTCTCAGTAGCTCACTCTGAGACAGAACCATTTAGCTTAATCTGTGATCAAGCAGCTGCTCTCCAGCTCATTCAGTACCCTTCCCAACAAGAAAATTTGCTCTCCAAACTCAATCCCGTACAACTACATGAAATAAGTATTTGGCTGCTGAATGCTTCTATACCCTGACAGGAACTTGCAGCCCCATTTAGTCTCAGAAACACCGTGCTGAAGCATATCATCATACTCCACAAGCCCCAGCTTCAGCCAACTGCCAGAGAGATCAATCCTCAGGCTTGCGAGGGCTTGGAGTAGAGGGGACCCCTGGGAAGGCTGGCCAGCCAGAATTGGTTGGCAGGAAAGATCCTGCCAATGCTATACAGCGAGTCCAGTTCATAATATAAATTTCTGTGTCTCTGTAGTCATTATAGGGATGGTTTTGTGGCTGTAAAGGATAGCATCATGAAGGGAAACAAAGTGTGAAATAAATATGAAACATGAGCAAACACAGATGGGTTTATATAAAGAGAGCGGGAGAGCAAAAGCACTTAGCTAAACCTCTTGTGGTCAACAAAGAGATGTAAATTGTGCTGTTTTCAGATAAAATATGATCATGAACTATGATCACTTGGTGGGTTTATGCTTACAACAACTAAGTCAAAAACAAATATGTAATTTTCTGAAACAGTGTGAAGGAAGAGGAGTGAATGATAAAAGGCTTCAAATGGAGACAAATACGGTATAAAGCAAATACTTCATTATTTTAGAGCCTAATCCAAGCATATGCTAAATCCCTTCACTTTTCACCTAAGCTAGCAAGTGCCAAGCAGCTTGTAAGAAGCTCTCTGCCCCTCTCAGGGCCCTAATCTGTAATATCACCTAAGAAAACCATTACCAAGTAAATGTATAATTGGTACTAAGCCTATGCTTAAATATATATAAATAAATGTAAATGCTCCCCTATACACCTTTGTAATTTCCCCCTACACACACACACACACATATATATACTCCCCTGAACAGGCAGGGAAATGACAGACATGAGATCCAAGGCATGAAATGCTTATGGGTCTCCAAGCACAGCCCTCGGGAGCACAGGGCCACCAAGCACCAAGGGTCATCACCTCTCACTGGATTCCAGTGGAAACAAGAAGCTCAAATCTGGTGCCTGCATAGAGGCACCTTGTGCAATCAGAGACACCCCGGTGTATCTGAGGACGGCAGATGTAACACAATGGCCACAGCTGGATGCCAAGCAAAATGGGCTAGTATAGCTAAAAGAGCACTGGATGTCCGTCTTTGGGCAACCAAACCTGTCCTAGGAAAGCAGGGTCCTTTAGGCCCTTTGAAAATCTCTGCACACGGAGCCTTTGGGGATTTATTTTTAATTTTTTGGCAGCAACAAAAAGATCCTCCATATTCATAACTTTTTAAAGTATGGCACTCTTGCATCAAAAGTCAGCACTGTGTATCAACTGATCTCTCCACGGAGATAAAATACTCACTGAAACAGCAGAAGTGCTGTTAAAAAAAAAATCAATGGATTTCTACCGTGTTGTGGTGCATCTAAACCTGAAACATTCTGTAATTAAAGTTAAGCGCTATTCTGGAAGAAGCTTCCCATAAGATTCACATTAGGCAGCTATACTTATTATCAAAAGCTTCCTGTTTAATCTAAGCTGAACATGTTCAACAATTTGTATTATGGAGTGTAACTCCCTAATTCTCAAGTTAAATGTGATCACTGCAAATACTGGTTTTGCATGTACCCAGCCTGTGCACGCAGATTTCTAATGCCTGCAGCTTGATTGGGTGTCTGCTCATACAAAGGTACTTGTGATGGGAACCAGCTGGAAATATGTACACAGGTATTTATAACTATGAATGTGTATCTAAGTTGAAAACCAGAGCACATTATTCCTTATTTTTGGAAGGGAGATACCTTGGTCACACCATGGCATTATGGAAAACCTGACAGTCCTCGCATAACGAAAGGGCTGTGGTTTTCCTTTCAGAGTACTCATGAGTAGGCACATACATGCACAGGAAAGCCAAAGAGCAAAAGAGAAGCCAGTGAAAGGGTCAGACAGTGTCAGTCAGTGTTAAGTCTTCTGCTGATGGATAAATGTTGTTGTCTAAAAACCCTAAATAGATTTCCTGATCCTGGACTGGTAAAGTGAGACAGAAGGGTTTTAAACAAACCGGCATTTTCCAGGAATCACAATGCAAAAACACTGGTTTCCTCCAAACCTTAGAAATCCTACTATAAATTATATGTACACAAAACCAAAGTTCAGCTATAAAAAAAAATAAGAAAAGCTCATCACCTAGATATCCCTTTCTGTAATACATATGCTAGGATCTCATGCTTTTGGGCTCTTGCCCGTTTCATGTATACCCTGCATTCCCACTGACTTAAGACAACTGAGAATTTCTTACAGTGAAAGGAAAATCAGGGTCATTGAATTCACCAGTCCATGACAGTAAAGCAAGCTACTTCTCATAATGTATGTACAGGCACCACGTGAACATTAATCAGTAGCTATTTCAGAATGCCTGGATATTGTGTGTTTGCCACATTGTCATAAGATGTTATAAATACACAGCTAATAAAGATACCCAAACTGTAGATACAGTCTTGCAATATAGACAGCCTACTTCCATCTAAATTAAGAAGGCTTGTTTTAATTCTGGAGACAGAATGGCGTAGAACATCCTCATTCTTTTTGCACGTAAACCTGTTAAGATTTTCAGGCTAATGGTTATTTTGCACACAAGAGAACCAGCGCTTCCTCAGCTCCAGCACACGTACTGGATCCTGTGTGGTTCCACTGAATGAAAGGAAGAAAAGAAAACAGTTAGAAGCCACTACAAAGGAGCCTTCCTGAACACCAAGTCCAAAATTGTAGGGATAAGGTGGGGATGAGGTGAGGGAACAGACAATGTGTATCCTCAGTCCCACCCCCTCTCACACTCCAAAACGTCTTTATTTCTACCCAGGAAAGACAGGAGCAGTGAAAGCTCTACTACCCCCAGCCAGGCTGTCCCAGCCAGAGGGGATGAATTTTATACATTACAGACATTTTTATTCCAAATTCTCCTGGATGTGTCATAATCATTGCTGAGCACCTCCCCTATCGACATCCACTCTTACACCCTTGCCAGTGTTCAATGCTCACTCCCCTGTACCAAATCTTGAACTCCACTTTTAGTAAGGCATGAATAAAACACCTTTCATCTATTAGCCCCCTTTCTGCTACTTTCCTAATAAAGAAAAGGCAAAGGAGTCACTTGTGGTATCTTTTCTTACTTCTCATAATCTGGCAAATCTCTTCCACATTTGAGCAGTTTCTTTACTCTGTCTCCAAGTGATTCTCCACTAGAGCAACATACTTTTCCTCTTTTTATGGGCCCTTTAACCCCAAATAAATGTCTCACAGTATCAATTCACCATGCATTAGTTCCAGCGCCTCATTACTAGGTCCATTTTCTCTTCCACAGAGACATGCATAATTACATTTACGCAGTATAGCATATATAAATCACCTATCACGCAGTCATACGTTCTAAAAAAATTGACCTGCAATTGTTATCCACTGCAGAACTTCATCCCAATTATTTCTAGCCATCAAATCTAAGCTGCAAAGTCAAAACTTGACTGAATATGGATTACTGAAGCTGGATTTTGGAAATAGTAATTTGTCATTTATTTACCTAAATCCTACTTTCAAAGCTGTTGTGATCGCGTCCCCACAGGCCTTGAAATCGATTTTTGAAACAATGCTTAAATCACTTTTTCATCTGGCAAACTTTTCCTTGGCACTTAGTTCAGAAGTTGAGGTTCACCCGGCCTTTTCGTGCACTGCTCTGTGCACTGATGTCATCTGCTCTCCGTCCTTGCTTACCACTGCATGCTCTAATGCAACAGGGCGGGTGAGTTACTATTGCCACACAGGGAATAGGTGGGCAGCAAATTAAGTTTTCCTGATGCTTTCAATAAGCAATGACTAATAGCTTTTTTAATTATCAAAACAGTGACGAAAATAAATTATATTTAAGGCTACATTTTCACTGCCTCCTTATTTGTATATACAAAATATGCTCCCATAATTGTATCAGCTAATTAGCTACGCAGCTATTCAAATGCCTTTTCAAGTGCAGCTGTATATGCTCAAATGTAGATTTTTCATATCTGAATGACTGTAAACACACAAACCAGAAGCCCAATGAAGATTTGGCTCTTTTATCTAGAGGATATTGCATATTAAGTAACACATTCTAAGTTTTAATATTGTAAATTATTGTTATGGTATCCCTTTATACATTTGCAGTTTTTGCATGAAAAGAATCACACCCGATTCATGAAAAATAAATCTGGTCAGACACTATCACAAAACTCAGAATGTGCAAAAGCTCCCGCATAAAGAACAAGCAAATCTGTATAATTGGTGCGTTCACAATTTATTTGAGAGTCATTCTGTTTTACTGACTTACATTCCAATTGTTCTTAAAACCTTTTCCTACGAGTTATTTTATGCTCTAATAAATGTTACTTTAAATCCTCACATTTCTTTTTGTTTAATTCTGCAGATTTTATTGCTTGAAACTTCCAGTAAGTATCTGCAAGAGTTACATTGAACCTTCCATATGTCCCTCTTTCTCATAAAATCGTTTACCTTCTAGGACAAAGACTGGCATCAAATTTCCTTTCTTTTTATTAGGCTTCCTTCCTACTGCTAGATGGCATTAGTAACCCTTAGGCTTACAGTTTAGTAAGTTAACTAACTGTCAGCACTTTTCAACTTCCCTCAACTTCTTTTCCCTCCACAGATTTATCTCAACTGATTGCCCTTGGCAGCTCTAAGACCTTTCAAAATTTGGTCTGCTGAAATTCAATAGCAGTGCAAGACGACATAAGGACAGTCTATAACCTTGACAAGAGCTAATGAATTTTGAGCACACTTCTCTAGTTAGCCTTTATTAGTCTTATTACATCTGCCATTCAACGCCTAGACGTATAACTGGGGCATACTATATAAACCATAAAACCACAAGTGCATTCTTTTCCTACAAAAATCTGTATTTCCTTCCCTTTCCTAGTCAATGAATAAACAAACACTTCTAAGACTTCCTTCTCCTCGTCACTTTTACAATACTCCAACTGCTTTGAGTGAAAGCACACCACCTGACTGTTTTCCCTAAGGTAGATGGATACAGGTTATTTTAACATCTCTTTATTGTCTTTTTTCCTTCAGGAGGGTAAGGCCAGCAAATTTTATACGAGACTATCAACATGTTGGAAAGTCAGAATTTAAACAAATACTCTGTATGCCTCCTGCTCTAATTTTTGCTCTGAAAATGAGTATTTCTTATGTTGATTTGAAACATGAGAGGCCATAAAAGGGCCACGTATACAAGAAAACAAAATCTGCCAGTTACACTAAGCTATTTCTGTCATATCTGGCCTTCTGGCTCTACTCCAACCACATCAGTCTAGTTACGTCAGTGAGTTGCTACCATTTGCTCACCAACTCATGGCAGTGCTCCATCACTTCTTCAAGGTGACTCACAGAGCATGAGATCGAGCTTAAGGTAGCTTCAAATGTCAATAAAATGTGCAACTTGCCAGACCAAACACAGCTTCTCTTCTCTTTCTACTAAGACCCAGTCTCTTCCTAACTCTGCTTCCCCTCCCAGCCTGCAGATCTTTCAGAGCAGGAGGAAGGAGGTTATTTGAAGCATCAGCCTGCAGATATTTCCAAGATTCATCCACAGTTAAGTGAAGATTTTCCTTTGATTCTGGCCAGCTCAGGAGTGGATGGACTTCTTTTTTCATGATTCTTTCTCCTGCATTTAGTTATTTCTGAAATGCTTGCCAAATGTTTTCTCAGGGTTTGGCCTAAAATCTTGGTCTACTGCCTCCTAAAATTCTCCTCCAACATATGTTGTTTGCCTTGAAGTTGATAGTGTCTTTCCACTCTGGAAAAAACTTCAGTCAGAGGAACCATGAGATACTCTATTTCCAGACCAAATCCATTCAGTTATCAAGGAAAGAATTAGGTCTTTTACAAAATCAAGTTAGAGCACCCACAGAGGAAGCTGAGCCGCTAAATAAGGAGGTGCCATTTTGCGCAGCGCCTTTTCAGAGCTGAACTGCCATATGCTCCTGTCTACCCCTCCGTCACTTGCATCCTCCCTGAAGGAAATCAGCTCTGTGTACTTCAGTCCACTAGCTCAGTCTTCCCCCAAATTGCATGTACTTTACAACTGGTATCTAGTTGCAGGCTAATGTCTTCTCACCCCACCCCAAGGTGCTGAAATATGTTTTCAGTGCTTCAGGCACCCTTGAAAGGAGCAGATGCATCTTTTCCACACATGTTGCACCAGGTGATGCAACAGGGACACAAAGGTCCATGGCAGGCTGAGTCACAGACACAATGTGGTTGATGGGGAGAAGTGACAGTCTCTCGCTCTGCATGTGACACTGCCTTTTTGTCTCCGATTCCTTGTGAGTAGCACATGGGGTTGAGGAGGTGGAGGGAAGCCACAGTGTTGTTCCGATTCCCTCGCACTGCATCAAGGGAGCAGGGGAGAGAGGCAGTGGGAGAAGAGCTAAAGCTCTGCTAGCCCCAGCCTAAATCTATCCCTTTAACTCATGTTATAACAAAACAACAGCTTCGCTCTGTGTCATTAAGGCTAAGCATTACCTTCTGTGTAAAGACAGTCTTCAAACTGCTCTACGACACCAATGCCCATAAGGAGTCAGGACTGTCTAGTGCAGTAATACTCAAAGCTCTTACAGCTTGGTCCCGAACTCCTCTAGCCATGCATGCACCCAACCATGAGCTTCCCAGCCCTTCCCAGGTGCAATAAACCTATTGCTCTCAAAAAGCTTTGGAACAGAAGCTCCAGCCAAGACCTCCTTCTTGCAACCTCACCTAAGACTTCTCTCCTGCCACGTCCTGCATGTCAGGTGATAGCAGGGACTCCTAACACCACCTCCCTGGCTGCCTGCCTCATCCTCCCCTCCAAAGAGACTTCGTCATCACTTTGCACACATCTTGCCTCCCTGACACTCCAAGGGACTTGCCTCTCTCTCACATCCATGCCTGCCACTCCGCTCAAGACAATAAAAAAGAAGGATGGAAGTCAGGGGTTGGGTCTCATGCTTCTTCCCTATCTTCCCCCCAGAAGCAGTGAGGCTGTCCCTCCAGGGAAAGGCAGGCGCTGGCAGCAGCCAGAACCGTATCAGAGTCAGTAAGTGCAACTGCAAGGAAGAAAGCACCCAGTCTGACACACAAACACACATTTAGCTAATGAGCTTTGTCTCATTTTCTGTTAAAAATGTTTAGTTTCCTTTAGGGCTATGGATTTAACAACCTCTACTGCTACCATGTTGTTTGTTTCAGAGACATTTTAAGGCATCTCAGAGCACACAGTAAAAAATGCGGGTGGGAAATCTGATAAATTAAACTGCTTTTACATAATTACAAAAACCTAACCATAACTGTACTAATATCGTACTTACTGCTGTGCTGTTGAGAACCCACTGGTGTAGCAGAAATGTAACATGGGTGAGTAAGCAACATAAAGATGTTTTTAAATCCATCTCGAGATCCCTGGAAACCCACGTGTTGTTTCCTGGCACGCCAACACTTACCAGTTGGCTCGGATAAAATTACGGAAGTGGCAGAGGGATACCCGTTTCATTATCACATTCATTCATTATCTTTCATCCTCACTCTCCCTGGATGAGAAGCAAGCTATATACCACCACCAATGCAGGGCACAGTACCATGTTCCCTTCTTGCCTTTGCCTTCTCAATTCGGCCCCAAGAGTTTCTTGCATGGCTGGCACAGCTGCAGCATGGGAGCTGAAGGGAACACCCAGGCAAGAAGTCAGAGCACTGCCACAAATGTTCAGACTCAGAGGTTTTCACTCCAGAGGGCAACTTAGTTCCCAGTCTCATGGCTCCAGCTCAAGGGCGCTGCTGTCCCACCTAACTGCCCTTCCAAAGAAAATAGTGGGCTCAGCTCCATCCTTTCCGAGGATTGAGGGCTACTACCCCTGAAGACCATCCCATTTTGATGGGACTCAGGGAGGTACCTGCTCACAGCTTTGACTCAGCCTTGGCTATGTGGCAGGGGTTCAGAAACATTCCTGTGGAGAAAAAAAACCCCAAATGATAATGGCAATGTCTAGTCCAGAGCACTTTCTGCCTTCTGCATGTACAAAACCTGGCTTTGGGTCACGCTATGCAACTTTTAAGTTGAGTAACCGGGGAGCCAGACGCGAGGGCGTTAACGGAACAGATCCATTCAGGGACTCAGCTGTAGTGCACTTGCATGGTGTGGGCAGCACAGAAACCAAACCTGGGGCTTAGGAGTTCATTCAGAAACCTGAAGTCAGGCATTGCTGAGACAGCCCTACGAATATGCAGCTGGTGACTGGGCAGTCACTTTAGGTGGCTCTTTGAGATGCCTGTTACCCCTGCAAATGGGTTAGTGAATGCACAAAATGAATGGAGACAAAACTCACACTCATGACAACAGAGGACAGAAAATAATGCCAGATGTATGGATAAGCAGCCTGAACACTGTTCTACTTTGATCTGGTACAATTTTAAGTCAAAATACCAGTCTGTGCAATTTTACATTAACTTGTTTTAAGTGAAAGTGCATCATTACGCTTATATTATGACTATCTAAATACATTTAATGGCTAGCTGAAATTCCAGCAATGAATGGCTCAAAGTCAGACCACCTCTACTAGCTTTCATAAATGGCAATAGGATGGAAAAATCAGTGGCTAATACAACACAATTCACTGGAGGGTTCAAGGAACCTCATAATGTGCAATCATGACATATCTTGCTCTTAGAAACAGTTTTCTCCTAAACCCAAACACTGCATTTTCATTTACATTCTGAAAATAAAGGGTCTGATTTCTTTTATACCTTTCTATGCTATTTAATATAACTGCAGCTGTGTCTTTGCTTCATTTTTTTGCACTGAAATCTCCAGCGACGCATAGAATAAGTTAAAAATCATAGAGAAGGGTATTTCTGTGGTACAATTATTTTTTTCTTTCTTCTTTTTAATAATGTTCCACTTTTGAGAATGCCAAGAGTGGTATAAACTGACAAACTCCAGTGGATTCTCAAGATTCATGGAAAAAGATAATTAAGAAAATATTGCTCTCTATCAGGATTGCAAATTATTTCTGTGAACACCTCCGAGATCTGTACTCTGTCTCCTCAACAGTTCTGCCTGTAATTGAGGTTGGTTGAGCTAAGGAAGGTACACGGGCAATAACTAGGTTATTGAGAAGGAAAGCACTATCAAAATCCTGTTAAGTAGGTCATTATGGGCTTCTTATAGCTCTTGTGGCAAAGTTCAAGTCAAGGACTGCAGCATACGATGCCAGGACCATGCAGAGATCTCTGAAGTGATGGTGGTGAAGAGTACTGGAAAGAAAGATGAAATCTATCCCGTGTAAGCTACTGCTTACACCACGAAGGCCAGGATAATGGTAATTAGCTTCTTTCTTTCTTCCAGGGAGATGCAATCAGAGTTTAAACAGGTATTAATCTGCACAGCTCATCAACTGCACACGCCACCACGGAGCCTACTGTTTATCTCACTCCGTGTGCTTGGTAGCCTTCTGTAATAAACAGTGCCCTTCGCTTATAGTTATAATTGGTTAATTTACCCACACTTCCAGGGGTAAAAAACCAACAAATAGACACTGTCCTTTTTGCAAGGCAATTCAAGCATGATTAATCAGAACAAAGGATGCCAAGGAAGCAAAAAGCAGAGGGAAGAAAATCATGTCACCAGCTCTCTTTGATCTTTAGATCATGCTTGAAAAATCTTCTCAACCAAGAAGGAGGCAAGAAAAGTCCAGGAAAATGCTGATTCCAGAGGCTTCAGAATAGAATCAGGCTGCTGCCATTATACATGGCAAATCCTCACCTGACTTTGGTTTTTCACACTGATACATGCATATAACAATGTGGCCTCCTTATAACACTTTTTTATAAGCAGCTCAATTAATCCAGTTCATTAAAACATACTGAAGTATGAGTCCTGGACCATACACTGGTCTCCTCTCACCTAAGCCAAAGGTGGATCCCTTCATTTGGGGAATAATTAATTTGAGACCATCTTAAAAAAAAAAAAAAAAAAAAAAGGAGAAAAATCCAGCATTTAGAATTGCAGTAGGTTGTTGCATGAGGGGCCATGTTTGATATGAAACAAAAAAGCCTATTTCTGAGTAGCACACACACACACGTGTACAGCATTTGAACAGGTGTTATTTGTCTGAGTCTACACAGACGCTATCAGAGCTCACAGAGAAACACAATGGCTATTAAAAATGATTCACCACACTTATTAACATGACAAAGCATACGAACTGTGAACTAGTAATTAGAATGTATGAGATTTGATAAATAAAAGGTTTTTAAATGTCCTGTAAGGACCCACTCTGGAAACCCCTTACTTACATGAGTCCATCAGCTTCAGGACACCGATATATTCAGTAAGACTGTTTGTGTGAGTAAGAATTACTCATGGAGGGTAAATTATGGAAGAATTCGGCACTGAATGTAAACTCTTTCCACAAATTTTTATTTCAAAGTTAGAAAAGAAATAAAATCAGAAGTTTTAGTCTTGCTTAGCCCAAGGGCAGTATATTATTAATCCATAACTCTGGGGATTTAAACTCAAGACCACAGCAAAAGTTCAAAGAAATACAAGAACAAACATCTAGGACTGAGATGTGCTCTCATTTATACCATGGTAGATCTGGACAGCCTCCTTTGATTTACCTCAGCATAGCCAAACAGAACATTTCCCTGCCCTCTCGCCAGGAATTGCTCCCATTGCAGAGCCCCTAACAGAGTCTGCAGAACAAATTCAAGTCCTGCAGCCAGAGGAAGCCTTCGCAGCATGAAGCCTCATAAAACCACCAGGAGAGGCTGAACTCAAATAAGGGTTTTAGGGAAACACCAGATTTAATACTAAACCAAGAAATATTTTAGTGACATTTACATTGAAGAATATACACACAAAAGGAGAGATTCACAATCTACAATTATCAAATGCGGGGACTCTCAAAAGCATGGAGGATATGCTGCTTCTGCTCTCGGTGGATAAAGAAAAGGTTGTGCATACTGTGCATTTCCAAGCCCCAAAGGACCCAACCTTTTGTTTCTAAATCAGTAGGTACAAAATGGAGCCTTATACCTGCTTCAAGACTACTTCAACTTCTCACGAAAAGACTTTTTAAATTGATCTTATTTCTCTCTTTCACATGTAACCCTGATCAGCTTCCCTTATCCATACATATTTTCAAAGGTTTTCACAGGTTTTAGAGTCATACTCAGAACTAAGTCCTTCCTGAAACAACTTTGATGACTTTACAGACATCTAGTAACATTAAAAACTACAGCTCAAAGGCAAAACAGAATAAACGACCTTGAAAAACATGAGAGACAAGAACACAGCAAGAAAATTATTCTAGGCACAGAAGTTACAGCAAATCAACTGTATCTGAACTAGAACTGGTATGACTGGAATTGTTTCTGCCTTCTTATAGGCTGAAGAGTAGAGATGTCCCTAAGGCACTGATGTGGTACCATGACTTTCCCCTAATCAATGAACACAAGTTCAACTGAATGACAAGCTGGAAAAGATATATAAAACTTAGCTGGGAACTAAGACTGAATATATGAACATGAATACTGCCACAGGAACTGTCTCCACAGTTAAACATAACAGGGTCAAGATTTTTACTGTGTGCTTCTAGAAAGACATCACATAAACGATATCATTCAAAGTAAGCATACCCATACACAATAATAGAAACCACAAACAAGCCTCTTGCGGCTTCACTGATTGCTTAGGCCTGGCAGGTAAGACCGGTCATTATTCTGAGCATGGGGGTAAGTTCAGAACTAGGTCAACATGCGTTACTGTAAACAAATTTAACAGCTCAGCTGAACGTCTTGCCACCTGAAAAGATGGCAAAGGGTCCCAGTAATGGTAACAAACTGGTACTAGCCTGTCCGTGGAGACACATAGCAAGTCTCTGCCATCAAAACATAACTGCAAATTCACCACAAGAAAAAAATAAAAGAGGAAAGGAAGCATGAACTAAGGAAAGACGGTTATCAATCTTGAATGGTCTACCATAATCTTCATTAACTAGAAGCACATTACAGTGATCTCCAAAAGCAATAATTTCTCATGTCAGAACTAGAAACTAAAATTTCTGAGGATGTGCTCCATGTCCTGGGAAATATCTGCTTTTTAAAGGGTTTCCTCCTTAACTCAATAACATTATCGAAGGCAGTTTGTGAGGAAAGAGAATTCATTCTTGAGAGCCAAGTAAAAATCTCATCCTGGCAGGTCAGAATAAAGTAGAATCCTAACCCATACAGACTTTAGCCTTGGAATAATATTTGAAAAGCTCTAAACTAAAGAGACTTAGGTTTCACTCATAGTTTTGTTGAACGGATTTATGTTGTGATTGCAGAGTCTCTATGGAGGCTGCAGCTTCCTCGCTTTACCAGTTGAAAAAACTGCACTGATAAATGGAAGGAAAACAACTGTTTCTCCTGCTGTCCATCACAACCTGGGATTCTTGCACTTCACTCTGAGAAGTTCAAAAACCTCTCATCATTCCCTCAAGCTCAGTCTATCCTTTATCCTATTATTTTGACCGTTCAATGATTTAACAGTATTGACAATGCAATTTCTCTAGCAATTGTTTCCATCTCACCTCCAAAGCAGGATGTTCCTCCTTTTAAAAATACAAAATAAAAAAACCACAACCAGAGCATTTTTCTACACACTGAAAAATCTGTCCATCAGCGTGACAACCAGCTTCAGACAGTGGGACGGGCTCCTGGCTGACATTGTTTCACACCACCCATGCAAGCAACGTGACCTCAGCTCATTAATGGGAATCACATGTAGTTTCCTTCATTAACCTACATTGCTCGTGTGGTTAAACCAACACATTCCGTGTTGTTGTTGATGCTGAATATGGTGTTCCTATATTGTTGCTCACCCAATTCGGTGTCACTTCAGCTGTAACCAAATTTTGAATTTAGCTGTGAATGAAATCATTCCAGCTTAGGCCAGTAACAGCCCAGTAATCCCAAACCCACCTGAACCAGCAGCAGTATAAGGCACAGAAACCAGGGCTCATGATCCATGCGCTGCTGAGCCCCATGGCACAGGAGGGACTGCGGGGGAGGAGGAGGCAAAAGGGAGAGACTGTGAGATGATGCAAATTTTCACACCTTCAAAGTCACCACAATAAGCAGATCTGCCTTACGAGATGCCTGTTTTCAGTCAAAGGAGTAACCAAGCATTATTGTCCTTGATTCAAAGCCAGTTTGATGTGACAAAGATATAAAAGTAATAACTTGGGTCCAGTTCTAATGGGAGAAATTAAAAAGTGGGTGGAAATGAGCTTCCTATTCAGGATCCAGTTCCATTCAACACCCTGGATAGATAAAATCCCAAAGTCTCAGAAATGAGCTAGGCTCGAAGAAGTTAAGATATATTTTTCAGGGGTTCAAGGCTTGGCGTAAAAAATTATTCTCACACCTGTACCAAATCCCTGTAGGATGGTTTATCCTAAATCTGACTGGTTTACTTTTCCTCCTTTTTCCTTCATCTGTCCAATCTCTCCTTAAACATTTTAAAATTACAGATGTCTTGTAATTCAGACAGTGGGGTAAATACGCATAAAATTACAACACGTGAGGAATTTGCTTCACAGCCAACACATAATACCTACTTTACAGTACATCTGAGAAGCCTCATTTTCAGCCCATTCCAGTAATGTGTCTGACTAGAAATATTTTCAAAAAATAATAAAAAAAAAATCACAGGATGGCAAGAGATATATACATGCAGAATGGCTCTTCTCCAAAAATAAGCGTGTTTGCCATTCCTCTGCAAAGGTCCCAGAGGACAATGCTCAAATCCCAGGTGTACCAAGCAAAGCCAACATAGTGGTGGACTTGGTGGTGTTAGGTTAACAGTTGGGCTCAATGATCTTTAAGGGTCTTTTCCAACCTAAATGACTCTATGATTCTATCATGTGTCAAGCACCCCTTTCCAATCAGGGAGTGATGGAGTTCAGATGGAGAAGGGTATCACGAGCACGCCCACACCTGCTCCCACGGAGGTCCCACTCACCCAAGAGAGAGCAGTGGGCACCCTGGCACAAGACAACCCTGCGTGCAGACAGTGCTGGATCTTGCCCATTATTCCCTGCCCAGCTGACATCAGTGGAATAAATTTCCGCTAATGGAGCCATTTATAGGAGGCTGAGACAAATGGTTCTAACTCAATTGCCACAACCCCCCACACCGTTAATATTTACAAAGTGCTTCTTGTGGGTGCCATCTCAGTCTAAACACTATTTGATTCTTCAAGAAACACACAGCTCTGAAAAAGAAGATGAGAAAAATCTCCATAATCACCAACATGTGTAATTCTTCACCTTTTGAAACAAGACTGAATGGATACATTTTTAATGCTTTATTTTTGTTTCGTCTCGGTTGCTTTAATATTCTCTAGAATCTCTAGTACAACATTTTTCCTTTTAAATGCTCATGTTCTTTCCCATTTGTCTAATATTGATTTACCTCCTGCCAGTTGTGCAGAACTCTAATTTAACACTCTTTATATGGATCCCTTGTTTTCAGCAAACTTCACGAATGCTACCAAGAGAGCTCAGAAATCAAAAGACACTAGTTAACCAAGTAGCACAGAGCATGGAGAATCATTATTTGTGTAGATATCCTGTAAACATAGTGGCTTTACATTTATTTTTACCAATAGCTGGCATCACGGTTAACAGTCTTAATTATCCTTATTTTTAATGTAGTTATTTAGAATCCTGAAAGACAGTGAGAAGGAGATCATTTGGGACCTTTTCTACTCAGGAGTAGGAACGCATTAAAGTGATTTGATTCAATTACAGTAATTTAAACTCTTCCTTTGGTTTTCTGTCATTTGGAAAAAATACCACAAACCTCTGATTTGCTTTAAAGTTTTAGATTTTATCACCAAATGGTTGTGAAATGCCAAATTTATTGGTATAACTTGAATGATTATCAGACATGTTAGTACATGTTAAGAAGCTGGGAAACTGTATACTTCTCATCTTTTTCCAGGGTGAAAAAAACATAAAGCGATTTTAAATATTTAATAAGAAGAATAATGCTCCAGAAATTGCTCTTCAGTAGAATACACGCACCTAAGGTTACTGGAAGCAGTGAAAGTTTTAAAATATAAAGCACTCATCCTAAAGCACCTCAGCTTTTAGTAAGACACCATGGATGATTTTTGAGTTGGTAAGGGCAGAAGGACAGTATTAAGAAAGCTGAGGGACTCTGGCCTCTCTCTCATCATCTTGAGTAACACGGGGAGCATCTGCCCATTCTGCTGGGAAGTCAGAGGAAAGCCACTCATCTTGCATCAGCCAATATGGCCAGCACCAGAGTCTTCAAAAATGTTTTTTTTTTATTCTGCTCACCATTTCACCACACTTCACGGAATCTTAACTTGCCTTGGTACCTTCGTCCCATTGAAAAAGAAAAAAGCAAGGAGCAAGGAAAAGGTCTTCCACAGGCAAGGCACTACACAAGAGGCACAGAAGCAACAGAGTCTGACTGTCTGTATGGATAAACTGCTTCCTGGAACGGGACGTAGGTCCAGCTGTGATGCAGAGTAAGAATACACCAGGAAAACAGTACAAAGTCACTTGAAGTTGTCAGATTTAATAGGTACTTAAAAATGCCTGACTGACAGAAAGCAAGCATTAAGGTCCATTGATTATAAAAGGTGTCATAATCAATCTGATGAAGACGTTAATCTGAGTAGGGAAACATGCAAGTCAAATAACTCAAAACTGATGTTTTAGTCAAGCAAATAAGCTACTCTATGCAATGCCAGGCACGCTGAGTATTTAAAGAGGTACCTGGCCAGAACTGATATGGCTTCATTTTTTTTAGTAGAGCTACAAAAAACTTGAAAAGAAACATTCTCGATCCTTATCACTTACAAATATCTGACAAAGTTTTTGACGCCCCTACTGAGACCCATCTATATCACAAATTTAACACGCTGGTCCTTGACTGCCTGTATCATTTTTAAAATAGCAGAAAGGTTCCTCAATCACTCAGACCTTTAGAAAATGTTTAAGAATTTTTACTACCTCCAGTTTTCTGTTTCGTCCCTAAGTACCGTTCAAATCAAACATTTATCATCTGTTCAGTCTTACAATGCTGCCCCTCTTTCTGCCTTGCAAACAATCTGAGGACACAGTGATCACATCCAGTTCTGTCTTTCTGCCGATTGCTCAAAACAAGCAATCAAATAGCTGTCTACATGAAAGTTCACAAGCTAAAAGCTATGCTGAGCACTCAGAAGACAGTACTCTGGAATAATTCACTGTCTGGGTACTCTTACCCTGTACCACCAACAGCACCCACACACGATGACAGCACAGGTTAGCTACAGCATCATCAGTTCCCGCCAGCTTTTCTGGCTCTAGCTTCTCCAGTTACCTGGGTTTTGTGCTACAGAAGTACGGGGGTTTCCACAGTGTATAAAAATCCATCCAACACTGGCTTGATTACTGATCCTGTCTGATTGCAGATGGTACTGGATTCAGTGCAAGGCAAAACCCGATTACCTGGGAGAAATTTTTTAGACCATCCTGAAATTGTAGTCAGGCATTTAAAAGGATTTCTCCCAGAATCAAACACAACGACGACAAAGAAAAGGGAAAGACAAGAAGCATCTGAAGACTATCACAATCCTGCCTAAGGATCCTGTTCAGCCAAGAAATGCAACTCTTCTCTCATCTGTTTTATCAACACGGAGCTGCTAAAGAGAGAAAAAAAAAACCCTCATAAATTTACATTTTAGGGCTTCAAAACCAAAGCCACGTAAACAAAGCAAGGCTTTATTAATGAGGGCACCGCAAGACTTACTCATACACAGGGCTATATCACATTTAAAAGCTGAGATGAAACTTTCCTTTGTGTCCTATTTTAAAACCACTCCATAATTAAGCCCAAAGAGATGACAGACACTTATTGACAGTTAATGCAACGCTCCCATGACGTATTGTTAGGCACAGGACCAGAGGCATAAGGCCAAGTGCTGTTAGTCTCCTAGCAAGTGCAGAAGTGTCTCAGATGCATACTGCCTGAAAATATCTGGTGATATTGCTAATATTCTTTTAAAAGGCAGAAGTCTTGAGCTTTCACAGAAACTGATACACTGATTAACCCACCAAAGTAAAAGTGTTGTGGGAAAAAAAAACCCTGAGACAATTTGCCTAGTTTTTAACCCTCTTTTCCCCATATAAGGAGTGATGTATAAGAAAGGACTACCCTCCTTTGCCTTACCTCATGTTTTACTTCAGCAGCGTCAAATCTGATCTTTTGTGCTTGGCTAGAAACCTTTCAAAACCAAGTGGGAATGTCTATCAGGTTTCACCCAAGGGAAAGGAAGTGCTGAATATTCAGTCATAGGTTCCCTTCCAAATGCTCTGCTTGTTTGTCTTAGGGAAGCCTTAAGAAGAGCAAATAAAAAAGGTTTGAAATCCTCTGAGCAAAGCTGACTTCCTTCTCTGAAGGTCATCCTCAAGTAATTTCAGAACCACAGAAATAGCTGGGGGGTGGGCAGGGAAGGGGGGATAAGCAGACTCAGAAGACACCTTTCCTTCTGAAATAACTTCAGTGCTGCAGGCTGAACTAAAAACATGCCCTCAGGTGGAGGTTTGCCACTTTTTACGGACCCAGCCAATCCTCCCCCGGGGAGAAAGATCTGATACAAAGTTCTAGCAAAAGTAACTCCAGCGCAAGCACTGCACAGAAAGGAGAGTTTGCCTCTTCAGAAAGCCTCCACGAGAAGTGATCAGAGCTGTCAAGGGTCTTACGCACAAGAACCTTCTTCCTCAGGACAAATCTCAACCCCTGTGTTCAGGGTCAGTGCTGAAACCGGTGTATTAAAACCACACAGTGTGGTTCCGAGACAAGTCAGACCCTTGATATTCCTTCACAATTTATGGTCTCTGATCTCACTGAGAACATGCATTCACAATTTTTAGTAATGCATTTAGCAAACATAACTGACATGCGTATTCAGAGCAAATTTTGCTTAGGATCCAAACTGAAATTCATAATCACGTTAGCTACACACATTATTCAGTAGATGCTACAACCTGACTAAAGACTTAATTTTGCATAAACCTTGAGGAAAGACCCGGGAACCCGGCCGGAGCTCTGCCTAAGCAAAAGCTACAGGCTCTGGGGCCCTGTGCAGTCGCACGCCAGGGCACAACCGCCGTCATTTCAGTGACCGCCCAATTCCCCCGCTTCTGTAACTAAAACGAACGCCACCCCCAAAAAAACCAAGCAAGCGAGCGAGCAAACGGCAAAGTGTTCTGGGGCAGTTCAGGCAGGAGCAGACGCTGCGGCCCCTCCGCAGCTCCCAGCGCCCCGGCCCCCGCTGCCGGCCCCGGCCCCGTTACCTTCG
>NW_009259588.1:971849-979368 GCF_000687185.1 Egretta garzetta
GGGCGCCGCCGCGGGGTGCCGCTCCGCCGCGCGCGCAGAAGACGTCACACTCGGAACTTTCATGGTTTTGATAACGAGGACGGCTTGCTGGATCCCCCCCCGGTACTACATCAAGCTGCAATTTATTTGCAAGGATTGGAATACATTTCCTAAGGCCCCTCCGTTATGTCTTGCCAATTTCTTCAAAACGTCTCTGTGGCTAGTACCTGGCTCCAGATTTTTGTCGGTCTTTACATCTTTTAATTTATTTACTCTGTTTTCTGGCGTTCATTCCATTTTTTAAAAAAATTTCCTCCCGCCCTCCTTGGGGAGACTTCTGGCTAGTTCTGGCACCTGTTACGATTTTGCTTCTTAAGACTGAAGCAAAGATTATGTATGTGTTAATTAGCGTCTTTTCTCAGTTAGCAGATCAGCTGCAAGAATATGTCAGGTCAAACTTGATAAAATCTGCCAGTCCCAGGCAGCCCCTTTTCTCTGCAAGGAGCCAACTCCGCGTGTCTCAGAATTTTGATGATGCTATCTGCAGATATTAGGGAGGTTCTCTCTGTACCTACATGCACATTTCATGCTTATACTGATTATTGCTTACATTGACTACAAAATCTATCAAGTTTCAAGGGAACGCTTCATCGCTCTTGAACTATGTGATTTCCAAGGTAACATGGAAGAAGTAATTGTCAATTTAAATATATTGCCTTCTAATTTTGTTTCATATTCTGTTGTCCTTGCATTATGAGAAGACAAACAAACGGGACCACCCATTCAACCTTGCTATGTCCTTCTCAGCTCCATCTTGCACTGCTTCTTGCTTGCTCTTCATGAATCACTCCGCTCAACTCTCCCACTAAAGTCTATGGAAGTGAGACAGGCATCACAATATCCAACCTTGTTTTTACCAATACTAAAGAACTATTTGAAACCACTCGCCTTTCTCATACAGGAGGATCTTTTTATCTTAATTTGTTTACTGCTTGACAGCACACATAGCCTAGGACGTATTTCCACTGGCATGGATTTACTTTTCTGTGCCTGTTCTGTTTATTTATCCATTTAGCTTCGCCTGTGTACAGCTTGCATTTCCTCAAAATGTTCTGTGTTAAAATAAATAAAGCCATACCTTTATTATTTCTTTTTTTTACCCTCTTATTCCTAACCAGTAATTTGATGAGGCTATGGACATTAGGAGCCCAATTCTGTTCACAAACTGATGGGGTACTCTCATCTTCAGAGGTTACCTTTTGGCTTGTGCTAGATCAAGCCCTGCTGTGTGTGGTTAGTTGCATGTCCCCAGAAGTGAATAGTGAGCATGGCTACACAGGTGTAATTCCACTTTTGAATACGTCCAAAGCATTAAAAAATATTTCTCCCTCCTCCCGCCCCATTCCACTAGGTTGCAAATTCTTCACTAGATGCAATAATTCTGATAGCGAAGATCAATAGCAGAATGCCATTTATGGGTTCCATACCGCTTACCCTCAAAAAGAATACAATCTCACTTTTTCAAACAGATGGGAGAAAAGGTTGCATGGAGCAGTTAACTGGTTTGGACAGGATCATAGTTGTACATTCTTGGCAGCCCTGATATTGAAAGCCAGGTCTCTGGCTCCAGCCTCCTTCACACAGTGGCGTTGCTTTTGTGCTGCTTTGTGCTCACGTTCCATGTTGGCCGCCTCGCGTGTGCCATTCCCCACCGCACGCAGCACCTGCAGCTGCAGCAGCAGCAAGGCTATAGGCTCCTTTCCAATCCTTCTGAAGACCATGGCAGCAAAACTGGGCCACGGAAGGTAAAATGGCAGCTTTGTTTCATGCCCATGCCTGCAGAAGAATGGGATAGCTACCATTCCTTCTTACTCCGGTTCCTGGACTTGCCCAGAGTAAATGCAACTGAGTTGGGTTTATAGTCAAGCCTTCCTGCTGCAATTAAAAAGACATTTCTATGTTTTTTCTGTGAGAAACTCTCTTTGCACGAGAGTGTGGGTGCAGCCTCACCAGTGTTCTAATTTAAAAACGCTGGTTTCTAGTTGGACCTGGTCCTACTCCAAATGAAATCACCACCTGAAGTCCCAATTATGTCAAAGGGAGTACAATTAAATGCTTTGCAGGTGTGTTTACCCATTTCTTCCTGATCCATCCCACTAGTGTTGCCATTGCTTCTGTTCCACAGATGGCAGCTACAACGGCAGCGTCAGGGCAAACACAGGAGCCAGGGCACACCTCGGTTTAACTTGTTCAATTAGTTTAAAATTTCTTAAGTAGGTTTAATTTTTTTTTAAAAGTAATGAACTTAAAGGCACTTATGCTTCTTATGCTTGCAGTGCTCTGCACTGAGAGGTACTTTCATAAAGGAAGAAAAAAGCAGCTTTAAGTGCGATACTTAAAGGTTTTTTGTCTGAAAGCTGGGAAAAGCTGAACTGTTATCCCAGAGCTCTGAAGAGGAAAAGGCTACCTTTTCCTCCAGACTTACAAGAGGATGACTCTTAGCATTGCTTTCTTGTTGGTTTCTTTGGATTATTTTATCATCTCAGTTGTTATTACTGCCATGATGAATTTGGTTTAGGATTTGTACTACCTAATCCAGAAAGGATTTTACAGGTCAATAAGATGTTTCAGCTGTGTGTTGAAAAGCAGCTCTTCAAATATATTCAGCTTCTCAGGACTCTTTTGGGATAGGTAGTATCAGTTGTTTAGCTGCAAACCGGGTGATAAAAAGTTGTCTCCATCTGTCTGGAAAGGATCGAGTGGTGAATTGGGAGCCTTCGTAGAGGACGAGCCTAGGAACAGTGGTACCAGGCAAAAGCTGAGGTTTATGTGTTATTCCCATGTAAAAAGAGGAATCACGAAAAGGGAGGGAAGGTGATGGTGACCGTGAATTTTGGGCACCTGGGGTATGTGTTGACTGTGGAGATGGGTGTAGAAACTTGCTCCTCGGGATCAGTGGGAGGGATAAAAGCCAGTCCCTGGAAGCCCGACTCCCACTCCTCAGCTCTCACAGCACACAGAAATCCCAGAGATGGGTAAGTGAATGTGTCTGTGAAGACTATGTTGAAAACCATTATTGTAATATTTTTGATCGATTGTCACAAAGTATTGCTGAGTGTGCTTTTGAAGGGAGAGAGGCAGATAGCAAAATTTTGGTACCTGTCATGGAGGTGATTATTTTTGTAGCTGTAGGGAGGGAAGAGGATGGGGGAAAAACAAGAAAGGGAAATGAAGCATCGCTTGCTTCAGGTAAGGGTGATTTTTCAAATAGGAAAATAATTAAGCTGAACTTCTGCTTATGTGACTGCAACCGATTCCATTCAGGGCAGCTGATGCGAACAAAGTTCTCAGAGCTAAGAAATTATACTGCAGATAGCAATGCAGCGGGGAAGGATAATATAATTGTATCAATGACAGCAGTGGAGAAAATACAGCAGTTTTCCCCTCAAGTTATTTGTTAGTAAAGTGCCCATGTGCATGTGGAAAATATTAATGATCTATTACAACAGTGGCCCTGTGTATATATGACATAAATATAATATTTTCTGGGTATTTATGTTCTTTTGTACAAGAAGAAGGAGAGTTTAGAGTTTTCTGCAAACTATATATAGAAATTATATAACCTGGTGCAAGCAGGATGTACTTTTCATCTTCAAGCAAATTTTTCAAATTATTTCAGGGAAAATTACCCAGGTTGGAAAATCACAAGAGTTAAATAAACAAAGGAAATTAAGAAAGTCACAGAAGACATCGTAGAGCTACTGTGGTGATGGCTTATAAACACTCCATATCCTTTTTGTGTGAAAATAATATTGCTGTGAGTTACAGCTCCGGTATTTCCTCTTTTATTAGACATCAGGTTATGTTGCTGCAGCTTCGCTGAGACTCACAGCAATGAATTTGGGTCTCTATAATCTCTTGTATCCAGTTGCAAGAGCACAGTCGTAACAAACAGCATACAAGCAACCTTCCAATTAAAGCTAAACTCAATTTTAAGGTATTATATGTAAATCTACCTTGAAACAGAAACCTCATTAAGCTTGTTATGTACAAAGGTATGTATTTTCTTCTTGCTGTGTTTATCTCCAGAGTCATGGGGTGGTGGAGGGGAGAGTAACTCTGCCAAGCAATAAACTGTTAGCTACTTGGCTCTTCAATCGAAAATGAGACCCAGGTATACATATTAACAGCATTTATCAAAACAGGAACCTTATGAGAACAACACGTATCGTTAGATTTCAACTGCCTTTTTCCAGAGGAGATGCAAACTTACACTGTAAACTGTCCCTGTGTAGAGATCTGACCAAGCTGCAGCGTACTTCCCACCCGGGCAGCTATACTGTCCTGAGTGCAGACCACACCACACCTTCAGAAATGGCTTGTCTACAAAGGCTTTGGATGTAAAAATCAACATATGTCCGCCTCCGTGTTGGCATAGCAAATCCCAGCAGCCATGCTCAGGCTGAAAAGATATTTTGCTAGTGTTGGGATTTGCCCACTCAAAATACCAAGGCAGAAAACATTCTATAAATGGGAAGAAATACAGAGCATAAACTGCAAGCAATTTGTAAATTAGGTTTTGTTTCTCAAACCAAACATAAGCACCCAAGGCTCCAAGATGAAACCGTACTTACTGAATAAAAACATGGTCAGACAGCCAAACAAATGGAAAATGAATCCAACAGCATTAAGCTTCATCTTGTCCTGCTTTGGGTGAAATTTCAACCTCAAGGGTTAATGCTTCTTAAATGCAATTCACTGTGTAAATTCAGCATCGCACCTGAAAGTATTATATTTGCTGCGTTACAGGCTTTGTGGTCTGAAGGGTTATCCTAAGCCATTTGGCTGAAAATCAGGGACAATGAGAGAAGAATAATATCAGGATGATCTCTGTGGGGTTTATCTACACTGTGGTTCTCAGAAAAAAAAATAATCCAGATTGACTGGTTTCAGTTTTTTAAAATGGATCATTAAACCAAGCTAAGCTCCTGTGTTGACTCTCTTATTCAGAACTAAGGTTTTCTCAGTAAATTGTAGTTCATTTTGGAAAAAAACCTGAAGTACATCCCCTTTAATTCTGAATGTCAATACACAGAAATTTAAAAGAGTTTAACAAAACTGCTCTGAAAGTTGATTCAGATTAATATTTAATCACCCAGCATTCCTGTCGTCTGGAGGCTTATGAGCATGGGAAACTTAATGTGCTGTAAAGCAGCTTTTAAATTCTCATTGAAGGAGAATATGCCATTTTCAGGGAAGAGTAAACCACCACTACAGAAAGAGCTGGTGTATGGTACGTTTACAGTCCTGCTCAGTAACTTCATGGTAGCTTCCTCTACAGACATGCATCCACAATGGTGAAATTTAAGAATTATTCAGCTCGCTTTGCGCAAATTGCAGCACTCTGGGCACAAAATGGATCAGAGCACAAATGATGGCTATGTCTACATTAGGAGCAAAATGGTGCTGAGGGCCCAACACCCGCACTCTGTGCGTTTCAGGAGTTTTTCCTTCCGAGTAGCTGTAGCGTGCTCCCAGGGACCCAGTTCCCATTAGGAGCTGAAGAACATCTTTCAGTAGAGCTCCTGCAGAAGCACCCTGGGTCGGGCAGTGTGAACCCAAGCACAGTGAATGGGGAGAATCAAGAAGTTATTTTCAAAAGCATGGTCCTAATCTGAACTGCAATGCTAGCCTAGGCATACCCAAGCAGAGCAAGTCTTCCACAGAAGGGCTAGGCTGACACCAGGCTGGGTGCGCTGTGAGTTTGGGGTGACCAGTGTCCTGGAGACCTGCTAGAGGATGGCTGGGGGACTCCCTGAATTAGCAGAGAGGTTGGTATTTTCCATTTTATGGAAAAAAGGATGCAGAAAAGCACTCTCATCTTGATGCCTATGGCACCATTCAGACTGTCATAGCACTTGATGCAGAAGTAAGAGAGACTTTGTTCAGAACATGCACAGCACTCCGTTATGAAAACCACATTATAAAGACTGCATTGAGAACTGGCCCCGAAGCTTTTCTTCCCCCAGCCTGTTTGCCGTGAGAAACAATAAATTAAATAGCGTCGGAAATGCCAGACTCCTATATGTAATGAGCATGCAGCCCACAGAATTCACTAAGCAAGAGGTCAGTGGGCTTAATGAATTTGACTGGGTCTTTTTAAAGACTTTATATTATTAAAAACATTTTCAGCTTCTTTGTGTGAGCTGAAGTTACTGCAGAGCTTTTGAAACAGAGTTCAGGGTTTGGGAAGGGATGTGCTATTCCTGACCTCAGTGTTGCATTTGTTAGCTACATACGCTGTGAGTATCATCCTCTGGCCTTGAATTCACTTACCAGCGAACTGAAAAGAACCAGGTAAATTACATGCTCATGTTCTGGTATGCATGGCATCTTTTTCGTAAGAAAACAACAGACCTTCCGTTCCAGCAGCTTGCAGCATAAATTGGAGAAAACTGTGAGATTCTGCAAGTGTGCTTTTGCTATTTACACAGCAATTAAGATTGAGAGGAAAACAGATAGCCACAGGTGGGTCCCAAGTAGCTGTACACAAACCTGAAATATCCACCTAAGGCACAGTCACCTTTTGGGATTCAGGTGGCTTTTGAACAACCAGAGGGCTGTTTGTAAGTGATTCACGTGGATAACTAGCCTATTCCTACATGTGGCAACAGCATATGAGAGAGAGGTAGGAATGGCTTCTGGAAAGGGGGGGGTAGGGCAGCAAGATGCTGTGAACTGTCAGTTACAGATTTAAAAAAAAAGGGAGAGTTAGAATTTGTGGATGACACTGTGGATGCTGACATCCAGAGGAGGGCGGTTTGGAGGAAAGGGAGGGAATGCGGTTACCCCATTAACTGTGGCATGGCTCACATTAGCAGTGTGTCTTTAAAAATAAAATAGGATGCTGCTAAGACTTGTAAAGATAGGTCTGATGCATGTTACATTCAGTTGTTAGGTTGAATGATGTTTAAATTATTTTTTTTGTAAATGCCAGTGGCTGAGCTATAGCACGAAGCAGAACAAAGCCACTGGCAGTGCAGAACATGAGTAATTTCAGCGATGGTACCTGCAGAATTATTTAAGCAGATTTGTGTGATAACTGGGGCTTTTCTCACAGTGTTTAGTCTTGATGAGAACAAGACTGATGTCCTATCTACACTGCTTATCACATTTACTCCTTAATAGCGATGGAGCTGCTGAAAACAAACAAACCAAAAATTGTCAGGAAAGTCGAGTGATTACATTACCATGCAATGAACGCCCAGAGTTGCCAGTGGTACTTTTGGGGAAAAAAAAAAAGATTTTCAGAGTCTGCAGGACTGAGGTGCTGGCTCAGAAGCAGCAGTGGGGCTGCGTCAGCAGGAGGTGTCACGAAAGACCCGTTTGCCTTCGGCTCCTTCTCCCTCCTTGTGATGAAGGAACCTTCTCCACTTCCACAGTGGAGGAACTGTCGCCGCGCAGAAGGGGCAGGCAAGCAAGGAGTGGGAGGGCAGCAGTTTGTCAAGGAGCAGCAGCCACCTTGGCTGGCTGGGGCTCC
>NW_009259588.1:979496-1033075 GCF_000687185.1 Egretta garzetta
CGTGGTGCTGGTTTGCTGAAGTGCGGCCACTTTCAGAGGAAAGCAGTGCTGGAAAAAGTAGGTCCTGGGCTGCTTGGGAGCTGGCAGGCTGCCCCTCCTCCACCAGTAATTAACCTGGGCTGGAAGATGAGGCTGCTTCTTTGTGAGATGCTTATTGTCATATAATGGTCATGATGGAGATGAAACTGCTGGGGAGTGCAAAATTGAGTCACTTACACAAGTTATAACCTGACCGACAGCATTCACAGCAGCCCGATCAAACTGTGCTTTGTGCTGGGGCATTCTTGCGCTGAATCACTGCAGGCAAAAGATTTCACGCATTTTCCATTGCTCTCTTTCAGACACTTTGGAGATGCAGTTATATGAATTTCAACAGAACCCAAGAATCCTTTTCATGTTGTATTTTGAGCCCTTTTTTTTAGAAACGCACATCCCATAAGCCTTTTTGTTTGGTGGTGCACATTGATAAGGCATCTTTGCTGAACTGCTCACAAAGATCTTGCCAGGATTTTTATTATTTTGGGTTTTTTTAATGGGGAAGTGGCAGCTTATTTGGAGTCCAAGAGCATGCCTGAAACATTCAATGAGTTCCAGCTGAGACAGCTCTGGGTACAGTGTGAAAACAGGGAGTTTGCTTGGCTGAAGAAGGTCATCCTATAGCAGGACATCTCTCCTTCTCCTAGCTATCTGTCTTCAGTAAAACCAAGGTGACAATAATAATCTTTGCACTTTTCCTTTTAATTAATAGCTCTTTGAGTGAATCAGCAGACAGATAAGAGTCATCTTTATTATGAGTAATTTGCTATTAAATCGTATTTCACTATTTTAATTCAATGGTGCTACTGCTTCCTTGCAGCACACATTGCAAAACACCCTTTCAAAGCCCAAATAGAAATTAAAATTGATTAAACACCCAGTACGTTGCCAAAAGCCATGTCAAAATTGAGCATGAGTAGCTTCAGAAGCTAGAAACTTTATTCTAGAAAATTTTCTTCCAATGACAGGTTCTCCACCCCTAGGAGGGTCCAGAGAAGGATGTCCTTGTTTACAAAGATGCTGACTAGGAAGTCTAAGCAGTCTTCACTCCCGCATTACACATGAAACTGGATGGGTAGATCTCTCAGGCCAAAGCCCTAGAGAGAAGCAGTGCCCAGCTGGTGGGCTGCAGGCTCCATTGGGGCAGCATCCTGTCCCTGGTGATTTTGAGAGAGTGTTAGTCTTGTCCCAGTGCAGAATAGGAAGCCATCTAAAGTGCTGAAAACTTTTTCGGTGTTGCTAGGGAAGTCAGTACAGCAGGACAAGGACAATGTTTTTCTTTCTTCATCCATCCTCCAAATATTTGTAATTTCTGTGACTGCTCCCTGGGTGCATTCTTCATTAGCGTTTTTGCAATAAGTACTAATCTATCACTTTCAGGATAACAGTAACATTCCGAAAAAACCTGCACAATAGTTCTGTTATTTTCTCAAGGCAGTACTAGTCAGACACCTTTATCTTATTCTCTGTGGGGCTTCTAAGTTGTAAGCAAAGCAGGTTGTAGATTGATTAGATCCATCTTCCTTTTTCCTCCCCTTTCCTTTTTTGCAGGCTGCTTTTTTATAGCAAACAATTGCATTTTAGCCTCTTGGTACCCACTAAGTTTGAGGCTGAAACACTGAGGAAACAAGACATTTAAGTTTTACTATGAGAAAAAGCTACCCTGAGGCAGCACAGAAAAAAAAAGATGTTCTTTGCTCATCACATGCCCCATAGAGTCCTCCAGCTGCAGGGGAGGTGCTCAGGAAGTTGCTACGAAGACCTGAGGTTCAGTCCTTGCTGCTTAAAAGGGCTGGAAGAGCTACAGTAGCTGGCCTTCAGCTGGCCATTAGGTGACAACCTCAACACAGTTGCCTTCCAGGGCTAAAATTTTTCCTGCTACCTGCCTTCCCTAAGCTTATTCCAAGAAGAGGCACAATTAATTATAATTTCCATTTAAGAGAAATTTTTAACTTTTTTTTTTAATTTATGATATTACCAAGGATGCTATTCCTCATTTCATGTTCTATTTTTGAGAAAATGCCACGCTCTGCTATAATCCCATCAAAGTCAACAGGTTTTTCTGAGCCTGTGCCAAGGAATTATACCAAATCTGTGTGTGTTTCTCATCATGCTGCTCCCCTTGCTGCTAAAACCTTCCTATTTCTCTGCACTCTGCATAACTTTCAAACATCAAATTAATCAATTCCATATGACCGGCTCTTATTGCCTCCCCCCCAGTCAGGTAATTTACAGGTTATTCTGCCTGGGACACTGTAGTGGGGGAAAACAAGACCTCCCACAGCTGGGGCTGAGGGTCCCAGTTGTCTGGCTGGGAATTCGTGCTGCTGTCAGCCTGCCAGCTGTTAACCTGCTCCCTGATCCAGAGCTCTAGAGAGAGAAACCACCTTTGTGAATTGAATCAAAGGGAAATCAGGTACCAGACCCGCATCATGGGACAGGCTTAACTCTTGCCCTACTACAGCATCTAGCAACGAGCTTGTCAGTGGGAAGAAGAAGCCATTCAGCTTGGACATCAATTAAAAAAATGCAGCATAATAAAGCTCAAGATTGGTATATGTTCTGCACATACAAGCAACATCCATCCAAATGCTTTTTTCATCCTACCACTTAATTTAATTTATAACAACATAGCAATTGCCCAGGAGCATGAACATGTTCATATGCAGGAAGCAAATTAGCTCAGTAAATTACTGACAAGACCAAACAAACCAAATGTTTTTTTTCCACAGAATAACATCCTTTTCAACCATTATCAAACAAAAGATAACAGTGCAAAAAGCTCATACTTAAGGTGCCCTCCCTGGCACTGCACTATTCGTGATACAAACCCGTGCAGTTTATTATAAAATTATTTTTTATCTGAGAATACTTTGTAGTAGCTCTTTCTTGCATATGAATTATGGGTCATTAGCTACCATTAGGTGCTCACATATGCGGCATGTAGCCACCTTAAAGGGGACAGTGGAAGCAGGTGCCTGATGAAGTCACCCTGGGAAATACACATAGAGTCAGGCAAGTCTGATTAACAAGTTTATAGAAACAGGGACTGCAAGAAGACACTTCTTCACTTCTAAGGCTAGGCTGTACAGATGGCACTTACTCCAAACTGTTCCACTTTACGTTAGAAAGTGTTTAATATGCAAGTTCAACCTATTCTATTCCAGGCTGAGCATATTCAAGAAGCCGGATCAAACTAGTCTTGGGGGAAGTGTTAGAACAACATTTGCAGCTTAACTTTTCACCACAGACCCTGGAAGTTATCTTCAGACCTGCTCCTTGCAGGAAGAGTTTCAGTGAGGGCTGAGTTAAGGATTAAAGCTGATGGATTTCGTGCTGGGATTTAGACACCTAAACATATAGGTGTCTTATTTTCTTCACCATAAGCGATTTGCTTGTGGTGACACAAGATGCTTGTGCTCTAATGGGCACCAAGTCAAGCTCCAGCATAGCCTAAACCATATTCAATCCATTGGATTAGCCATAATAAGACAGTGGCAAGTCACTAACACATTGACTGAAAAGGCTGGATATGAAAGCAATCATGCCCAGACGCTAAAGATGGGTATGAAAATCATAAAAATCACCAAAACAAATGCCATTAAGTGACCATTTGGGTTGACCCCTCAGCACAATATATAAGGAAGCTGGAGAGAGGTAGGGACAACAGTGGCTAGGAGAGTGCAAGAGAAGAGGAGCTTCATCCCAAGGAAAAATAGTGTTGGCACATTCAAAGGTGCAGAATGAAAGAAAGGAGTTAAGTAAGTGCCAAGATTCAGTGGAGTAAGAGAGAATGGGTTACTTCATCTCTGCAAATTGCAAACTTGACCATAAAATAGCATTCTTCTGCAGAAGACTGACTACCAAGATATTAGTTAAACAGGAAACTATAGTTACAGACAGAAAAATGTATGGTCTGAAAGAGTTAATCAAAAGAAAGATCAAAATGTCCGAAGAGCTGGATATTACAGAAAATCTCGGACTGCCAGTGAAAAATCAAGAAAATACCTTATTTCTAAAATGGAAGGCAACATCTTCCAAATGGAACCTAAACCGCTTGCAATTTCAGTATGCATCACATGTTACTCGCCTTACTGATCCATGGTGGAGAGGACATTAGGTGACTCAGGTGAAGTCTGAAGAGCCATCACAGACCTTTAAACAGTGGTGAACTGAAAAAAAAAAAAAAAAAAAAAAGATAAAACGTGTCTGCAATTAAATTGTAACTCGGCTATAACAAAGTACGCACAAAGAAAAATGAATTCTGGCTCAGTTTCTCAGAGAAAATTAGATAGTTCTGCTTAAAAAAAAGTAAGTGGAGAAAAAAGTATCCTTTTTCAAATGCATTTTTCTACATTATGCTTTTAACTACCAGCTCTTAAACCGTGTCTGAAGAGGCCAGGGGATACACGTTAGCACCTCTCCAGAAGCACTGTGTTTGAACATGGTTGGCTTGGGGAGAGGGGAAAGGCTTCCAGGCTCAGTGCAGACAGAGCCCAGGGGCTGTTGGCATAAGCACAAAGCCAGAGCAGTGATTCAAGAAAATGGAAAGAAAATGCCTGTAAAGCAGAATTCACCAAAAAGACATTAAACAGCAAACAGGAGACGGGGCCTTTGAGAGCAGCGTTTAATAATTAGGTCACTGCTCGATTGCAGAGCTCCTTTGTGAAGGATGAAGGTGTTCTACAATAGGAGTCAGAAACCTGCCAAAAGCCAGCTTGCCTGCCTGTTTCAGAAACCCTCCTGGATTCCCCGGTTCGTTTTTCACCATTGTAATTACCAGACTGCCAGAGCAACTGATAGAGCAAATTGTTAACTTCCAAAGTCTCAAAGAGCGGAGGGGCCCTGGGAGGCAGCAGCCGTCGGCAGCACACCTCTGGGCAGCTCATGACATCATGTGGGGGAATGAGGGACCTACCAGCCGTTCCTGTGCGCAGAGGGACACGGTGCCTCGCAAAGTTACCGGCTGCATATAAAAAGCCTCGCTTTCTGTGACCATTGCTCCCCTTCCCCTGCCTGCAGGTCAGCGGAGCACTTGCACGGGCATGGTATTTTAACGCATGTGCCGAGGTCCTACTTGTGTTTCTGACTTGGTGTTGGCAGACACTTGGCAGCCAGCTCTGTCAGAAAACCCTGCATCCAGAAGAGGATTTCACATTTGAAAGAGAAAAGACGAGGCTGCTGCATGCTACCAGAGAGCTGCCACAGTAGGGGTAAGCAGCAAAATGTCATCTGCCGATGTACAAGATGAAGCATGCCAGCCCCTGGAGTTTTAGTGAATGTGTTTCCATTTCTTTTCTTTTCTTCTAGCTTAAATATTTTATTATTTTCAAAAAGGAGAGCATGTGAGCAATAAAAACATTGTGTGTGAAGGAGAGTGCTTGCATTCTCAAGGCAGCCTCTAGATGGGTGAGATGGCACCTCAGAGGCAGATGGATACGGATTTCCGACCAAATTAGCCTTTAAGCTGTGTGGAGCTGGGACTGAAGCTCAGCACAGGTTTAGGCAGGTCTGTGTGCAGTGTGGCTGGTTTTCCAGCTAGTGCTTCAACTTACAATGTCGTTTTGTTTCCCAAGCAATGTTTTAGCCACCTAGGGGTATGGTGTGCTGGGCTGGGCAGGCGTGGGCTGTTGATTGACCCAGCACAGGCAGAGACTTTGGCGTGCAGGACTGTTCCTGATTTGAAACAGGGAAAAATATAGAGGGAACCAATCATTTCCCAAAAAGTTATAGGAAGAACTGAATTATGCTTCAAAAAACAGGATTTATGCTGTAAACCCCAGGATTTTACCTTTCACGAGGGTGATTTCCATACACAGTCAGCATTGGGCCAGATTTTTGACTCATTTCACTGGAAACACAAATAATAATAAAGAGGTTTTAATGAACTTCTGAAGCCAGAAAAAGTGATTTCTAGTTTTCAGTAGTCTGGTATAGTTTTGTCAAAAGTAAGACAATCTATTTTTTCCTTTGAAAAGTAATTCCTTTCAGAGCCACAGAATTTAATTTTTTAAAAAAAGAGTCAATAATGCAAAGCACAGAAATGTCATGTCTTTCTGAGCACCCTTTTTTTGTCAAGGTTAATAGATAACAGCAAAATTACAAAACAAACAGGTCTGGGAAAACAATGTATGTCATACAGGCTCTTCAGACAAAAGAGACTGCACTGGTCATCTCATATGACCTCCTCCTACTGTTATATTTGGAGTTATTTGTAGAATATTTTATGGGAGTGTCCACTGAAGCTTCATCTCAGCATCATTTACTAGGGTTAAGAGATGATCACATGTCTTTTAAAAATAAAATTAAACACTATAAACAAATGGTTGGAGTAACGACTTACAGGTCAGCAGGGACACTAGTACAGACATTTGTTAAATAACATGCATCTGTACTTTTATGCTTTTACTAATTACCTAAAGTAGAGGATAAAGAACATATTCATGAAAGTCCCAGAGGATAAAGAACATATTCATGAAAGTCCCAGATATATTAAACTGAGGGAAATTACTGATACAAATAAGACATTAAAAAAAAAGATCTCACCCAGAAAAAATTATGGTGATACAGTGAGACAATGAGATACAATTTATGGAATAAAACCCAATAAAAATGAAAATCTATTCTAATTCACAAGGGGAAAGAACAATATAACATGCACAATCAGATAAACCTGCAAAGAAATGACATGGAAAGAATCTTGGGGACTGTATTTGCGATGCAGGATAGCAAGGTAAAATTGCCAGAGTAACATATAATGAGGCTGGAATATATAGGTGTAATCTTTTCACAGTCACATCTGGAATAGCCTGTTCATTTCTGTATCAGATGAAGAAGATTGATAAATGGGAGAGAATTCAGATCAGCGCAGCAAATGGATTCATCCAAGGTCCAAAGTCTGATTTACGAGGAAGAACGAAAAGACTTCAAAACCTATTAGCTTAGTTAGATTAAGAGACAAGTACAGCCTGGGAACAAAGGAACAGAAATACATAAAACCTATAAATAATGTAGATAAAGGGACTTAACTAGCAAATTCAGAGCAAACGTAAATAAATGGGTGACACTAAGAAAGGTGGAATTCAGACTGGATGTCAGCAGTCCCTTTCCTAAGAGCACACCCTGTTAGCTTGTGCAGCAATCCTGCAGGAGACATAATGAAAGAAATTTCACTTGGCCCATTCAAAACCTGAGAAAAAAGCATGCAAGAAAAGACAGCCAGAAGTGGGCAGATTTGGCTGCCCAGCTGGAGGTGACTGACATTCCCCTGATCTCCTTTGGCCCCTCAGTTCTCACCAGAGGGATGTCACAAGGCAGCACCAACTCAGTTGGATGCAGAGACGCTGGGCAGTGCTGCCCACGGCTGGTTAACTGCTTCCCACTGGCTGCGAGACACTTTTGGGCATGAACCTCTGTCCCACCAGAAGCCAGGCTTTGTCTTCCTTGGTTCAAGTGTTTCTTGGCCATGCAATGCATCTGTGCTGGAAGAACAGCACCATTTGTTTTGCAAATCCAGCTGTGCAAAAGCCAGACAGCCTGGCAGATGCTGACAGGATTTCTCAGGCTGGCAAGTACGAGAGCTTCGGTGGGAAAGGGTGTTAGTGGGAATCAGAAGCCCGAACTGGGCAGCTGCAAGGCCGACCCTCTCTTTGGGAAGAAGTGCAGCCTTGTGTCCTGTTTCTCAAAGAAAGCAGCAGGTAAGATTTGAATGGCAAATTGAGGGAGCAGAGTGATGCTATGGCTCAGCAGCCTGGCAGTGCTGAAGATGGAAAAACGCTTGTTAAATTTCTTGGCATTAACGTCCTGCTGATCGGTTAAGCTGTATAGCATAGAAAGTGGGTTGCTGCGAGGTAATGTCTGCTCTGTCCACCTCTCTGATCCAAGGGGATATTTCCCTCAAACTCAGTTTTCTCTCTGGGCCAGCATTTCAGCACCAGCCCTGTGATAAAGGAATATTTGCTTATTAGTGCAGACAACCCTATTTCATGTACAATGTGCCCCAAAGCAGAGTTCCCATTTCCCTAAAACAACTTTTCTGTGGCTATTGGTAAGGGTATCATGTTATTCATTAAACCTTCTATTAACATGCTGCTGGCTTTCATTGTCTAACAGCACCCACTGCGTTAATGACCACAGAGCGTAACGCTAAATATGTATCGTGGGACATAACGCACATAATACAAGCAGGAGGGCAATGGATTGGACAGTTTAATCTACTGGTTTATTCCCCCGCTGCCATGAGGAAGTCAGTATCACTGAGTGAAAATGCCAAGACATAATCTTGTGGGAAAGCTTGCCTTCGGTGGGATTTAAAGCAGCGATGAAAAGTAAAGAGAACATTAGAAGTAAAACAGTACTTAGATAAAACTCTTCCAGACCCAAATTAGTCACACTGTGTTTGCAGGTAGATATTGGTTTCAGGCAGTACAGTAGCGCAGAATGGCTTTCAGCTTCATTTGCTGCATAAAGTTAAAAATGCAGCGACCTTTCAATGTTTTCACTAGATAAGCCTGAATCAGAATCCCAAACCCAAACACCCCCAAATGTTGGGGACATTTGGATCTGATAGACAGATTAGCTAGGTAGTTAGGGATAAGTTTAGATATTTGTGGAGGAGGGAAAAGAAATCTTCCAGTGCGCTACAGCCTGCGTAATCGTAATATCTGCATGGAAAGAGCGTGCATGTGGAAAGGGGAGCATGACTGAACAAGATGGAGGAGAATGAAGAGGAATACATGGGAGAGGAATAAAGTTTTCCCAGCACCGGGAAAGGCGCTGTGATGGGCACAAGGCACCTGACCTACTGCTAGGTGCCTGCGCCCGCCTGAGGTGATGCCACAGGAGGAAACTACTGGGTGAGATGTGGCCTGACTGAATGCAGGACCTGGATGTCAGCAGGGCCACCTGGGTGGGCAGGGGCTGGAGCAGGTCTGCTGCAGAGTGAGATGCTAAAAAGCAACAGCCCAGGTTGGACTGGATGCTTGAAACATCAACTTGTTCAGCTTGGCAAATGGGTGTTGTGAGTGTGGCTGAGCCACATGAACTCCTTGGAAGAGGGGTTATGGTAGGGGCACTGTGTGAGCCCTGCAGCGTCACTTCTGCAGCCCACCCTTCTCTTCTTGGCTTTATGCTACCAGGGAGAAGCTGGAAAGCTGGGAGCAAAACCCAGAAGGCAAGTGATTAACGGTGATCACAGGGGTGATCTCGACCAAAGCCTGAGAGCTGAAGAGCCGCAAAAGATTTGTTTGTGGCTGTGACATTCTTGGCATTTGAGGAGTGCAAGCAGCAAGGCTAGCGAAAGCTGGCAAAGCTGGCCCCTAATAACTGTTGTTCAGATATTGGGAGGAAAAGTTTCCTGGACATCAGTTTGCTGGAGGTCGCTCCAGCAAAACATTACTCCAAGGAAATGTTATTTTGGATTTTTCCACTGCCTCAACAAGCCATTAAGTAATTTATTGCAAGAGAATACTGAGCAAGAGAAGGAGTAGGTAAAAATTATTATATGCTTTGTAGCAACTATGTTTTTATGAACATTTCTACAATGATCCTGGCCTTTATATGCTAAAGGACATGAACACCTGCAATTGCACATATGCAGTTTGGTATGGAAAAACATCAGGAGCACTGATAAAGAATTGCATGTTGGCAGTTTCAAGACAGGACATAAAAAATATTTTAAAACATTTGGCCCAAAATGCCTGAGTAATGGATAGCAAATAGCAAGTGGAAATTTGGCTAATTGCCCTAGATGAATTTCACTCAGAGCCTGTGTCTCAGGTAGTCTTCACAGGGGCAAAAACTGTCTGAAACATGAAGAATGCTCATGAATTTTGTGAGGGACCCATATTCATGCCATTATATTGAAGCCATTTGGGATGGTTTGTATGCCCCTCACCCCAACTATCTCTGAATCTTGGTCTAGCTTTCTTGTTTTTTAGGATACTTCAGAGTGAGGCTTTATTTTTGAGCTCTAACTCTTCAAACTACATCGTTCAGATCCTCTCTGGTGGAAAACAGATGCATCCTCCAGTGCCCGATCTCACATATCAGAACATAAAGAATATATTTATAAGATCCTCTGCTCTGAAAATGCTTGGATGTAATTTCTGAGGCAGGATGCTCGCTTGTTAACACTGGAAGAACCTGTTCCCAATATTGCAGCCCACATGCTGCTCAGAAATCGTTTCTTTGAGCTGTGTTGAAATTTCACAAAAGACTCGAAGGAGTCTCATTTCAACCCAGTGGGGAAATCTCACATTGTTTACACCTTTCCACCTCATTGCCTCAAGACCACAATTATTATTCATAGTCCCTCCTGTTCAAAATTGCACGTAAACCCTCACAATGCCATGAGCTTAGCTTAAAAACCACCAGGTATACTTGTTGGTGCTGTGCAGCCAAGACGTACTTTCAAACTTTGCTTCACAACCTGAAGGAGTACAGGAAACGTTTACATTTTCTTAAAGTGCAAATTGAAATTGTAGTAGTTAGCAGGCACCAGAAACCACAGTTTTAGATGGAAAGAGGGTTGGTAACAGCAGGCTTTGTAGCAAAAGTGCTTTGCAAGAGTTGTGCAGCTATATTTACAGATACAAATGTATTAAATTATACTGATTAGCTAAATGTCTTCCAAGAAAGCCAAGCGAACATCGTAGCATGAGAGCTACAAGCACTGAGCCTTCAACGTCACATTAGGAAACTCTAAGCAATGAAGGTTATTTTCTCCTTTGTGCTCTCAAGGTTTCCAAATACCGCATGCTTCCACAATGGCCCAGAACAGGATCCTGAATTAGTTCTGAATTCTTACTTCTCATTCAGAAAGTGGTCCATGTCAGCTTCCAGAGATGCCAGAAAGCACCTCCTCAGCCAGCATGAACCCCTTGGAGGGCTTCAGGATTCACATCAAGGGAGACATGCCAGTTTCCGCTGGGCAGGAGCTGCCCCTTTGGGAGCCCCGTGGTGCCCTGCAGCCCTTGGCAGCACCAGGGGCATGCACAAAGACAGCAAGCAATGGGGGGAATCTAAAAAAAACAATGCATTTTGTGCCCCTAATCCCAAAGCCTGGATTCCAGATGAGGGTGCAGGGTGCTGAAGCATGCAGCTCATGCTGAAAGTGAGGGCTTGCTCCACCCAAACCCTGACGGGGACAGGAGCCCCGGGGCTGTTTGCACATCCCTGCTCTGGGGTTGCTCCAGGGTAGGTGCAGCCCAAGGTAACCAAGCTGCAGCTCAGCTGCAATCCGGTCCTCTCCTGCACAGGCAGAGTTTTCAGTGTTTGCTCTCTGAAAGCCACGATTGCTTCTGCGTTGCCGGTCATGTCACAGCCTGTGCTGCATCACGGCAAAGCACCATGGCCAGGGGTTGCTTTCTGAACATCTTAAATTTTCAGCACACAGCTGCTGCATCCCCATTACAGAGCGCTTGGGTTGCCTTCACGCTCACCCACCAGCAGTGGACACAGAGGGAAGTTATTCGGTGTGCCTGCGTGGCGAGGGGGACGTGGCACAGAGGCATGTGAAATCTATTAACTCTGAGTAAGCAAAGAGCAGCTGAAGGCTGCAGGCAGTACCATAATGAGGTAAATGATATAAGCTGGGGAGAAAACAGGAATTACTCACGGACTTATTCCTCAGCACTTCCATTGCCGCTGTTAGTGCCTTAGCCTCACAGATGTCAAAAGCAAGCAATTAAAGTAAAAGTTATGTAAGGTTGAAGCTGAAATTAACCCCTGCTGTGCAGCAGTTTGCACACGTTGGCAGGCGGAGGGCACGCAGATGAGCAGGGCCACCCTCCTGTAATGAAGCAAATGAGGCCTGCGCATGGGCTGCGGTTGATGTTACAAGGGCAGAAATAGGTGCTGGGCTGATACAGCCTCACTGAGCTGCAGAGAGCCCTGGGTGCATGCTGTGGAGGACAAATTCCAGTCTGATGGACTGCTGTTTTGCCATCCTCCTTCCCCTTGTAGACCAATGACCCTCTCAGGTAAGGAAACTGTGCCTAGTCTTTGTTCACAGTGCCAGATTTCCCCTTCTCCTCCTCCTGTCCTTAAAAGCATCCCAGGTTTGTAACACGCAGGCATCTGCATTGTGGTTTCTTACAAATGTGGGTGGGCACAGAGTGGAGGAGTGGGGCGAGTGTTCCGTATTTCCCCAGAAAACAGTTCTTTTGTGGACAGGCTATTTTAGATCACAATGTACAACCTTAGAGAATAACACCAGCACCACAAAATTGTGGTGCCAAATCCAGTGCACATCTCAGGGCCATCAGGAATGTTTGTAGATTGTACCTGGAGCTGGAAAAAATGGCTGACTGATACCTTTCCTTGCCTGATGGGTATGCTCAGGTTAAGCGCACGCCAAGCATAGTCCCTGTCATGAGAGACGAGTTCTTCTAGCAATGCACAACTTTTAGACTGTTGTGGCCTGCTTTCACCTCCGTAGCTGCCTTCTGAACTTTAGAAAGGAATAGAGATTTTTAAGTACAACGCAAAAACAAAGTGCTGGAAAGGGGCTTGAATTGCTGGCAGGAGGAGCCAGCTGTGGGGGAAGCTGCGAGTGTTTCACACGAGCAAGCTGAAAGGGCATTTCCACCACTGAGGGGAAGGTGATGGTCAGTGAGGCAGATGGAGGCTGGAATATGTGCAGATATGCTCAGAGGTGGCACTGCTTCTTCAGGCAGCCCCTGGAGGGAGAGCCAAGGAGGATGCTGCATGATGGCCACATCCTGTGGAGTCGGCACAGGGCTGCTGCACACGTGGGCCCTGTGGTGGGGCTCCCCCGTGGCCTCAGAGGATGGCTGAGAACTTGGATCCAAGGACGGAAAGGAAAAAACCAGAGAAATAAAATGGAACATACTTCATTTGGTATGCAGTGTCAAGGAAAAGAAAGCTTTTCTGTGGGTTGCAGCTATAAGATTAGGAGAGACAAAGTTGAATTATTAAAACATTTATTCACCCAAGTACATGCTGAGCTCTCCAAGGACCAAACGCATCCACTTAATTAAAACAGAACTTCCCAAGGACCATTTATATTGGCACTAAGTGACACATTCAATACTTGTGTCCTGAAAGGGTCATACATATCCAGAGCGATAGATCTGAAAAGATAAAAAGCTTTTCTGACTTCTTGCCGTACTCCCTGCCAAAAAGCACCAGCGCTTGGTCTGAAGGCAGCATGAGGAGGAGGAGGCTGTTGCCTACGGGCTTTGCTGCTGACAGTTGATCAATAGCAATGGTAGCTTGTGCTTCAGTGAGAACAGCTTGCCTGTTGTGAAAGAGCGACAACATCCAAAATCTGACAGACAAGGCAGGCAAACATTCTTGGGGACTTAGCAACGTTGGTCTCCTGTAGAGAAGGAAAAGGGAGGACGCAGCCCTTCTGAGGGCCTTGGCCAGGGTTTCTCCCTTACGGTGCCCGTGAACACAGGCCTGTTGCCGCGGTTCACTTTTTCAAGACTTCTGTGGCAGATGTGGAAGGGGTGGAGGAGAAACATCTGCATTGCTCATGTCCCACTGCAAACTTAAAGAAGGATGGACATTTTGTCATTCCCTGTGAAACCTGCATGGCTTTGCAGTATGGTTACAGTCTGCCAGCTCTGTCGGGAGTTTGGCTGAGGAAGAGAGCAGTGGGCAGGCTGGAGAAGGGTGACTCAGGAGGAATGTCTGGCGCCTTTCCCCTTCCCAGCCTCCTGGCCAGACACACCGTCTCACGGGGGACAGCTCAGCGGAGGCGAGCGGCACACAGCAAGCTGTCTCTCCCTCAGGTATGGCAGCAAAATGCGCTTTTCTTACCTCTGGTCTTACAGGTAAGCATCTGCTCGACCTTTAAAGTGCCTCTAAACCGACCCAATGGCTAAATCAGTCCAGCTTCTTCTTGGGATGGAGATATTTAGAAGTGCCACACATCCTTAAACCTATTGGATGAGGCTCCCTGTCTTGTCAGGAAACAGAATTACGACAGAGGGTGGAAAGAACAAAGAATTTATCACAGGGGAAATGTCCTCTGCCAAGGGAGCTCTGTTGCATGTGGGCAGCTTGGCTTCATTAATGCGGCAGCACAGGTTCTGTGGGCATGAGACCTGCAGAAGTGAGAGACCTCCAGGTGGTTTAAAAAGTGCCAGTGCATGTCAACAATGCAGAGTAATGTGAATGCATCAAACCCCTCCTCTGTTCAGCACACACTGTTCAGAATTTGTGTCAAAATCGGACCCTACCTTGCCAGGTAAATTATCTTAGTGGTCTGAGGTTGGGGTACATGAACAACCCTATCATGCCCTGCAGTTGGACCACAGGTCATCTCTGCTCCTCCAGCAAAATGAGAAAGTGACGAAGAACAAGAAGTGCGAAAGGGATAATTGGCTGTACCAGAAACAGAGATTGTGCAAAACAGGGCTTTGGCTTCTAGCTCATCTCTGTTTCTCCTGCATTTCAAGTGCTTGGCATCCTTCTCAAACCTTGCTCCTATATGAAAATCTCAAGTGGCTCAAAAAAACCCATCTCATATATATTAAAATCCACACTCTCCTTAACATGCTGGTAGGAAATTCTCCAGCTCAATGGCTAGTATTGGACTTGGAAGACAACAGGCTTCTGGTAATCATTCATCCAAAAGTTTTAGCTGTTGGAGAAACCCAGGAGTGAGGACCACACCTGCCTTATGCCGCCTTTGTCTTAGCCAGCACAGAATAGTTAAGGAGCTTGTATGACATACACAACAGCAGTCATGCTCCTTATGCTCATTCTTTTTTCCCTTGCACATCCCCTCAACAACAACAACAAAAATAAATCTTTTTACTGTGAGGGTGACTGAGCACAGGCTGTAGAGTCTCCATCCTTGGTCCTGGGCATCCAAAACTGGTCCTGGGCAACCAGCTGTAGGTGGCACTCCCTGCTTGAAGAGGGGGTTGGACCACCTCAGCCATTCTGTGATTCTGTGAATTTCTCTGTTTATATGCATATATTGATGACAACAGACTCAATCTTTTTTCCTTGGAGGAGGAAGATCACAGGGAGACACATGGGCCCAGTGGAGATCCAGGAAAGCAGCTGGCTAGCTTTTGGGGAAAATGACCTTACAGCTGCTGGGAATGAGCCAGCTGAGAGATTTACATGGGAGCCCAGACCAGAAGCAAAGGCGAGTTTCTCCATTTGTGGTTATGAGCTGTATGACACTGAGGAATAAAGTTCCTCTAGATTAAAGATGTTCCTCCCTCCACATGGAAGCACTCACACCCAGCCTACAGAAAGGCAGTGGTTTCACTTACCTGTGTTATTTGTAACTGCTCTGTTACTATAGTTCATATATATAAAATAAAGCCAGTCGAAGACTCTTAATTAAAGCAACTACTGTCCCACCTGGAAGAAATTGAGACTTACCTCGATGGGCTTTGAGAAGGCTCCAGCACCTCAGGTAATGACTGTGTCTACAACACATGGAGCACAGTTTCTTCATCCTCCTGCTGCTCCTGAGCAGGACTACCTTTCAGTACTTAAAGGGGGCTTATAAGAAAGATGGGGGCAGACTTTTTAATAGGGCCTATAGTGATAGGAGAAAGGGTAATGGTTTTAAACTAAAAGAGGGTAGATTCAGACTAGATATAAGGAAGAATTTTTTTACAATGAGGGTGGTGGAACAGGTTGCCCAGAGAGGTGGTGGAGGCCCCCTCCCTGGAAACATTCAAGGTCAGGTTGGATGGTGCACTGGGCAACCTGATCGAGTTGAAGATGTCCTTGCTCACTGCAGGTCCAACCTGGACTGGGTGACCTTTAAAGGTCCCTTCCAACCCAAACTATTTTATGATTCTATGATTTTGTACCTTACCTTTGTGGCCATGCCTGAGAGCTGTCTGTATCTGCTGGGTTCATGGTTAAGGAACACAAGGCTTTTGCTGGGCTGGCAGCTGGGAGAGCAGCAGCACGCCAGGATGAGGAGGACCCTGTTGATGGAGCTGTGCTGGGGAGGAAGCCTTACAACTAGTGCTGGTTTTGGAATTTTTGTGGGGAGACCAGATAAGTAATGTGATTGCAATAAGAGGTGCTGTATAATGTGCATGTTCTTTTAACGTGCTTTAGACGGGCAGGGGAAAGGCTGGTATGATCAGAACAATGTAATAAAACAACTATTAATGATGTGTGAGTAGGAGGGAAGATCTCTCTAGTAAGAAAGTGCAGAAAAAACCCAGCCAGATCAACAGGAGGAGCCTAGGGTATGCAGCTGCAGCAAACCAGCCTGCCGTAGGTGATACGGCTTGGGGGAATGAGGTACTGCTGCCTCCCGTTCCTCCGAGAGGGAGAAGGGAGAGGAGGCTATGCCAGGCGCTGGGCTCCGAACACGTCTGAAATGACAACAGAAGGTGGTATCAGACAGGAAAAACAAATGTATAAAAAGCTGGCATGCAGGTAGTGACAACTGGGACCTACTGGATAAAAACAGTGATGGGAAAATGCTGCTTCTGTGGTGGAATTGGGCACACAATGGCTAGGATTCAGGGAAGAAGGAGACAGGCCAAGCCAAGGCATGGAGTGGCCCACACTGTGCACATAAACTTGAATTAGACAAGGAAAAGAGAGAGGATTTGGAGGTTCTGCTGGGGAGAGAAACAAAAGAAATAATGCACAGTCTTCCCTCTATTTTAACTTTTGTATCATGTAAATGTACCTATTTTATTTGCCATATCAATTCGACTTGAAGGCTTAGTTACCAGAGAACATTTCAACTTTAAAAAAAAAAACCAAACGTTTAAGAACTTCTATGTGCGCTTTTGTTTTTTAATTAAAAATGATTCACGAATGTTTTCCTTTTGTCTAAGCCTGACTTAATAATTTATGGGAGATTTCTCATGCTGAATTTTCAGCTACATGAAGAGACCCACTTCCTTAACAGGACCACTATATATTCATTCCTCGACTTGTCATCTACTGCAATGTTCACTGCAGTAAAAATAGGCAGAGCTGAGAAATCTTTAGGTACAGCTCCAGGTTTCTGTGTGTGGATTTTCACGCTTGTAAGACAGTCACCTATTCTGCAAGCAGTAGTGCCAAGAAGGAAACTTGAGACTTTCCACCCTCTGCAGAGGATGTTACTACTTAACACTGAGAAGACTCGAGGGCCCACTCCTCATATGCACAAGCCCAACAGTGAAAGTATTTGCATGCTTGAAGTTTTTCACAACTCAGTGCTAAGCGACACTGTTCCCTCGGCTTCCCTCTTCCCAGCACACATGCACAAAGAGAAAAGCTTGGCCGCTACCGGATGCTTTTTGCTTTTATCACGGGTCACACAGAATCACAGAATGGCAAGGGTTGGAAGAGACCTTAGGAGATCATCTAGTCCAACCCTCACTACATCCCCTACAACACAGCTGTGCTGTCTTCTCATCCTCTTAGGACCTGCCAAGGGCACATAGAGGTGGAAAAAGTAAAACTGCTGGTCTTTAAATTGAAATGCCTGCTCTTACCCGGTTTTAAACCACTGTCAGAGCTTAGGAGCTGTCTTTCCTGGACAGCAGCGATAGTACTCACTCGGAAAGCTTAATGAAGCAAGGCGTGCTGTATGCCCCTTCTGTGCTTGCTTCCATGCCTGGTACCCCTTCAGGAACCAGCACTGCCCACTAAGTTCAACAGCCTCAGTGGGAGCCTGGCCTTTGCTTCTGCTCTGAGAGCGCCCTTCCAGGCAGCGGGTCCTTGCTAGCTACCTGGCGTACAAGTAGGGCAAGAATGTAGGATAAAACTACTAGTCAAGAGATGTGGGTCACTCACTTACCTAATAAAGAGTTAAAAGCCATTTCACAAAGCACATTTGTTGCCTTTCCTAGGATGCTCCTGCATCTTGAAAAAAGCCTAAGTTAGTGGGAGTGAGTGACAACTTCATACATCAAAAGACTTCTTGCTGGCAGGTTAGCCAGGGCATTTAACTCACCATCTACTAAATTTTCAGTTTCCATTTCTCCCTCCTGCCCGTGCAGAGAGAGAGGCTGGTGACCAGTTTACTAGCTACAGCTACCTGAATGAGCAGGCGCCTACCTCTAGACAGAAAGCGGGCTCAATGCCTACCGGGCTGCTCTGGCAGTGAGCAACGGGTTGGTGCCTCTCAAACCCCCCTGTACCAGGTTGTGTCCCCTGCCACCCCGCAGATTGGACAACAGGGGTTATGAAAGCTACCAGAATAATTAATGTAAAAATAAGAATTGTCTGTGCAGTAACAGTCGTTAGAGCACAGCTTGGCTTTAATCCCTGTGCACAGCACCAACTGCAGGCTTTCGCAGCTCCCATGGAGGTGGAGGAGTCCTCACTGGCACCAGGATAGATGCAGCTTGGTCTAGTGGAGAGCCCTCACTCGGTGCTTACACAGGGGTCCAGATGATACTGGGTCTAGCGGAGTGCTGATCACTTTTAGGACTCCTGCCCAGACACACACACCACCAGTTAAACTGAAAGTGGCAGCTGTAAAATAAAACTGGGAAGAGGTTGCAGCCTTTCACACCAAAAACTTCTTGAACTTTACAGGTACGGAATCACCCCATGAGCACTACGAGACAGCTGCCACGCTGGGAACGCGGGATCCAGCAGGCAGCTGGGACCAAGGCAGAGTATTGCTGGGCTAACAGCAACCTGCCCAGCTTTGCTCGCTGGCTGTTCTAATGTTTAGAGCTTGACTGCTGCCACAGGGCTGCGTGACTGGCAGAGATCATCAGCCACAATGAGTCCCTGCTGAAATTGGTGCTGTCAAGTCAGTGGCAGCATCACAGTGACCTGAAAAGTTGGTATTATTTAAAATTATTTCAACCGCATTTAATTTACAAAAACACAAAATGTACCCAACGACCTCTGGCATTTTAATGTTTAATTGCAAGGAGTCATCCTCTGATAGCTGGGGAGGCTGCATTTAAGGTGCTGAAAATAAGTATTTTGACTTCCCATATTACAAGCACTAGTCTTCTGTTATACAGTGCAACTTCCTTGGAGACACCCTGCTCGTTTTCATGGAGAGCTACAGCAGGCAGGTCACCGTCGACTTCAGCTCTGTGGTACCTGTGTAAATGTCCAGCAAGTGTAGCATTTTTCTCACAGAAAACACTATTTTTGTCTTGTGGATGCTGACCTTGCATTCCAGAATGGAAACGCAGTATTAATCTGAAAAGATTCTCCTATTTTCCCGGTCTTCCTTTTATTGCCATTATGAAGCTTTGAAAACTAGGCTTTTCTTTGTAAACCAGCTGAGATTCTATTGAAATATTCTGTGTCACTGCCATGTGGCAAAATGAAATATTTCTGCACCAGGAAGTACTCCCTTCTAACCATGACATCTGAATTAATGAGTCTCTTGCTAACATGTTTTGAAAGGATTTGTCCATCAGTTGCTAACAATTGAGAATAAACCATGGTTCTAGCCTCAGAAATTCAATACTAGAGCAGTAACTCTGGCAGTATCGTCAGAGGCCAGAGAGACCTGAGAAAATGTCAGAATGTAAGAGTTCACACACCAAAGAAAAGGGAATCTTCTGAGCCAGGGTTTCTCTTCTCTGCCTCAGTTACCTGCCAGAATCTATAAATTTGCAGTTGCTTTCAATGTTTTTCATTGTTTTCATGCAGAGTAAAGGAAAGATAATAAGGAAAGATGCTGTGTATTTGATGGAAGGAAATGAACAAGAAAGGGAAACAAAACGTACAAAATGAATTTTTATTAAATGAAAGAAAATCTGTTTTGTGGGTCAAATATGAAATAGAATATACAAAAACTTTACATCAGATCTCTTGTCAAAGAAATGAAACCCTACTTAAACTGAAGTAGCACTCGTTCTTTCCAAGACAACACGAATGGGTGAATATGCTTCTTATGGCAGTACAGGATCACACAGTATGCTGTGCTAAGTTTCCGGTTACAGAGAAGAAAAGTTAAAAATCTAAACGATGTCCCTAAAGAACCCAACTATTCCACAAAGTAACTTAAAAACATGAGTTTTGATCATTACTTATTCTCTTAGAAGCAAATGACAGGTGGGTCAAGTGCAGAGTTCACAAAGCTTGCATATCACATTCTCAGTTTCTATACAAATATAAATTGTTCTATTTTATTTTTAAAAATCCTTTTGTATTTGATAGCATTTATTTGTGGAAAAGGATGACCAGCTCATCAGGTTCCTGCTGTACTACCCAGACAATTCTATCTCTTTTATCTCCCTTCTTTTTTTGAAGACTGTTACCCATAAACCACAGACTGCAATATTTTTAAAAAGTTGCTGTATGTTTAATCACAAATCTTTGTATCACTGTCCTGTATATGAAGGTTCTGCAGAGCTCCTAACATGTCTTTGGCATAACACACCAAGTCCCATTTAATACTTTTTTTGTTTAAAAAAGTATATTTTCCTTTAGTAAAACACCTTAAAAACATCTGTTTCCAATTTTGTAAAATAATGTGTCACCTCTTGTGTTGCTTTGCAAAATATACACACACATTTTGGAAAACATTGAGTACTGACATAAGGGACTCATCTGAAGTCCGGTCTGTTTATGAGAAGTAAAATATAATTACAATTCCATCTTCTGCGTGAATGTCACATGAAGTCGTTCAGCTCAGCTTCAAGTGCTGCTGCCATTTCATCTGCTTCAGAACTGCTTCCTTCCTCATCTTCATTGCTAGATTCTTTACTGGATTCACTGGCAGCATCATCTTCATCCAGTTTGCGCTTGTGACCCCTGGAAGGGCAGACAGAGATAATGTCCATGATCTGAGGTGTCTCATTGCTTATTAACACAGCCAACTATTTAACAGGAGAAAAAAATGCAGCTAAAGGACTCAACTTTTTTTCAGGTCTAGAGAAAAAGTACAGCACTTGCTTTTAAATGAACGGTCAGAAGTTAGTTCACACCATTGACTTTTAAATTTCTGTTATTTATGGTCAGCTCTAGGTGCAAAGAACGAAGTACTGTTAGTTTTATTTCTCCCGTTCTTCTGAACAAGGAATGAAACCAAAGTATAAGACTGTTTGAAAATAATGAGTTGATTTACTTTCCTCTCACATCCCAAAAGTAAGAAGAAATCCGTTGTGTGAATGAGACATTACCAAAATACATTTTATGTTGTTATATGATTTTGAAATATTCAAGTTGCTGCTTTTTTATAAAAATAAATCCTTAACTGATCAGCCAAATCTCACTGCACCAGGTTCTACACTTTGATGCTTCCAAACGTAGGGGTCTCGTTCTTCCCTTTATGTCTCTTTGGATTAGTACTGCCAGGCTGAACAACACATTTCTTAGCATCTCTGGAGAATTAACCAGTTTAAACAGGAAGCTGATGTGTACCATACCCTGCTCAAGGAATCATGTTCCTGGTTGTGAAAGATCTCCAAGGAAAATCTAATGCTTCAACTGGGACATAGCCATGAGCAAAAGAATTTGGATTTGTGGAATCCTAAAATCTCTTTTTTCTTGCCAAAAGGGAATTTTATATCAGGCATATACTTCTGAGACAAAAATAAAGTTGACACTTTGCATTGCACAGAATTCATAACGAGCTGTAGAAACACCTTCAAAATCCTTCCTCAATCATTTGCTCAAATTTCAAGCAGAGAAATATATGCAGAGGGGGTATCTCTTAACTTTAACTGTCCTTTTCATTGCTAGGTGGGGTTTCATTAAGAAGAGAATGCATTCATTTGCTATAATGAAAAATTAATAAAATGATCTTTTATCTTTTAGCAAAAGGCAGTAATTTAACAACAGTCCCTTTACTTCTGAGAGTACAGAGAAGTAGCATGTGAAAAATGACCTTTGATAAATACTGACTTGAACTATGTATATCCAGAAGAAATAAATACAAAGATTAAGTCATACTTGTGAGCTTGAAAGCAACACTGAAATACAAAGCCATTTTTATTTATACAGACATTCTTATTGGCATTTTCCCAGAAACATTAATTCTCAGGAGCCCAGGCTGCTTGATTTGTAGGGTAGATGAGTGACACCTGACCTCCCCTTTCTCAGCTTTTCCAGAAGATGGACAAGACAGGATGTGAAGTCAGGAGGGGAGTCCGAATCAAAACGGGAAGCAAGCAGTACTGTGTTTGTTACCCTGTTTTTCCTTTCTGCTGCACCAGTGGACTGAAAGACACACTGCTGCTGCTTCCTCGCAGTGATGTTAGGTGGGTTTTGCTGTTCAGCATAGGGTGGTAGGAATAATACTCCAGGGAGGTAAGGCTAAAGCCCTGGGATTCAGTCTGGGGTCTAAATCCCTAACAAGGAAAAATGGGATGAGGTGAAAGCGTATTTTGCTATTGAAACTGAAATGTGGCCTGCTGAGAGAGTTACAGGACACTAAATGCAGCCTAATTCAAAATAAAAAGCAGTTTCTCAGGCATAACACTGATTTCCCTGCAGCCTACATTAGCAGGCAGTTTGGACAAGGAAGCACTCAGACTAAAAATGCCCAGTTGGAAGAAACCTTAGCATATTTGCATTAAAAGCTATATGAGCGTATGGAGCTTGAGTTTCACTTGCTCGCTTCATGATGGTTTCAGCCTTCTGAGATACAGCGCTATTTTAGGCATTAATGATACTATTAGCTAGAGAAAAGCTAATTGGGAATTAAAGAAAGCTGAAAGAGCCTTACTCAGCAAAAGAAGAAAAAGTTGTGCGTACGTAACAAGCGTGGATAAGAAGAATACACGTAGTGCTAACCGAGAAATAAAGATAAATAAAGACATGGAGGGAATCTATAGCACAGTGCTCACAGCTGAGAACATTCGTATTCATCTGTTTCTAACACTGCATCTATGGAAATTGATGGTATCTACCAACTGAAAAATAAAATTAACAGTCTGACAGCTATAATTTGCACATATGAAACATGTAAACACAACCACAGATGATGTATTAAAGAACACAGCAGGACAAGCGGTTTTTAGAGCCAGCCCAGACACTGAGTTTGCTGGGACCTAAATCAATAGCAAAGATCCCGTAGAAAAAAGGTCTATGAAGAACCAATACCTCACTGCCAGCTGATTATTTTTTAAAAGTGAGGAACAGTTCATTTATTAAATAATTAAGGCAAAGACTAGCAAAATTACTAATTTATGCAGCAAAGCCACCTTTTTATTTAAATCTACTCCACAGCAACTAGATTTCAGTGAGGACAATCAACAAACTACAGGGACCTGAAATAGTGTATCTAGTTAATTAAAGAATGGAGCTCCAGTCTAAAAAAAGGCTTTCCAGAAAACTTCAAGGGACAGTCCTGACATATTTTCATCCCTCATTTGGTTGTATTAAACAGTACCTTTGGAAATGCAAAAGACTGCATGTGATCTGTTTTGTCAGTTCTTGTTCTTTCGGAAGGCTAATACCACAGCTCTATTCAGTCAAGATATGAAAACTGCCTCGCTCACAGGGAGGAAAAAACCATCAAAACCAAAAAAGGAAACACAACTAAGTATTAGTCCTCCACTAGAAGAAACAAAAACCTCTCAAGAATATGAGTATTTTTCTTATTAAGATATAAACACCTTTCACTATTTGTGTGCTGTAAACTGCAGCTATTCCAAAAACATTTAAATGAGTATTAAGAAATCAAATGCAAAGCTAACTCTGATGGAATTATAGAGAAACAATATCAGTAAAATAGTCCTGCATTTTTTATTTGCAAATTCAGAAAAGAGAGATAACACCCCATTAATCGTTTCTGTCTTCAAAGAAAAGCACTATATCCCCATGGCAGCATATCTATTAGCATAACAAACAACTTAAAATGTATACTTTCCTCATTATTTTGTGCCCACTCCTTGTCATTTCCAGTTCAGAGCCACAGCACGTAACACTTTTGAGTGGAAAAGTTAAGCACATTCCTTAGTAATATTTAGAGAAAATGATTCAGCAGTATGTCGCAGGCTTCCGTTAGCCTAATTTGCATTTTTAAAAGGAATTTTTCTTGACTGCTATTAAAAACCAAACATATGGATAATAACTACGTATCTTTAACCTCATAAATGAACAATTAAACTTTCCAAAAGACTGAATTTAGAACTTAAAATATCTAACAACTCTGTGAAAAAACTCGTACAATTCGTATTTCCTTTGCCTTTGCATTAAATATTTTTCCGTTGTAATACCCAGTACTAGGAGGCCCACCAGTTCACGTGATGGAGAAATCTTTTTAAGAGAACTACATTTTTAAAAACCACGTATTCAAATCAATTATCAAGAGACTTAAATAAACTACAAGCATAATTCATAATGATATTAAAATAAAAAACCCCTTGTAACTATAAACATACAAAAGTTATTTTTAGGAAAATTTAATCTACAGAATGCTAATGAGAAATCTACTTAAGTGGTATTCCACATGAAGAGACAGGAAGAGAAGACATTACAAAGTTGCAACAGAGCATGGTGTAAGCATGTGAAAAATAGCACAGAAAAAATACTGAAAATAAAAATGTATTCAGCTCTTGATCTGTTAATATGATCACTAAAATATGATTGCAAAGTCCAACTACAGGTGGAATGAAAATTTCATTCTTATAATTTCAATTTAATTTAGTTCAACTTAAATTTAGTTCACTGGAAGAGCCATAGGGAACAAAGCAGTGAAAAAAAGCCCAGTATTAGTTGCTTCTATTATCTTAAGGCCATTATTTATAGTTAGCTGAAAATAAATCGTGTTGGAAAAAACATGTTTTTCTATTAACTGAAAAGCACATTGTCTCCGGTCTGTTTTACATCCCAGTTGCACCCTTTAAAAGACATACGGTGCTACATTAAAATAGAAACATCTAATACACAAAGGAACTCAGCGGGCAACATCACCCTTGTTTTAAACAAAGCAAACCTAAATCTTTTCCAAACCTTGTTTTAAACTTGCAAAAGAACACTACAGCAAGTATACATATAAACGCCAAATACCCACAGCCCCCATCCCTACTCTGGTAAGAAGTAAACACCTAAATTATTGCAAATTGACCTGATTTTTTTCAATAGCTCCTAAAATTGGTACAGTAACAAAGTACAGTCTGCAGACTAAATGTGTTTAGACTTTTAGAAGTAATCAGCTTATAGCATTGACACCATAAATCAGGACTTAAATTTGGTACCAAATACAGTCAAGTTACCCTTAATGAGAATACTCGCATAGCAGCCGTAAGCACTGTGGAAGGCAATGTTTTGAAAAGGGCATTCTGAAACAGCTTGCTGCCTTCCAACAGCACTGCAACCCTGCAAGTCCCCCTGCGCTGCCCCAGGTGCACCTTGGCAGTCTGATGTGAAAGGTCTGTCCCACAGCCCTGCCTACCTACACACCTAGCCCCCAGCTTTCTGTATGCTTCTTCCGTAATGGAGAGAAGGGTGATGCTGAGTTTGGTAATGCAACAGGAATTTGACTCCCTTCCATAGGAATTCGACTATGAGAACAATTTATTTAGATAAACTAGTCCTGTAGCAATGCCCTATCAGAGCTGGTAAACCAGAAACCTGTTCTTCAGCCAGTTTTGAAGATGCCAGCCCAGTACTTGACTAACAAGGTTAAAGGATGTGAGATCTGAGAACATACAGATTGAAAATCAATGTCGTGGGCATTAATCCATTACAGTGGACAGACAAGATGATTAAATTTTCATGGAGATGTTCCAAGTTTTGCTGTTACATTTTCTTAACATGGGACACATGACATCTTCTAAGCATGCTCAACACATTAGTGAGCAATTGTCCATAGCAGGCCTGTAAAACTCAGGTGTCTACCCTCTGCTGTTTGTCTCATACATCTGTGCAGGAACACTGAATTTTCTGTCTGGGTGCTCCTCTCTGGCCCCGGCATAGCATGTTGCCAAGCATGCAGCCTTAAGAGCAACAAATAACACTAGCCCCACATTGGCAAGCTGGAGTGTGAGTTTTGACTTTGCGCTCATGCTATAACAAACAGGACAATATTTAGTGTCGCAGGAACAAATGCCAGACACCTCACATATTTCCTCAAGAACTCATCCAATGTTGTCTGCAGGATTACAGGATGAACCAGAAATCTAATGTGCAGAAAAATGCACAGAGAATGTTTATTGCACAGCCCCGGTGTGCGGAAAGAGATCCTGCAGTTGGATGAACAGCATGCTTTTAACGCTCTTCATAACAACATCTTCGCAAAAATCCACCAATTCCAACTGACAGCTCCAAAATGTATTTTAACTAACACAACAGTAAAGTGAGATCTAATTAAATTCCATACAGCTTCAGTGCCTTTCTGCTTTAAAATTTAGCGCACATGCACGCTAACAGTGAGGAACTATTCTGAATACCTTTAAAGCTATTTTAACAGCTTTATAGTTCTCTGAAGTAAACATTCAATATATATCTAAATTGAAAGAAAGTTTTTAAAGTCAGCAAGTTGTAACAAATTTAAAATAAATTCAGAAATTACTATGTGTCAACAAGGATATTTTGTAAATTTTGCTAAAATCGTCCATTTGGCAAGGCTGTATTTTCCTGGTATTTAGACCGATGGGCAAGTTTAATAACAAAACCCCCATCCCAACTCACTGAAAACAGTTATTTCTTAAAAATTAAACATTTGGTTGGGATATATCAAAAGCAAACAGTGTAGCAATAAAGCTTTAAAATGAAAGACTGTGCACTGAACTAATTTTCTCTGCACTGAACTAATTAGATACAGATAAAAATTAAATTGGATCATGCAAAACTGAAAAGTTGAATCTACAGTTTTGCTTATATAACTAAATCACAGATAAGTAAACTGTGCCTCTAAAATATTACTTGCTATTTTATTATCTTCAAGTTGTTTAGAAATAACCCAAGTATTTGTTATAAGAAGACATTTACAACACGCAACATTGACTATTTTTTAAAAGGCAAATATGACAGTGGCAATTTCATAGCACATAACAAATTGATTGCCACTGACTTGTAGAAGAGAACAGAAAATTAAGTATCCTTTTCAGTATGGGGAATTAACCAGACTGCTACCTGACACTTCCATAATGGAAAGTGCACAGACATGCTCTGGCGCATCAACTCTTAATCCTATTGTAAACAAACAGAATCAGGAGGATCTGTTCACCTTCCCTGAATAACCTCGCCCCCTTTCTAGACGACTGCATTTGAATAACCTCCCAACGGGGGAACAAGCCAAAATTCAGACAAAAAATACATGTCCATCAACATATCAATATTTTTAAAGCTAAACTAGGCCTTTGTCATTTGAATCTAGTTCTCTCTCCCTCTTCTTCTAGTTTACAAATATTACCCATGCTGACAACAAATGTCAGATGGTGGATTTATAGCTCTGTAGAGATTCCGGGCAGCTCTGGGAGGCCGTAAGAGGAATGGGTACATGGATCTACAAATCTACATAGATTTGGTTTGAAAAAGCCTTTTGAAAATGGTGTCTCTCAAATTAATTTCTGTTACAGGGAGCACTGCAGGAGATTGTCTCAGCGCTGAAGAATAACGTTCTCACTAGAGATCTAAATATAAGCTATTGTTTTAAAAAATGGTAGCATGCAATAAAAAAATAAGATGAAAAGTGGGCAGAAAATGTAAGATGTACGGACAATTTAGAAAATTCAAAACCATACATCAAAATAAGGAGTTGGAAAAGAAACAGCATCTGATTTCTTTGAGAAAAGCCAACCTACCTTCATTTTTCTCACAGGAGCAGACTTTGTGTGTGGAGGTACCCCTGTGCCAATATAGTGGAGTACAGCTGCAGGTTAGAGAGCCAGCGCTGCAAAGTAATGCTTGGAATTCACACGCCCTGTCGTCCTGGTTGGATTTGCCAGCATCACCCAAACACTCTGAACATTCTTCAAGATGCATCATTGGGCATCTTAAGAACTGAAGATGTAATTTAGCTCATAACACACGGACTGTGCTAACCAACGAGGCTGGAAGAAGGATTTGGTATTCTCTTACTTACGTGGTGGGTTTTAAAGTCAGATATTCACAGATTATCTTAATATGTATGTTAATACATCTGTATTAATGCTACGCTCGGTTATATTGAAAGCTTAGATGATTCTGTCGAAACTCTTAACTCCGATTTTTACTAACTCTTCTATTACTTTGTTATTGTTTTCAATAAATTATTGAGATTAAATTGCAAATAGCTAAATCCAACATCCTCCTAGGATGTTCATTCACTGAATAATGGCTTTGCTCACAGGAATATTAACTAAGGACATCTCTGTTTCATCAGAAAATATCTAAAATAACACAAAACACATCACCGACTCTGTACTGCTAACACTGGAGATCCACTGAAGCACAAAAAAACCAAACTTAAAATTCCTTTAAAATGTTGCATTCCAAAGGGGTAAAATACCCACGTTCTTTCCATGCAGGTGTATTCTTTCATGAAACGTACTAACTCACCCCTGCCAAAAAAAGGGAAGCCCTTCATTCTCCTCACATTCCCAGATGATTTAACTGGACAATCCCTCCATTTATTTGCTCTGCTGACTGCCTAACGGTGTGGTAAACCAGTTAAATCCTCTAGCGCAGCAAGTTGTCCACTGTCTTTCTAGGGCTGCCATGAGGGTGCGGGTGACACTGTGGTACTGCTAGGCATATGGGAGTGAGATCGCCCTGCCTGGCAATAATCAGCTGAGAGATTTGCTCCTCTGTATCATACAACATTTTCCTGGAATATTACATTCCTCTATTGCTTCTGTTTCTTTATCAGAAAACTTCAGCACTCCCAATAGCAAGACATGCTACCCTGGCACTCCACATCCTCCCACCTCCTCCTTCCCCAAATTCCCAACTTAGATTTTTATTTATTGGCAGAAATTTTATACAATAAATCTTTTTTCCATTCAGTAAAACAAGTTTGGGAAGACTTTGCTTTGGAAATACAACAGCAGTGAAATGCAAAGCTACAAAGAACCTAGAAAATAATTTATCAGCATTAAAACTTGTATTTTAAGTTAACATTTTGCTTCCAGTGTGCTTCAAGAGATTTTAGAAAAGCCAGTAAATTACAAGATGAAATTACATCAAGGTAGGAAGTCACCTCTTGGTAGAAGAAACGTTGAAAGAAATTTGTTAGAAATTTGGGCTAGAAATTGCTAGGTTTCCATGAGAAACAGAGTAAAGTGGTATCATGTCTTGATTTATAAATAAGAAAAATTTGAATTAAAGTTGTAAGAGTATGTGACAGAACTATGTGACTTTTACAACAGTTCTACAAGGTTTACATAAATGATGTATACAGCATACTAATACATGCAATACATTCAAAACAGAATTCTATCTGTCTTTCTGTAACTGTGCAACACTAACAAACTCCCTAAGAAGTGGGTCTACGTTCATTACATTTGGATCTCTACAATACTGGGTCACTGAGCATACAAATTCAATCTGGATCACTGGCATATGCCAGCCTGTCTGCCAAATCAAATCACACCACAGAGAATTCACTGTACCTGTTGTTTTCACACTAGCTAAGATATGACAAACTACCCAGTGCAACAGATCACAGCTCTGCTGACTAACAGTACTTGATCCCATCTACAGTCTGCTCTACAATTTTTTCTGTTGATACTTCTGGAACAAATTTGAACTAGCAAAGGCAGTTTATACTTGAGCTGTACTTCCTGTTGTGCAGTTGCAAATTTTTTTGATGGTGCTGTCCAAAAACCAGATTCACTGTATTGTTCAGCGGCCGCCTTTCCCGTACCTCTAATGAAAAAGACTTCTGAAGGAAAAGATGCTTTGTATCTATTATCAATCCAGAGTAACAGGTTGCAACTGAGCCTAGTCTTATCCATGTAGTGGTACCAGCCATAGGCTCATCTAAAGTACAATTAGCAAGTTACATGCATATATGGATGCATGCAAGAGTAATGTGTGAACAGGTGTTTCTCTTGATCCCAAAGGACTACTGAGAGTCATGGTACTTCAAACATTTTACTAAGACTGCAACATGTTGTTCTCTTTCTAGTTGCTATCTGAGAATGAGGTCCTCTGCCTAATAGGAATATATTTTGTACGAGCATTCACAGAATGGCAAGGGTTGGAAGGGACCTCAGGAGACCATCTAGTCCAAAGCCCTGCTAAAGCAGGTTCACCTAGAGCAGGTTGCACAGGACATCATCCAGGCAGGCTTTGAATATCTCCAGAGAAGGAGACTCCACAACCCCCCTGGGCAGCCTGTTCCAGTGCTCTGTCACTCTCAAAGTAAAGAAGTTTTTCCTCATATTCAACTGAAACCTCTTGTGTTTCAGTTTGTGCCCATTGCCCCTTGTCCTATCGCTGGGCACCACTGAGAAGAGTCTGGCCCCGTCCTTGTGACATCCACCCTTAAGAGATCTGTAAGTGTTAATGAGATCCCCTCTCAGTCTTCTCTTCAACATGATCTGGTTTGTCTGATCGATTATTTCACTGTAACTGGCAAAACAAATGCTGTCACATATTCAATTCAGTTTTCCAGTAAGTATTTTCCAGGGTAGTTAAAGGCACACTCAAGCCACGCTGGTAGTTTCAGAAACAGCAAAACGAGGCTCTGAACAGGAGACTTTTCCTGCCATGAACAGGGACTCCTTCTGTGCAATATGGTGGCAATATGCTTGAGCCATGTGGCAAAGGACACTTTTGCTGCTGTGACATCTACTGTGGGGTGGGGAATTAAAACATCCATATTCTGCTTTTCACGCGCTTGGCTGATAACAATGCAGAGACAATTCTCCACGATCAGCTTGATACAACAGATTTCTACATTGAGTTCAAGTTTTCTGCAAAATCTGACTTTGTTTTTCCCAATGGAAGAATCTAGCAGGAGTTCAATTTATTAATAAACTACTCAGAAATGGGAAGATCTACCCATTTGAATTATTTCTGGGGATATTCCCCCTCCCCCTACCCCCCCCAGCTCCCGATTAAGAAGCAGCACTGCTTCTCTTCTACCAACATTTTTAGCAGGCATACTTCAAGCAGGCATTTGAATCGTTGATACACACTGCTGTTTAGCAGCCATTACAGACTTACAGGGGTCAAGATTAATGCACATTAGTTATTATGTGAAATTTAAAGTACTTTTAGTTAGAATTCATTAGGGAAACTAGAGGGTTGTAATATATCAGCTATTTTTCCTGACTGGAACAGCATTGCCTTACAGCATATCCTGCTAATGTCCTAGGTCTCAACAGTGGCACAGAATGAAGGATTAAATACCTTCACTAACACTTGTTAATATACTACTTGGTTTCCTTATTCTCAAGAGATATTTAGATGTCCATACATCTTACTGAGGAAAAAACTGAATTGTTTAATAGCTTATAAATTGCACTGAAGCATTCAGCCTTATTAAAGGAAAAAATGCTGCCTAAATTACCTTAGGGCCAACGCTAGGCTATTCTTCAGAGTCTTCATGCCAGCTTTCTCACTGATAGGTAAACTGAAGCAGTATGTTGCTCATTTTCCTCACGCTGAACTTCTACTTTATGTCTTCCTTACCCCTTCCTCCATTCCTTCAAAGCCACAGATGCCAAACAACATTAGTATCTAAGGACTGCTGAAATGGGGTAGTGGCGGTAATAACAAGTGCTTAAATATTCACCCAGTGCTGGGGGAACTGTCTCTCTTACGTGAGTGGGAGCAGGATACTGGAGCTTGGTATTGTTAATTGCTCCAGTGGAGAAACAGAAATAACTCCAAATCAATCTGATGCTTAAGAGTTTCTTGCCTGCATTTAGGTCCCATCAGAGGAAGGAGCTGCCTCCTGGGTGTGAGACAACTGTTCTGAAGTCAGAGTGAAATGTTTTTCCTACTCCCTTGCCCCGCGAGAGAACACTAAGAGCTCAGGTTTTTAAAATCCACCCAGGTTTCTAGTTCTCCCCCTCTCACTCTTACAATTACAGGAGCCAAGCTGGAGCCGCTGATTCTACAAGGTGGCAGAACAGGTAACAGACCCTTAAAGCAGATAAAGCCAAGAACTCCCAACTAGTTTCCCATTATCCTAGTTTCTTGCAGCCTTCATTTCTTCAAACTTAAATGGTAGTCTTGGCATTTTCTGGATCTAAGTAATACCTAAAGGAAATGTTTCATGCAATAGCACCTCTCCCAGCTGGCCACAGAGCCTGCATCAGATAACCGCCCTTTGTGCGTTGTTCTGAGAACTCCCCACTCCTGTCTGAGAGATTGTTTTGAGCAGTCCCACAGCTGACAATCTCAAGGGACAGTGTTATGTATCAAGAGTTCTCCCTATCTGGGAGCTTCTCAGATGGGGTCAATAGCCGGCTCCCAGTTTCCTGGGTTAGGGCTAGGCTGGGATCTCGTCAGCACAGGCTCTCCTCCTCTTTCACCTTATGCAACTCTGCTGTAGGTTCCTAGAACTTGCCCAGGGCTCTTCTGACCCCCAGGTAGCTTATGCATATTCTTTCTTCGAACTCTGACCTCAGCAATGCTGATTTTACCGTTCATTTAATGGTGATATGCTAATTAAAGCAAACAAAACACTCGTTCTTGATTCTGAGACAAACTCAGCAGCAGCACAAGAAAAACAGAGCTAGATAAAAAGACAAACACATTCACCTAATTTCTTCCTCTCACTAGTTTAGATCACTCCTTAGGCTTAAGGTCAGGAACCTCAAAGGGTATCAGGATTCTCCCTGCTGCACACAGACTCTTCTCCAAACTGAAGTGTTGTTTTCCAATGCTTTGCACTTTCTTCTTCAGCTGGTCTCACAGTTAAACAAGAATCCTCTGCTAGCAAGCATGTCTATTTTCTCTGTTCTTTCTTTCTGAAGATGTGAATGCCTCTCATCACTTTTCAGCCCTCACTCTTTCTAAAACGAGAGTAACAAATACTTGATTTCTACAGTCTGCTTCTACAAAATCCAGCTGTTGTAGTCTGGTGCTTCTTGCCGATCTATTATAGAAAATTATTTTCTCTCAGGCTCTAGTCACTCCATTCTCCTGGCATGAAAGCTATTAGTTAATGGCTCTGCAGTGATAAAAGGCAATGACTGCAGAAAGACTTTTACTTCAAATACATTGACACATTAGTGAGAAATCACTTTCAACACTTCACCCAGAACTCTAAGTTATACACAGATTCACTAAATCATTACAGACAGCAAGCGTTAGAGAAGAGAAATGTAAGAATAACAGCAATTCCTGTATATACTTTAGCATTTATTAGCACATTTAAGGTGACAAGGAAAACAAGGTAAATACTCGTATGCCTGATGACCTACCACTACGGTTCCAAACTTTTGCTCCTGTATAAAGTAGAAAAAAGTAGCATCTTTAAGATTCTCAGTTTATTTTGCAAATACCAGCACACTTATGGAAAGTGCAAGTGAAGCCTATTTAGTATTAAAGTTAATTGAGAAAATAAAGATATATTTTAACAGCACTTTCCTAATTCTAGTAACATACAGACTTTTAATTGCCTATCTATCCTTCTCCTGCAGTATTAGAACTGTTAGAACTTAAGTGTCATGTAGACTTACACAGTTAAGCCACACAGTATTAAAGTAGGAAAACCCATTAAGAAAAAATGGTATTGACAACTTAATATATAGAGAATTCATTAAATACTAAGACATACTCGCTTTCAAATCTATTACTGAAAATACTTGGTATAAGAGTTTATGTTTTTTTCACTTTCCGAAGACACTTCTCTTCCTGATCTCATTTGCATAATCACTATGCCCATTAATAGGTACAACCTCAATATCATGTGCAATTCAAGTTATGTTAACTGCACACACAGACATACCCGGACTGGATAATATTATACTATTGCCTCTAAGATATGTTCACAGCAGACAGTAAAAGAAGCTGAAGGCAGAGGGTCACTCTAACCAGACTGCATTTCAAAGCATTTTCAAACTTCCCATCTGACACTGTCTAACACAAACATGGATATTATAAACCACCACTTTGCAGGAAGAGCAGCCTTGTGCAGTTTAGATGCCTTTTAGCAATTCGCAATGATTTGAATTCTCCATATTGTGACGGGAAATGTGAAGATATCACATAATCACATTAAAATACCTCACACAAGTTCAAAGTACCACTGTTCAGCTATTTAGTGAACAATGAAAAAAATTTATAGAACAACAACAACGTACATTATTCTTAAAGTAAAATTTATTAGATTTAGGTGATAGTTAAACTGGAGATTACTTCACTTATTATACCACCAAGTGGTAAAGAAACTTGGCAAAAAAAGCAACATCATATCCATATGGAGACAGACTTTGGAAAAGTCTCTTAGAAAAAGGAAAGAAAGTTAAAAAAATTCGACTGCTGTTTATATTTGATAGGTTTGATTTCAAAAAAACTCATGTTTTTTGGATACGAACGTTACTAGGAAACAATTTATTCAAGTTGTTTAGGAACAGTGTACAAGAAGAGTAGTTCAGATACTCCAGAAAGAACCATTGCAGGAGAAACCAGGAAAAAACAGTCGGTCCCCTTGAACTTCAGCTATGGCACCTGCCATATGTTAAGGTTTATGAAAAAACCCCATGTATTAGTGATAACAGTGAAGTTTATAAGGACAAGATCACCATCACTGACCATACACTGTAGCCAGCAGCACACTGGCAAACACTCCGTTCTGCGTCTAGTTCTGAGCAGGCCACGAGCAGCCCTCAGAGAGCAAGGAAACACTGCCCCTGCATGCTTGAGAGCAGAGCCAGCTTTCTTAGGACAGATGCCATAGATATGTGTAACTACAACGCTTGTAATTTTAGGACTGTGGGAATGGCCCAGCTACACTTTAAAGAGCTGCCTTGAGGTTGACCCAGGCTCTAGGGCAGTCCATAGTATAATGAAGCTAGTTGATTTTTGCATTAATTCTGCACCAAGGTTTGGTTGGTTGGGCCAGAGAACTTTTAGATTGCACAGTTTGCTTTCTAAAAGCCTCTAGGAGGACGAGCATCTCCATTTTAGAGGACCCAAAAAAACTGCAACAGAAACTTAGCAGCCTGACACTTTCAGAAAACACGCACAAGCTGTGCGCTTGCTCCTTGTAGGAAACACAGAGAAATACAAGACCATTTCAGTCTCATGATCTAAATGTGAACCAGCACCTCAATTAATTTTAGCTCTAGTTAATAGTCTAAATGTGTGAAAGTTTACACTCTCACTGTTCTCTCCTGTGACTTTTTTTTTAATCCAGTTAATGATCTGAGGCTTTCCAAAATGCATGTTCCTCTTTAATTAACAGATACTGCATTAGGCCTTTGCAATAACTCATCAGTTAGCAGCTCAAAGTATTTCAGAATTATAAGCAGCAGCTATGAAGTGGATGATGTCCTGTGATTTCTCCTGAAGCAGACTTTGCATCTCTCTCTTGTGCTATCAAAGACATACACGTGCCTGGATTCTTAGAACAAGCACCTTCCTCTTCAACAGTTGAATAAGCATACCTTTGTTTCCCTACTGATTTATGCATCTCTGAACATACAACAGATCTAGTTTGACCTGTTTTTTCTTAGTAATCTTTCAGTAATTTTGAGAGTTTTGATTTTGCTGTAAATGGGGATGGAACCAGATTGAGTATCTCAACACCCTTGTGCACAGTGGAATCCCATTCTCCTTTCTTTGCACATTAGTTCATTTCAACACAGGAAAACTATCAAGGAAAAAGAAAAAAAATTAGGATACATCTCTGACAAATAGAAAGAAGAAAAAGAGAACTGTAGAATTTCATGCAAGAATACAGAAAAAAGATGCATTGTTTCTCCATTTTGACATGAGTAGTAAGCCAGTGCAGTAACTGGAAAAGTGGAATTTCAGAGAATTATATCATGTTTGAAAAGCTTTACTGAAGAATTTTCCATGTTTTTCTGACACAGAATTCCCATTCAAACACCTCTTTGTTGAACTTGAAGTTTCAAAATCAAAAGTTTGAGGGCCAAGTGTCAAAGATTAGCTCTGGAGTAATCCATGTTTTATGCAACCACTTTCATTATGGAGCAGTAACTTATGCCAGAAGAATAGGAAAAAGATGTTACTTCCCCTAAATTTCTACCTACGACCACCCATTTGTCAGAATCCTTAGTCTCTTGCAAAACTGACTCTGTTACTGCAAACTCTGGATAGCAAAAGCTCTTCTGTTCATCATACTGAAGTACTTTCAAATCTAAGCTAGTGCTTTTAATACCACATGTTTTCCATCCCATTATTCTGAAATTACTATTATACATGTGATGTAACAGCAAGGATGAAAAGGTTGGGGTTTTTTTTTTGGTTTTTTTGTTTTGTTAAACCAAAGGGGACTTGAGAAAAAGTTCCTATGTGATTCCGAGGGTTGTATCACTCTGAAAACTAGTTTACTCTGTGTGTACATCCTTCCCCTTGCAGCACAGGCAGTGACGCATCAGAGGGCTAGTCATGCACACACATCATTCCCATTACTCCACTGGTACTGTACTTTCTTGGTAATTGCAAATCTACACTTAAAGAGTTTCCTGCTTTCCACAGGATTAAGAGTATGATTTATGTGAAGAAGAAAAGAAATGTACAAATATAAGTAGCATATAGCTCTGCATGAGTTGTAGCTTTGCATCAGCAACATTGTCTTCCTATTTTAATTTAAAAATATTATATTTCTTCCTTGAACACTGGTTGGAAAAACCTGAGATACCATAAGGGGAAAATAAAGAAAGTATATTTTGAAATTGTATGCTTCCTCTTATTTGTTCCTCTCTGACCATTATTCTTTTTGCAACTTTGCTTTTGAGGATTACTGAAATCTACATATTTCTCTCATTTGTCAAATACATACTAAGTACCTTCCTCTGAAACATGATGTAATATTTCAGTAGGCACAAATGTACCATAGGAAAAGGTAATCTCCCCTAAGTATTCTGGAAGGAATCCGTGAAGAATTTCTTACAGTTTTAATTCCCTCACAGAATCCTACCATAATTTTATAACACAAGTTATAAAGAAACCTAAGGTTAATAGCCGTCAACATTGTTGTTTAAGCTCTTAGTTTACCACATAAATAAGAAAAATGTCACCATCAAGAATCATACTAGAAGAAAACTAAAGTAATGCATGCTTCCCAAATGAAGCTGCAAGCACAAAGCTTGCTTAATCATGCAACATACCTCTCTTAAATCCTCTGATTTCCATACTATTAATCAATTTCTTAAGCATATGAATATATAAGATTATATTCCAGACAAACATATGAAATATATCTTAATAAGATACACAGTCAGTTTCCTACAAAATTCACTGATAAGTCTTCAGGGCAAAATTGCCCAGGTCAAGAGCAACGCAGATCCTTCTGTTAAACCCAGGTTTATCCCTCAGAACTGATGCCTGGGTTTTGCGGAGGGTTCCCAAGTTCCTTCCTCTTTTTTTTTTTTTTTTTTTTTTTTTAAATAACTGGTTAAGAAGAAACTGTGGCTGTATATATTAAAGGTTGATCTCTTTGAATTAATAGCTGCCATTTGCACTATAAAAACTATTCCCTTCAAAACACTATTTTCACAACATATACAAGATGGCAATCACCTGAAATTTCTTCATATAGAGACTGTTGTTTAATTTTTTGGGCATGTGGAACATAGCTTTATGTCCAAGATGCCAAGGAAATCATGGGTTTCAGTCTTCCCACTCCCATATCTTATGATCCCCATGTGGGAAGGACAATAAACACATATGCAGTAAGGACTGTGATCTTTAAAAAGAAGCCATTCTGAGGGCATAATAGAGTTGACAGTCTCCTTTTAAAATTAAAGTAGGGTTTCATCAATTGTCCTTTCAAAAAAAAGTCTTAAAATTACCTCTCTTTTGTAATGGAAACAGCTGACAGCACTGAAGCCTAAGGATATAAGGAAGATGACAGATGATATTGAAGGGAGAAAATAAGCAATCGGGAATACAGGGAGTATAAAAGCCTCAGCCAGCCCATGGGAATTACTCATTCACATATTTATTTTTAGAAAGATGCTACGGCATTTTCATGTAGAAGAATGGCTTCAGATAATAGGAAGTCTGATCAATTACAGGGCTTTAAAATACTACCAGCACGACTAACTGACAGAGAGTATCTAAGACAGACACTACTGTATTTGAACTCTTAAGACATTAAGAGTATGATTCACAAACTTCTCTTCCTCCAGCTTGGGAAACACTGAAAATGTATCTAATATAAAATGCAATCCCTGAAAGGGCTGTACTGCTCACAGAAAGGGTGCACCACAGCAGGAAGAAACTCCAGCAATTATTCTGCAAGGTATGTGCTGCTTTATACCCAAAGTACACAATTTTGATTTACAAGAGCATATTTTCCTCACCGTTGTCTTCACCATATGATTTTGTTCTATTCTTTCCCCTCTGCCCTCTCCAGAACTGTCCGGTTCCTTACATCAAGCTACCACCCCTGGCACTTCACATCTTTTCTATTAGTTTCCCTAAAACTTTTATCTTCCTTTCTTCTTCTTGTACCTTATTTTCTTCTCCAGTTCAAATTCTCCCTTATCCTCACAAGAGGAACCTACCTTGTTGTCAAGACATGCAGCCATGTAAAAATTTAAAAGTGATGAAATGGAGCTCAGAAAAACACATTTATTTTTCAGTTGCTGGAAAGAAAAAGACCTTCCTTGGGTAAGCAATATGGATGTCACAGGCATTACACCCTAATATTCACCTCATAAGTTATACTTGTGCCCTCAGCTTCTGGAAATAAAGCATCAGCTTAAAGCTCGTATATCTTCCTCTATGAAAAGTGAAGGAGGTTAAATCCATATGAGGAGCTGGAAGGAGAACTTAATGAACACAGGAGATAGTAAAGGGTTTGAGGGGTTTTTAGTATTAAAGATTTAGCAATGCTCAAACTCTGTAGAAGGTGACAGCAAATATCAAAGAAATTTTAATTGGTAGAGTGAAGGAAAACTTTCAAGGCTTGCAAGCATTTGAGTCACTGTTGTCGACCTCTTTTGGATGATGAACCTTTCTACTGAGAAGAACATGCGATTTCCCCTCCTTTCTTCCATACTTTGATGCAATATGTCAATAGCATCTACAGAAAGCTATTTTTATTGCAAACAGCTTTTAATAACTGGTTGCTGTTGATCAAATATTTTTAAAGAAAACTATCCTTCCAAAGAACATATTTGACTGCAATGCTCCTTATTTTTACAGCTGTACAAAACAGGGACAGCCAGACTCTGTGCTGGGTTTATCCTTGACAATAGAAAACTCAGGCAATACAAGTATTATCAGGTGCAGTTGAAGCACAGTGCAAGAAACACCAAGCACAGTTTAGATCACCAATAGAAGCTGGGGTGCTGAAAGATCCCAGATTTCTGTATTGCAACTCCAGAGAATGTTCTCAGGTGAAAAAATTCAGTGGAATAAAGAAAAAAACAAACCAAAACAAACCCTTCACAGATATAGCACATTGGAAACATCCTCTAGAAACATCCAACTTGTACTGCATGGAGCCACCTCATTTCTGGGGGTTTGTACAAAAGTGGCTACCCTGCTGGAAATTGTACAGCTTGGAAGTGTTGGACCTGAATTTGTACTGTACCAGCTCAGCTTCAGCCTTTCAGTGTCCATGACTATGTATCTAGCTCTTAGATACATTGCTCAAATATTGTTTACCCCACGTTCCCTACTCCTTTATTGCACAGTATGGCCCCAGCTTTCCTTCCAATACCTACAACAGTACTGCACAGCACTGAACCCAAGCAACAAGAGGAGCCAACGAGGAGAGGTGCTCTGCTGAATCTCATATTCACAAACAAGAAGGGGCTTGTTGAGGGTGTGAAGGTCAAAGGCAGCCTTGGCTGCAGTGACCATGAGATGCTGATGTCAAAGACGACAAGAAGGTCTTGTACCAAGCATCAGATGGAAGACTATGAAAGACATGAGCCTGCTGCTGAAACGGGGCAGGGGATCCAGTGACACAGGACGTGGAGAAGGCTGAGGCACTCAATGCCGACTTTGCCTCGGTCTTTACTAGCACAACTGGCCTTCAGGAATCCCAGGTCCCAGAGAGCAGGGGGAAGGGCTGGAGCAAGGAAGATGTACCCTTGGTGGAAGAGGATTAGGTCAGGGAACACTTAAGCAGAGTGGTCATACGTAAGTCCATAGGCCCTGATGGGATGCACCCACAAGTGCTGACGGGGCTGGCAGATGCCACTGTGAGGCCATTCTCAGTCTTTAAGCGATCATGGTGATTGAGAGGTGCCTGATGACTGGAGTAACGCAAACATCACTCCTGTCTTTAAAAAGGGCAGGAAGGAGGATGCAGGGAACCACATGCTGGTCAGCCTCACCTCAGTCCCTGGGAAGGTAATGGGGCAGCTCATCCTGGAAACCATTTCCAGGCACACAAAGGACAAGGTGATCAGGAGTGGTGAGCATGGCTTCACCAAGGGGAAACTGTGCTTCACTAACCTGATAACCTTCTACAATGAAATGACTGGCTTGGTAGATGATGGGAAAGCAGAGGATACTTCACTAAGGCCTTTGGCACCATCTCAGATAAGATCCTCAAGAAGCTGCTGAAGTATGGCCTGGATTAACAGACAGTGAGGTAGACTGAAAACTGGCTGAATGGCCAGGCCCCAAGGGTAATTAGTTGTGTACCCCAGGGGTCTGTATTGGGTCCAGTCCCATTAACGTCTTTGTTAGTGATCTGTAAGACGAGGCAGAGTGTACCCTCAGCAAGGTTGCAGATGATACAAAACTAGGAGGAATGGCTGATAGGCCAGAGGGGTGTGCTGCCATCCAGGGGGACCTCAACAGGCTGGAGAAAATGGGCTGACAGGACCCTCATGAAGCTGAGCAAAGGGAAGTGCAAAGTTCTGCACCTGAGGAAGAATAACTCCATGACCTGTACAAGGCAGGTGCTGACCTGCTAAAAAGTAGAAAAGGACCTGGGGTTCCTGGTAGATACCATATTGAACCCCTGGTTCATGAACCAGCAATGTGCCCTTGTGGCAAAGAGGGCTAGTGGCACCCTGGGCTGCAGAGTGTGGCCAGCAGGTCAGCTGAGGGAGGTGCTCTTTCCCCTCTACACTGGGGATGTAAAGAAGATGAAGCCAGGCTCTTTTCAGTGGTGCCCAGTGACTGGACAAGAGACAACAGGCACAAACTGAAACACAGAAGGTGCCACCTGAACATCAGCTGACACTTTCTCACTGTGGTAGCAACTAAGCACTGGCACAGATTGCCCAGAGAGATTGTTGAGGCTTCATCCTTGGAGATATTAAAAACTGCAGCACTACCATCTTGCCTCTCTCCTAGCCCTTTTGAGAACTTCTGTCTTACACATATTTCATGCTTCTCAGTCATGAAACACCAGAAACTTTATGACCATGGGAATAGCCTGATGCTGAACAAATGCTAGATTGGACCTACAGAAATATGGAATCATTCATCTCCCCTGTTACAGGAGATGCTCCCAGTGCTGAGAACCTTGGCACTCATCTGAGGGCCAGCAGACTTTGAGGGGATAGTATTTACCTCTGGCGCTTCCTTGCCCTTGTCTGTTCTCCCTGTCCTCCACCCAAACGCATTCTAAATCTTTTGGAAAAAACAGCAGCGTGCTGGTCCTACCACCACAACAGCATTAGAACACATAGATGGGCAGACAGCTAGATGACTTTCTATAACAATACCTACTTTTCCTATCATCTTCATCCTCCTTTGCCTCAAATACCACTCAAAACTATCCATTACATACTTCCCAGGTGTGGATATGCTAATCATAATCAATCACTGCATAGTCTCTAGTGTTTTACAGGCTGATGCATCAGCTCTCACAGAGAAAAAAAGGACCACAGCTAAACAAATCTGAGCTATACTTTATGAAGACAAGATATTACCAGATCTATCTTTGCAAACCAACTGAAAATTTTAATCCCCTCTCCCCTGGCAACTCAAGATACCAGAAGACCATGGAAAAGAGAGAAAACAGGAATGGCTTCCTGTGGCTGGAAAAGTTTCCAGAGTCTTACCTATCCTCATTCAGAATCTGGGAGGGGAGTTCCCTGTAAAAGAGAAAGTTTTCGCAGGGGCTACTCAAGGTTTCTGGAAAAAAATTCTACAGAATCCAAGGAGCACGAACTTCTACCATCTTGCTTTCCAAGCGAAAAATTCTTTGTTCATCTGGACTTCTCTAGCATATATCTAGTTTTGTGCCTACATTTCTGTACGTGGATAAAACACAATTTCAAGCAAGAACATACAACACCATACCACTGAAAACACTGAGGTTACAGTAATTCATGACTAAGACCCTACAGAGAACTGAGTGAATAAATGAATCTGTACACATCCAGCTTTCTGATTTTCTCAGTACAGCAGGAGCTCACATATCTAGAACTGAGGACAGTACAAACTGCCTGCTAGGTTCTTCCCCGAGTGTTTGCTCACACAGTGTTACTGCTCTCTATGAAATCGTAAGCCACAGTAAGAAAGTTGCCAACAGAGGCATGTACAGTCAGAAAAGGCCTTCACTGCAAGTTTGTCTCCAGCAAGAAGTACTGACACTGTGAAAACCAAATTTAACATTTTTCAGACAGATCTAAATTCTAGATCCAAGCAGATCCAGGCCTAGAAATAAAACAGCTTTGCCACTGTCAGATTTCTAAGATGACATTATAATCAAGCCTAATATGCACAAAATAATGAAGTCAACATTTTACTTGCCTTCATAAAGCAATATTCCAGTGTAAGAAAATGATTGTACACATTACAGATAATTACGTCGTTCAAAACCAAACTTAAAAATAAAAGCATAACTATAGAAATGTGCCACGTTACAGCACTCTTCCCTCATTTCAAGACACAGCCCAGCTGGTTACTGATACAGAAGATATCTGGTAGCAAGAAGAGTGCAAGACACTTATTTGAATGCATGAGCAAAGTACCGATTCTCAATTTCTTTGCCATCTCAGACTCAGGTCTGGTTTCATACCTTACCCAAACTCTAGGATCTTCTAGAAGTTCAAAGTACAAAAATCACTTACATGGCTACTTTTTTGTGACAGATATTCCTCTTTTGCAATGCTGTCATCTACTTAAAAGCCCACCTATGTACAGAGAACGTGAATTTGATTTCTAGTTCCTGTTGGGTCCATCAAAGTTCTGGTGGTCTGCTTGCTTTCCTAGGTAAAGCATCCTAAACAGGAACTTAGTTTATGGAGAACTGACTTTTAATTATTGCATTTTTTTACCTTTAAGCCTTCCTGCAGGCTGTAACTACAATTCATACATGTAGGCAAGAGAAGACTTTCTAATATAAATTATAATTTTCAGTGTAATTGGATGACAGTAGATTCTTACAGACAACATAATATAGGAGTAAAGCGAACTGTAAAATTGCAGAGAAAACCTCTCTGAAAAAACCTGAGGTGAACTGCAACCACTTGTGTCCCCAACTAACTGAATATTCAGATTAATTTTCTCAAGTATTTTTCTTACAATTTTCTTAACATCCACATGCACACTGTGTACCAACAAGACTAAGCAGCAGCTGGAAACACAACTGTAACTTAATCTGCAACTTCACTGGAGTTGTAGTAGGTATATTTTTAGTAACAGCTTGAAAATGTAGGCCATTAAATTCATTAACAAGCTTGAAGATATGAATGTCTCATTTACCTAATTGAGTGCTTTTATACAAAACTAAGCCATGCACTTGTTTGGTTATATAGCTGATTTTGCCATTCATCAGTGCCACTCTTTTAATTTAAGTAATTTACCACTTGAAATTTTAAAATAAAGCAGTGTACTGCAATGCCCCAACATTTAAATGATCAAGAAGAAATAATACAAAATTGTGGTCACTGTCTAGGTGTAAGAGATTACAAAAGGTGACAGAAAAGGAATCCAACCCTGAAAGTATACAAAAGTTTAAACGGAATAATATTCCAGGTGACTTATACACTATTGCCCTGTTGACACTGCATATACCGAGAAAATACATTTGGCATTCGTGCATATGAGCCATACAGCTGATTAAAGACAGAAATAGAGTTTTACTTTAGACGAGCTATAAGCTCATCCCATGGACTGAATGTGCATTAGTGGCTGGAGCACAGCAGGCAAGCTCTTAAGAGTTAAATCCCATCTTAGATTGACCTAAAGGAAGGGGTGAACTTTAAGACCTCTCTGGGAGGCACACCAAAGCATTACTTCAAAGGCATGCTCCTGACCTGGGCTAAAACACTGATGTAGACTCAACCTCTAAGTACCAGACTGCATGCTCACTACCACCATTTGCTTCTCTGCTGAGAGCTGGGTACCTTCTATGTAAACTTCATCTGCTGCTTCTTCATCGCTCACAACTTCTTTCAAACTTTTACCATCATGTGTGCTATAGTTTCTTGTCCGATTTATTTTTGAAGAAATTTAAAAGAAATCATATATCTGCACAACTCCAGTGCTCTTGGTTTAATCCACCAGGAATCTCTACTCCTCGCCCAGTCACATCATTGTCATTAATGCTCGTCTGGCTTATACCAACTTTGGAAGCGTGACAGCTGGGGAATCATTAGATCTGAGGTTAGCTAAGTGTAAAAAGAAAAATGTCCAATAGCCCCACAGAGAAAATAACCTATGTTTTGAAAAGTCCCTTGTGAACAGGAGGGTATTAGAATTTTCTGAACAACGCAACATTTTTCTATTATACATTATTATAATGTTGGCTGGTCATGATGTTAGTACATTTGGAGTATGGCTTATTACACCAAAGTAATGCAATAATCGCTGAAAAGGTGACTTGATGGTACATAAAGGAGCCAAATCCTGCATAGCTCAACTGATAGCCTATCAAGCAGCAGTGTTACAAGTTATTTTTTTGTTTTTGTAGCTGAATGACATACAAGAATAAAACAAGATTCTTCAAAACCAACAGAGAAATAAATTATGCTCCAATTACTGACAATTTTATTTTATGCTTTTGCTAATTTTGTTTCCTGAATAGCTAGAGTAACTCAAACTGTGCTTTATGATTTATGAGTTTTTAGACTTGTCCACGAGCTTTTCCATATGAGATCATAAAGCTTAATTCCTTTAAATTAGGAATAAAAAACTTTACCATAGCAGCAGAAGAAAGCTAAATACAAAAGCTAAAGTGAAGGACACACAGACCAGCTCTGAAGGTTTAAGATATTAATAGAAAGATAACTTCTCTGTAAAAATGAAGCAAAATGGTATAGCTTATCTCTCAAAAATCCCCCTGGGGAACAGTTCCCTCAATCAGATAGCATATAATAGCAAATGAAGAGGAAAAATATTTTTCAGTGAGATGATAATTTTGAGGTTTTTTTACTTGTATGAGAGCACTCCATTCAGTCTTCCTAAAAAGAAATGTTCAGTGCCAACCTCCCTTTCTAACACTGCTGTCCTCTTTTGTGGCATATCTCCCAGACACCCTTTCATTTGTGGAAATTTTTTTTCTTTTCTTTCTTAAGTAGAAATGTAATATTCCTTAAACAATCAATTTACTCAGGCATGCCTGGCTCTTTTTTTTTTTTTTTTTAATACTATTAAATAAAATAGCATATTGAAAATAGCATCACACATTTATGGTCCTTAGTCCATATCTACCTACTTTTAGCATCTTTCCATCCACTGGTGGGTTTACAAGAATGTAGAAGATCCACTCCTCTGCACCTTCACCTGCTGCTGGCGCACCAATGCAGCATACCCCCAATAAAACTAACACATACACATTTTTCAACCCAACATTTCCATGTGGTTTAAGTTAGTCCCCCAGGCATAACATACCATAGCTACACCTCGTAGCTCTGAGGAGGACGACAAAACCCTCTAGTTTTATAGGGCACTCATTATAGCAGATTGGAGACCTAATTTAATTTAATACTGAAAAAAATCTTGAAAAATCAAATTTTTGGCACAGAAATACCAACAGAGACCTTTCTGCTAGTAAAAACTTTCTAGGAAGATTACACAGAACAAAGCAGAGCAAATTGGGTATAAACGTTTCACAGCAATGGAATGTTGAATCCTCTGTGAAAAGCAATCTGTGCGGCATTACAACTCCTCCTGCGCATCCAGAGAAAAGACAAGTGAACAAGTTAGCTAAATGATACAATTCAGGCCCCACAGACGAGTAGAATATTGTTGCTATTTTGGAAATATCACCATTTCAAATATTGTGTATAAAAGAGCGATGTGATTTAATCTTGAAGTCAAAAAGATTTCTCTAAATCTTAAGAAAAGAGAACTCAATCAGTAAAGTAGCTTTGAAATAGCATGTAGCATTAACACGTTAAACCTTTAATAACAACCTATGTTTAAACTCATTTCTCTATGCATCTATTTTGGCCAAATTCAGAAAACTTCTGAATTTCTCAGTGTATGTGTTTTCCAAATAGAAAAATAACATGAATGTAAAGCCGTAAGATCCTTCAATGTTTTCATGGAGGTAGGTGTCCATAAACCAAGCATAGAAATACATATTTAACTCCCTAAGTCACCTGAAATGTAGACTAAAAGAGAGAATTCCTCACTTTTACCAAATCTGTGCATTCCTCGTACTCCTGTAAAAAGAAAGCAGTATTTCTACCCAGGTAAGAAAAACCCTCCAGAGCAAAAGCAGACTTCAAACAAAAGTGAACAATGCTCTAAAAATGGCCAAAGGCAGAATGTTGTTGGACTAGATGGCACAGGGACCTAAGGAGTTAGTGGCATCCTTTGTACCATGAACCCTCTTCACTGAGCCTGACAAACCTTGCTGCAGAGCAAGAAGTTATGTTTCAGATAAATTCTGGTAGCTCTTTTAGAAGGTAGATGTCTTCCCAGTGGAAGAACATCAGAATATCAGGCTGACAAAGAAGATAGACTACTGCAGTCCCTCCCTGCAGAAAGCTCTCCTTTCCCCTCACTTGACTGACTTGCCCATAACAATACTTCTCTTGAACACCATGTAACTGTTCATTTTCTGATGTGAGGAGACACTGAAGAGAGCAGTCAGAAGTCAGAGTAGTAACTTTTTTTCCAAGCCAGGAGTAACAAACAAGCCTCACAGTTCTTCTGGTTGCTGCAGATGTGAAAAGTAGTTTTGCTCCAACAAAATGATCTCCCATGGTGTGGAAAAATCCCCCCCTCTGCGAAAACACACAGACAGGCACTGCCTGCAGCTGACAGCTTCCTTGGGCCAGCCTTCACTCTGGATCTTCAGTTTTTTCTCTAATAATCAGAAGGAAACAAGCAAGCAGTTTCTCTAATAAGACAACTTAGAAACTACATTCCATAATAGCTTTAAATTGATTACAGAACAACTCAGCATTTTACAAGGAAAACCAATGATACTTAACCTCATTAATGAGGAGACAGAACTCCCAGTCTTTCCGGTTGCACCGTTACCATGCTTGCAGCGTCAGACACCGACCGGAAGGCTAGCGGTTACCTAACAGACAAGTGACAACTAAAACCAAGGAAAAGCTTTAAACAATATAAATACAGTGGAAGTTCTTCCTGGTTTGTCAAGAAGCCTACAGGTTTGTCTCTACAACAACTCAAGTCTCCTGAGCAATATATGGCAAATTTCAAATTCTTTCAGGCAGTTGTTTAAGATGACTGCTTTTCTCTGTTTTACACAGGTACAGTGTAACCCTCCATATCATCAAAATGAAATTTTAGAGGCAATATTTTGGTGAAAGTATGCACGCAAATTTATATGACATTCAAATAGTTAAGTTCTCTGTTGTAGAAGTCTTCAAATAGTCCTTCAAAAGAAAGAGTGGCTTAGCAAACTGCAATGTTACTTACACTTGCAAATGAAGCACAACCCATTATATATATTATTTGTGAGGCCATAGCACAAGAATGATTTTTAGAAGTATGTTTACAGCCAAATGATGTGATTGGCATCTTTAAAAAGAAAAAAAATAATCTAGTTTAAAGATGGTAAGTGGTGTGATAAGCAGAAGCATTCTGGCAAGTAGATGCAATTTTAAGCATAAGATTTCCAGCTCTCTTGATTCTTCCTCCTGCATTTTTTAATTCTCCACTGATAATTATAAAATGCTTCCAATATGGTGTTATAACAGTTGAGTTTGTCAGTGACTTCTCTAGATATTTGCAGTTACATTCTAATACTGTTGAACTTTTCAGCTTAAAAATCCACTTAATTCTCAAATTTCAGTTAAAACTGCAGAGATCAATGAGTAAAGACACACTTGGAATAACTCACCAGTATATACTGAAGCCTTATGATAAAGATTTCTATAAGGAAGGAATCACTTAAGAGCTCAGACAGTTATTTCAGTCAAATCTACTCTTCGTGAAACAAAACTACTCAAAGGAAAAAAAAAACAGGCTATAGCCACATTTTTCAAGTATAGCTATGCTTTGCATGGTTTGCTCTTAAACATCAATTTTTGTGCCTTAAAACAGAGTCAAGAAGTACCAAAGTGTGAGTCAGTGAAATAAAATATCTCCCCAAACAAATTATTTTGTCCAAGGAGATGCAGGGATAGAATGACTGGTTCAGATATACATAAATTTGGAGAAGTCAATTTTACCAGGAATGTAAGACACACACAAAGATAAAAAGCTGAGAATCAATCTAACAGTATATAAATAAACAAAAGTATCAATTATCAAAAGAAATAATGTTCTCACTGCTTAAAGAGTGTGGTTAAAAGTCGATGGGATACACTCCAGTTGCCTAAAGCAACCCTAACGAGCCTTTGAGGGTGGCCATTAATCAGATCCTTACCTAATCAGACAAAGATTACAGTTGAAGGACTCGGGGAGGGGTTTTTTTAGGCTATGTCTTTACCTTTAGAATCCTAAGTATTCTGGATTACAGTACTTTTAGTTTCTCCAGCAGGAAATACTTGGTATAAAATACTTTCCTAATCTCATAACATGTGAATAAGGATGGGCTAACACATGGCTAACAAACTATTGAGAGAAACACACACATACTTGGAACTTTGCAATATTTGGACAATTTTCAACAGGGACTAACAAAGGTACATCCTTGATACATATGCAACCTGTCACCTGAGGTCCAGCACTGCAAAATCAAGGGTTACCAAGTCACAACCATTTTTTTCAGTCCTGGAAAACTAGTATATTCTGGTTGGGTTTGGTCTGGGTTTTTGTTTTTTTTTAAAACTTTCTTCCCCCAGCTTAAATGACAGAGTCTTTTTTACTCAATTTTTCCAAAAGCTACAAAGTGTGAAGCATGGAGCCAGTCTGAGAGTATTTTAGCTTTAGCTAAAATTTTATGTCTGGCAAAGCTAAAGTCAGTAAAATGGAGTTACGCAAGAAGGATGTGTCAGACAACTTAATGCTACTGATCCCACCTATTAAAACATTTACCTGAAAACCATTTCTGCAAAGACAAATGCCTTCCATCACAATTTATCACCTGCCAAAGCCTACATTCTGCCCAGTTTGCTTTTTAGCCCTTTAAAGCTAAGTAGGTCCAGAAGGACTTGCAATCTAAGAGGCTAGTAGGCACTACAGCAGTGCGATTTCTAGTTGGTAGAGCAGCAAAAAGTTCAGGTTGGATAAGTATTTAAGTATTTTAGATATTTGCCCCACATCAAAAAAAGCTTTACCAGGCTGTAGTTTAATAATTATGCAGTAACTCTTTGCTGCCTACCTCCTCACACCACTAGAATACATTTTTACAAGAGAACTGTGTGCACATCAGCAGTTAGTTTTATATCTGTAAGTCTTTCTTTACAACCCTAAATAAAGGTAATGAGGAATATTCTGAGAATATATTCTGATTCTAACACATTATTCAGAAACAGTATAAATATGGTGAAGAGGGGGATAGACACAGTAGAGATACTTCAATTTCATGTTTTCTTTATGAGAAAATGTATATAAACTCAAAATTTCTAAGAAAAACCTCATAATATCAACAGTCAAACACTCATTTCTTGTGTGGTTTTGATTTTATTGTTTAATTTAAGGATCTCTCAATACCCCTGCTTTTTTTTGTTTGTTTGTTTGTTTCCATTTATTCAGCCCTCTGGAAACAGGATCTACAATTTTCTAGCTGGCTATCAGTGAAAATGAGTTGTTGCTTCAACACAGTAAGTACATTTGGGACTAGAAACATTAAAAAAAACCACCAAAAAAACCAAAAATCACATTCGGAAGAAACAAACTGATTTATTTACAATGGCTTCAAAAAGCTGTTATTACCCCAGTAGCAGTTTTGTCTTATGAGAGCTTTCAAGTAAAACCATTACTTATCTTTAATGTTTACATTAAAAAAAACCTTATCTTTAATGTTTACAGTGGACACTCAATTCAATAATGATAGTTAAGTACAGAAGCAAATTTATGCTTTGCATGCCCAGAGCCCTTTTCCATCTTAAGAGTCTTCATCAAAATAGCTTCCAAACAGAAGTGCCCCTCTACTCTGCTCTGGTGAGACCTCACCTAGAGTACTGCATCCAGCTCTGGAGCCCTCAGCACAAGAAGGACATGGAACTGTTGGAGTGGGTCCAGAGGAGGGCTACAAAAATGATCCGAGGACTGGAGCACCTTCCCTATGAGGACAGGCTGAGAGAGTTGGTCTTGTTCAGCCTGGAGAAGAGAAGGCTGCGGGGAGACCTGATTACAGACTTTCAATACCTAAAGGGGGCCTATAGGAAAGGTGGGGAAAATCTTTTTAGTAGGGCCAGCTGTGTCAGGACATGGGGTAATGGTTTTAAACTAAACCAGGGTAGGTTTAGACTAGATATAAGGAAGAAATTCTTTACAATGAGGGTGGTGAAACACTGGAAACGGTTGCCCAGAGAGGTAGTGGAGGCCCCATCCCTGGAAGCATTCAAGACCAGGTTGGATGGGGCTCTGAGCACCCTGATCTAGTTAGCGGTGTCCCTGCTCACTGCAGGGGGGTTGGACTAGATGACCTCTAGGGGTCCCTTCCAACCCAAAACATTCTATGATTCTATGACATTAAAATTGTGCAGAACAGCTGGCTCATGTGAAAACAGCAAGATGTGCTGTCAACAGGAACACTTGTCTTTAGAAGCTGATCTTGGATTTCAGTTTCACCATTGCTTTTGGGAAAAAAACCAAACTGAAGCTGCAGTGATTTTTTCACTGCTTATATACAGAGAGCCTGTTTACTTCCAAACTGTTAGAAATCCAAGGACATTCAGTCATTTAAACATACGCTCACCTTGTTGTAACTATGACAACTATTGTTATATCAGGAAAAATTTGTACCACCAGAAAACAACAAAAATTTCCACTTTGGAAGTTGAATTCAATCAACACTTTTTGGGAAAAGGAAGTTGGTGGAGGTTTCAGTTCTTAATTCCTCAAAATACGCCTCTTGAATAGCCCCTTAAACTCTTCACAAGAGTACTGTACAGACTTGAAACACGCTACCTAGTTCGGGTGTTGTATTACCCAGATTAGTTAAGTTTTAAACCCAAGAAAAAAGTACTTGTGGTACAATGAGCTGCTGCTCCTATCAAACATATTTTGTTTGATTGTGGATTCATTATCTCATTGCCAGTATCAGTAAATGGGCTGTGTTTGTTTTCTCAAATTTTCCAGCAATCTTAATTCCATACAGAGATCTTAAACCACCCAAGCAAGCTGCAAGATTCAACCCAATTCACCAACACCTAGCTGAAATGCTTCTTCTGCAATACAAAGATAGATGTAATGAGTTCGGAGGGAACACAGTCTTTAAGATGAGATGTTTTCCTCTGTCATCCCACAGCCATTGACATGGCAGGCCCACAGCCAAAACCACAGTGCAGTTTTATAAATGGGCTTATACTACAGTTCAGGCCAATTCCAATAATTAACTCCAGTTCTTATTGAGGGAGATCTGAAACAATGCAATGAGTTGCTTGGGTAAGAAGACAGAGGAGCACCATTCTTTGGCAAAATGTTTGTATTTCTACAATTATTTTGTCAAATATATGTGTGTGTGCGTGTGTATATGGTGCTGTTGGCTATTAAGGGTGCTTTCAACAAGACTTTGACCATATACCAGTTTGTTCCTTAATATGTTTTGAATAGATTGTCACTGAAATTGTTTTTGAAAAAATTTCAGATGACTATGAACAAAAAATGCCAGGCTGACAGCTTGGGAAGCATTGAGCTGTAAAAACTGAGGTCCCAAAGCAGAGTGTCTCAGGACTGGGAACTGAAAGAAAGTCATAGTGACAGTGAATATACTGGTTCAAGTAGGATGAAAGATGTCATCAACAGAATTTTGCACAGGAGTTTGCAGCAGTCTTTTCTGGCAGCAAGAAAGAAAGCAAAACACTAATTTCTGTACTCTAGCAGAGTGGCTGCTGAAAGGAAGTGCTATTATATATGAAAGTAAAGAAAACACTTAAAGGAATCAAAGACATTAAGATCGTTCATAAAATATCACTGTTCCTTTTAGAAGTCTAGTAAATGGGTACAGAAAAGAAAATTGAGATATTTCTGAGATTCTGAGCTCAGTTTTCCTTGATTATGAACTAGCAAGCCCTTTCTATAGATAGCTGAAGTTTTACCTTACGTTGTGAATCACCTAATGCAGCTGTACTTTAAACTACTGTTCTCATTCATTGGGACAACAAAGAATAGACAGATGGACAAAACCTGTTTTGGAAGAACTCAAAGGACAGCTTTAATATGCAGACTCTTTCTGATCAGACAGTGAAAAATTAGTAAAATAACTTGCTTTAGTTCAACCAGAGTTCAAAGATTTATTCCCTGCAGAGTTCCAAAGACTGGAGGCTCCCTGAAAGACTTCAGATCAATACTACTCTATAGCAAAGTAACTAAATTCAAGAAAAGCATTTTAGGTAAGAAGTACGTATCAGAAACTCACAATGTGAATGTCAAAAAGCAGAAGGCATTTCAGATGTTTTGAAAATAAGCTAAAGAGCAAGTATAAAGTACCATTTCATATACATCTTTTATAATTTATCCATTTGTTCTTAAAATTATGATTTCTCCATCAGTCAAAAATATAATCTACTGGGGATTGGTGCAGAAACTATCAATAAGAAATTTTGCTAGAGAAACCGTTATGCTTTTGTAAAGGACGATCCAATTCTGCAAGCAAATTTTTGTCGCCAATATCACTTCTAGTTACTAGATTTCTTCTCACTAGTTATTCAGAGAATACTTCCTTCTTCAGCTGAAAAACATGTCTTAACACAAGTATTGAAATTTCCATTCCAAAGTAAAGAAATTCTCAGTAGAGCAACCATTACCCCTTAACATCAGATTTACACAAGCTGAAATTACCAAGACTGTAAAAAAAAAAAAATGGCCTTGGCATTATAAATTGAGAGAAAGAAGTTGATTAAAAAACCAACAAGATTGCACTGGGAACCTGAACAAAACGTATGAAAATCAGATGAAAAATCCATACAGGTCTTCAGTGAATACACGATCAAACCTGCCTGATGTACATGAATTCTAAATAAAGTTAGCTGCTTAACAACAGATAGAAGTGCAGTTTATGAGTATAATTCAAATAACCACTATACTTTTTAGCTGTATCCTTTAATGACTAAAATAATCCACCCAAACACTTTATTGCAACACTGCATCAATCCATTTTGTGCTTGCAATCTTCCTCCTTC
>NW_009259588.1:1033091-1095276 GCF_000687185.1 Egretta garzetta
CTCATGTTGGTGGCCAACCTGTGCAAAAACTAGAACAAAAAAACAACCCACCTCCCTACACCAGAGGGCTGCCCTTTACCAAACACCAAGCTGCAAAAGCCCATGGAGGTGCTGCGAACTGTGCTTTGTCAGCAGAGTGATACAAACCCAGCAAACTGCTTCCACCCCCTGTGCTTCTGGAAGGCCTCATGCGAGACCTGGAAGCTTTCAGGAGTCCCGACACCCAAAATAGTCTTTCCCACGAAGGAGCGGCCACCACTCCTTTACTTCTCTGCAACTTCCTGCAGTATAACAAACCCTTAAGTTTATCAGAAACTGGAGACCTCTGAGGAAGACTCTCCATATCACAGTGACTATTAACAGCAAATAGAATACTGCTACAACAGTTCAGTTTCCTACTTAAAAGTTATTAAAAATTACAACATTGATTCTATGAAAACTCATATTACAGCACATGAGCTGCATACAGCACAGTGAACTGCATTATTTTTAACTCCAGTGCCACCGCTGGGCTCATTTTCCATTGTTTAAAATACTCTTTACTTGGACTGTAATACCTTAGGCACAAGCAAAGCATGTAAAGAGATACTGCATAGTAGGGTGTTTGCAGCATGAGCTATCCTTCAAAAATCTGAAGGTTCCCATCGTGTCCTTTCCTTCAAGAATTAGAACTGGACTGCAAACACTGCACTAGAACATATGAATGCAGAAATGGAAGGGGTCACCTGGATTGTCAGTTCAGCACCTCACATGAAGTAAGTACTCTGAATCTAAATTAATATTATGTGATTTATTTTTTTTCTGCTAACTTCCACTCATGACTAAATACTTCCAATATCTTAAGAGAAATTTTAGTTATAGAAGATCACATGCCACAGATATATGGCATGCCACTGGAAGACTGTGATAGAGAGTACATCTCGAATTCCTGTTTGTTGCCCCAGTTCCTTTAACATTTCAATTTACTAGATGAAGTCCATCCAATTTCCTAGCTTCAGTAATACAACTGAAGCATTTAATTAACTATTTTCAAGGCCTCCTCTGCATCAGAAAATAGGCAAGTCAATAGACTCATAGCACACTAATACTTGCTGTACAGGGCTTTGCATCTCCACTGGCAATTTCCAGGATCTACAGACTGAAAGAGGCTAAACCCTAACCTTTGACATATTGCTTGGCTAATTTTCTCAATGGCATTATTCGTCACATGTGTCTGTCCGTCCTTCTACCAAATATATTCTTTTGAGACTGCCACAGCCTTTCACGTGATTTTTTTCCTCTTCCTACAAAGACCAGTATTAAAGCATACTAACATGGAACATATTTGTTCAGTACATATTATTTTGGCAACTACTCCACAATAAGCAAATTTCAGATAAGGGGAAATAGAATCATAGAATGTTTTGGGTCAGAAGGGACCCCTAGAGGTCATCTAGTCCAACCCCCCTGCAGTGAGCAGGGACACCGCTAACTAGATCAGGTTGCTCAGAGCCCCATCCAACCTGGTCTTGAATGTTTCCAGGGATGGGGCCTCCACTACAAGAACTGCAAACGTGTTCACTACCACTCAAGTGTTAAGAGGAGGCAGCACAGTGAAATCAAAATGCACTTAAAAAATAAAGCAAACGGTGCACTGACAACAGCTCGAAATATCTCAACTAATTAGACACCTCTTGTTGCTAGGTATATACTGTGCTACAGTAGCTAAACATTCAGTTTTCTCTTACGAACAAATTCTATTTGTACTAGTCTCAAAAGCTTTTTCATATTATGTATCACTAATCATTAGTAATGCTTATTAAAATAGACCTGTACACTTTTGTGATTTATAACTCCCCATTCATCACTTCCAGCCATAAGTTTCATGTGTGACATGTTTCAACTAACATTAAGTGGAATTTCATTCTAAGTAGAAAATTTTAGTAGAACTGTGAGGGGGCTCAAGTCCAGCTCCTGATGAAGTCAGGCTCCTTTTTGCTTCAACAAAAGCTGGATCAGAGCTCTAAACAGCAATTCCTTTATTTTAAAAAATTAGGTAAGAAGCAGCTTAGAGAAAGATTATCTACACGAAGATGAAGACTATTTGAGAATAAAAACTTGTTTACCTCCTTTAGATTTGCTAAACAAAAGTGAGCTGCAAATATATTTTATTGTTATGCAGGTCATAACCACAAGAGGCTGATCAAATGTGAATAGTATAAACAACTGGTTTTTTAACTTACTCTTTTCTATTTAATCTTTTCATACAGTATGAAACTCACATTCATTGTTTGGTCTATGCAGTACCCTTTTAACATGACGTGAGATAAAGCCAAGCATTTTATTAAGCTGCATAAGAATCTAGGATTTTTAAACAACTCTAGGCTGTCAAATTGCAACCTAACTGCATGGCACCTACCAAAAGTCATAAAAGTAAATAGACATAGGAAAGATGCTGCGTTTCCCCTTCCCCTCTCAAAAAGTAGCTCTTAAGATTTCTCAGAGATTATTTTTTTTCTCCATCCATGAGAATTTTAGAAGTGGCACCAATCAGAGAAATGATCAAGGTATTCTACAGATTTCAAGACTGAAGATTAACATTTAACAGAAGTGCTACATTTCTACCTTACAAGTGCTACGGGTCCAGAGTCAGTAACTACTGGAATGGTGTAATGGAGCAGAGGAGCATTGCTTACCAGGAACCTAAACTCTCTGCAGTCCTCATCTCTGCCAGGAATGGGCTGAGCCAGAACATGAGAGTATGGGATTGTATTTGGATTGCCTTTCATATTTTGTTCATATTTTGTTTTCTGGAAACATTAATACTAAAATATGGACATCAGGGTGATCATAACAACTTGTGAAATAATAACTTAACCAGCTGGTCCGGGGGGGGTTTACATAATGAATAGCTGGGACTGGTCTTTAGAATACAAAGCCTCTATTTTCTTAATGTGGCAAGAAGTGATGGTCTTCATGGTAACAAATAATTTGCAACATCAGGTTATATGACAGAGAAGAAATAATTTACAATTATGAAATACTATTTCAGCCTCATTATGCTCCTAACAACCCAAAGACTCCAATTTTCAGAAAAGGAACTTCAATTCTTGTTGGGATGCATATGCTTGTATAGCACTTCACTTTTAGAAATGTGGCCCCCTGAAACTGCAGGTAGTATTTGTGTTGGAGTCCTGGAGATTTTAATCCGGCTGTTTAACAACTGTTCTTACATTACCCCTCTGGTACAGTAGCTCTTGAACACATACAACACTGACTGACCACGAAAGCGTCAATTTAAAACTTCAAACTTAAAATGGAATTAGGATGACGGGCGGAGGCTCCTTTCTTTCAAGCAGAATTTCCTGCCTAGCAGACACTGGGTCAGCATCTGAACCAGCACTTTGCGAGTATGTCTCCCAGCACTCCATTCAGGTTCAACCCTGGATGCAATTTAACAAACTGACAGGGCAACTCTTAAGAGGTAGACAGGTCAAAAATAGAAAAGTTACTTAAGAAGCCCTCTCAAAGACTTTACACAGCTTCTGAGTGCAGAAGTATTGCCAAGCTTACTTACAAACTTTCCTAGATAGAGCAAAAGTTAATTACAAATGTACTTGCTCTATCTTTGTAAACCATACATGGGGAATAGTATTTAGCAATAACCCTAAGTGATATTCCTTAATACGATCCTTTTTACCTTTTGTTTTTCAGAATTTGGTGCATTTTCTACACAACAAAACACCACAGTATTAGGATGAATCAACAGTGACATGCCACCACCATGCCTTGCTGCTTCAAATGGTATTCTAAAAATATTCATCACTGGCTTGACTTTCTTCTTCCAAACTTAATTTAGGAGGGAACTTTTCTTCTAGCTATGTGAGACAGATTAAATTCTTATACCTTTAATCTGCCATATTTCTGAAGATGATCAGTGATTAGACATACCCAGGATAAACTAAAAGGCTTGTGCAAGTTTCTCACATAGCTCTTTCTCCAATAAACTCCTGACACACAGCAACCTTGCTACCCCAGTCAAAATCTCGTCATGAATATAAACACATTCTCTGGTGTTTTTCACAGTTTCTCTCATACATTCTTTGTGTGCTAGACAAAGCTCACAAAAGTTAAAATAATGTAAATAAGTTGCTTAAGTCCTACTAATTACATTATCCTCCATTAATGAAAAACTGTTAGAGCTTAAATTCTTATGCGTGAGAACAGTCTGGTTCTGAGAGCAGAAAAACTACAACACACATCTGAGGCATATTTGCACTTCTAGCACTTTGTGGTGCAGGACGATGATCCCAGCAATTCTAAATTAAAACTGCTATAATCTTCATCTTATACAGTTTTCTATCTATTGTTAGGCTTAAAAACTATTAAGGGGCTGCAGATTGAAAAACATTCCTTAACGTATTTAAAATATGCACTAGCAAATTGGTTTATAGTCATCATTCAACAGTCAATGGTGGGACACTAGAATAATTTTTGCAGAAGAGACTAGCAAGTTTAAATTTCTTTCTGAGAGACTAAAGCAGAAAACTATCTCAACAACTTTATTTTTATTAATTTCCCATATAAAAGTATCTCAAAAATTCAGGATGAAAAAAACCATAGCTTTCCAAAACCATGCTTTATTTTACTTAAAGTAACACTGTAGGACATTGTCCTATATCTCATTCAGGATCAAGACTACTTTAAAATAAATGCAGTTCAGTGGTCTTAATTTCTCCCAAAGCAGGCAATACCTGGGTTCTCAACAGACCATCTCCTTAAATCAATCCCAAAACATTGCAGTGGTAAGCATGACAATTTCAGAGTTACCAAAAGTGTTATGTACACACAGAAGTTAACAACAACATAAAGACTGCGTTGCCAAAAAGCACACTGAATAGTGCACAAACATAATCAAACATCATTAACGCTTCTTTTTACGTTTGAAAAACTCATACCTGGGTACACTGCCTGTTAAGCTTCGTTCACTTGATGATGATGACGACGACGATGATCCAGGTCTCTGATCTGGTTTGATTCCTAGAGTGTCTGCTGCACTAATCTGAGGTTTTTCACCTTCCTCTTCTGTCTTTTTTTTTTCACTGTCACTTTCATCACTGCCTTCTCCTAAGATGTCATCCACCTGCCAAAGAGTGGAGAGTCAGTGTATCCACTAACAGGATATTCTATAACAACCTTTTGTAATGGTTGGACTGCTCTTAAATAATCATTAAGAATATGTTTCAGCTTTCTTTGATCTTCTCCTTGAAAATTCAAATTAAGCCCCAATAACTTCAACACAGTTTCTCTAACAGCTCTAGCAACATTCTATTCACATTATTTAGTCTATGTTTGACTTAAGATACATATATATACTCACATACACAATACAGTCACATTTGAAGGTGTTTGCACTTTATTATAACATTAACAGCTGTAAACAACTATTATGAAAGAAGTGCTGTCTTATGAAATTAAAGGGATAGATATTTTATACTATTGTAACAGAGAATTACTTGGGCAAGGCATATAAGTATTCTTATATTTACAGGTATTCCTTGATAGATATATAACTTTAAAGAAGTATATTCCTAAATAAGCCAGTATGAATGGAACGTACATAACCCCATTCTAACCAGGTTGTCTGCTTATGCTAATTAATAACAGCAAATCTATCAAAACATTTACACATTTCATTAAATAATTGTTTGGCCTTTGCTTCTGAAAAGTTAGCATGGGGTTTGATACTCCTAAGAACATGCTAATCTGTTCTGACAGGTCTGGAACTGGTGAAACCATCATTAAAACCAAATTATATTCATGAGCTATCCTGCTGAGGTTGTATTCTCCTTGAGTCAGCATTCAACCTTCAGAAAGAGATGCAAACGAGAGAAAACATAGGTGAAGATCCCACAGCCTATTAGTGTGAATGGCAGAGGACATGGAAAGAAGCTACATGTAAGTATTTCTCTACTGATATTTAAGAATTTTCCTAAAAGCAGCTTATGTCAGCGTAAATTAAAATACGCTTCACAACTACTCTCTGTTCTCACTAATGCCCCATCTGCTTTATCAAAAAGAAAAACTCTGCATATGAACACAGACTAAAAGATTTTACACTGCTTTTACACTGATAATCCAAAAGCTAGAAGAAAGCTGTAAGAAAGTCACTTATATCTGGTCCTTCATAAATGAACTTCTAATTTCTTTGTTTACCTTGATATGCATGGAAGGAAAGTCAAAGCTACCCTCTGTTTATCAAACGAAATGAAAAAGATCCTACACCTTGCCAGTACTCTACTGGAAATATGGTAGAGGTAAATGAAATACCTTTTTCAGAGAAAGGGAACTCAAGAGAGAGCTTGCAAGCAAGAAGAGAGAAGAAATAGAAAATACAGAAGCTTGGTAACAGTCAAAGACCTAATCCATTTCTTTTTCTGATGTCCTAGCAGAGAAAAGGCGTATGACCCAAGATTATGAACGTGCTCCATAGAGCAATTTCACCAAACACGTAGGTGACTCCCATCACGTTCCTGTTGACTTCAGAAAGATGGAGAATGTGGCATTTATCTTCAGTCCTCTGCTAAACAGATGGATTTGGGGGATTTACTATCTTTCTACAAGCCTCACTCAGCTATTCCTGTTTGAGGGTAGTAGCAAATAATTTTTCTTCCTTATCTTGTGCTACTTTCCACTGAGGATTCTGTCAATCTGTACTGCTGCAAAAGAGAAATTATGTAGAAGGAGTAATAATAATAATGAAAAAAAGTACTTCAAAACATCCCAAAATAATAATTTTGAGGAGACTTGCCAGCATTAAGGGAAAGCAAGAATATTTTGTTACAAAGTATAAGTGTGAAAAACAATTCTTTAAATATGCAATTGTTTCAGAGTTCTATAACTCAAGCATTACAGCTGGATTCAAAAATCCAGGCTCTTCTATCCTTGGATGGAATGACTATACAGAAAGCATACTTGCAGACTTTTTAGTTCTACAGTTTAAGCTGTTTTTCCATTGGCCCTTGTCTTGGTACATTTTTACTACCTGAAATACTGCTGTCTAATGCCCAGCTCTTCTATTGTGAAAGCTGTAAAGAAACAATAATAAAAAAGGAACCACATATCAGCTTAGTGCATCTAAACACAGATGACAGTTTCAGGTAGAAACTTTAGGAATTGCTGTGTCAAATCAAATTACATTAGTCCAAAAATGCTTTTCCCCATGACCAGAAGTTGTCACATGCATGGAAAATAAGAATCATGAAATGCAATCCAGGGTCAAAGAGACTGAAAAGGCAGCTAGAGATAAGCCAACAGTGAAGCTGGTAAAAGCGCAGAAAGTACGCAGGGTATGGATCTGTCAGCATGCACAGAACGTCTCAAGTGTTTACGTATTACAGTTTAGGATGGGATGGCAGGAACACCGCGCCTGTACAGCTTTGTTAGAAGATACTCTCTGTAGCCAACATGGCCAGCAACTGACAGTCAAATGGCAACACAGATCTACAGCTCTAACAACTCCTTTCCAGCAAGTCTTATGTTTAAAATCACATTCCTTCATTCCAAAAGCAATGCTTTTCCAGAAAGTCATATGTTTAAAACTACATTCTCACAACAAAATATGTTAAGGTTTTCAAAGGACAAAGTTAGGTTGATAGATATTCAGTGTTACAGATGTGTCTTGCAAATTGAACTTTTATAGTCTTAAAATCTACTTTGTGTGAACAGTTTTTTGACAGACTAGAGTCTAGTTGTTGCCATGTCTTTTTTTTTTCTTTCATTCTGCACAAAGATGACATTCTTTTGAAGTCTGGAATGCCATTTAATATTAGAATTACTTAGTTGTACACATGCATGCCCCATTTCTGTAGAAGGGCATTTAAAATGCATGTGTAAATAACAGAAATACAGTAAATTTTGAAAATCATTGCATATGAAAACAATTAATGCAGGATGGTCCTTGCAAACCCATTTAACTAGAAAGGCCCCCCAAATATGGATTCCTGCCTAACTATTGACTAAGTTGCAAATTGTGCTGAAAAATATAAAAGATTACCATCTTCATCTTCCAGAATTCTCAAAAGGAATGGAAAACAAACTATGTTTCATTGAAGCAGCGATATTTAAGCCCTTCACTTGAACAAACTAATAGGTAAAAAAGGCACATGAATTAAGCAGCAACTATCTATCTAGACACACCACTAACTTTGAATAAATAAAAAAGCTTTAACAAAAAAAACAGAGGAAACTTTCAGTCTGGTTCAGACCAAGACAGATACTGATGTACCAACTACAACTTCTGCTGATAACATTAGATTTTACATGATTAATACAAACGGAACACATAACACTTCAAAAGAAAATGCTAGCTAATACAAAGTCTTACTGATAAGATAGTGAGGGGATGCTTACTGCTTAAACACTACCATAGCAGCTATCTTTAAAATACTTAAAGACTTTTATAATACAGCAAGAATGATTAACATTGAAAAAGAAAAGCGATTCATCCCTTGAAGATGACAAATTGTTCCATTTAACAAGAGAATGAAGTCTCTGACAATTCTTTTAAACACCCGATTATAAAAGCCAGAAAATGTCCTCAGCTGACAAAGCTATTTTATTTCTCATTTAGGAGGAACACAGCATACACTCATGCAGACAAGCTAGAGACCAAAGAGCTATGAGATTTTCAGTCTCATATTCTCTGATTATGAACTGTGAAGTACCTAAAGCTTTGTTAAAAAGAAAGCCAAAACCTTCTGTAGTATTAACAAACCAGGTCAGCTGGAAAATGTTCTTACTCCAGAAGTTGAGTTTACACATTCAAAAATTAATCAAGACACTGAGAAAACACCAAAACCCCCCCCCAAAGCCCCCAAACCTGTCATGAGCAACCTCAATTTGTTAGAAAGATAATTTACAGTCAGTGTTTTGGGACAGCATTACAGATGCAACAGAGACCTATCATTATGCTTTATGTTTTTTTGGAAGAAGCAATTGCATATGCAGTAATGTAAACTACACATTAAAAAAAAAAAAGCTGTGAATAAAGTTTAATTCTTGTTTTTAAACTGGCAAGTATTTTAAAATGCAAGTTTTAGTAGAACTGAGAAGCTAACCACCTTAGACAGCAACAGGACAACAGATGTAACTACCCAAATGATCTCCCCTAAAAGCAGAAGAATGCTTTGAATCAATTGTTTACTGGAATTACAGAAAATTCTACAAAAAGAATAGGTTTGATGGACAGCTGTTCATTTTGTGCTCCAGTTTTGCATGGAAGATACACACCTTTTTTTTTCACCCCAGTCTTTCCCAACAGAGTAATTATACTTTTGTTCCAACTGCATAAGTTGAAGGGAAAAACAGAAAAAACCCAAGTATTTACAAAGAGTTCTTTAGGTTTGTTGCTACTGCCACAAAAACGACTGTTCATTGTTAGCAATGGAAGCAGCTGAACTGGTATTGACAGTAAGCACAGGTAAACAACTGAAGGGAGGCTAAAGGGTTAACAAAAGGACCTTTGTGAAGCCAACTGTAGATCCATCTTAAATTGCTAGCATTGTGTTTTAGATTAACTTACTAATCATATGAAGTAAACTATAGATAAGAAACTAACACTGTAGGGAATGTGGAAGAGGGGAGATTAGTAGCAAATGGCCCATCTTTGTTACAGGCCTTGGAAGGCCTGTAGGAGAACAAAGCGTCTGGCACTTTGTTGATATGAGGATGGCCAAGGATGGGGAGCCGGTTGGTACCAGCTGAGTTGTTCTGACAGTGGAATAAGGGGGGTGGAAGCTGGAATTCACCAAAAGGACCAGGTGAAGAAGAGGAGTGGATGAAGTGAATGACCCCTGAAGACCACCGACTCAAATCACTGAGCCTGTGCAGTTGGGAGGGACTTATGGAAATGACCTCTTGAAACTAATTTTAATACAAAGTGGGGACAGGTTATGCCTATGTATAGGCGTATTGGGAAACTTCATGTATATGTAACATTTTGCTACATATAAGCAGGACAAGCTGCCGTGTTGCGGTGCGCATGACTTTGGTGGGACTACCCCCCCGTGCTGCCCAGCGCTGAATAAACATACCTACTTTACAATCTTACAGATTGTGGAGTCTGTTTTCTGCACGTCACAACTGCATTTCAGCATAAAGTCTGTATCTCCTGAGCACGTATTTGAGATTGTGTTGAATACATCGCATCTTAAGAACAACTTGCAGATACTAATATCACCTGCCATCTGAAGGTATCAAAAGGTTTCAATATGTACCTTATATTCCCTCCCCTGTGGCATACAACTTCATAAAAATAACTAAAATGCAAATAAGATGTCCAAGTACATAGTAGTTTCAGATATCCCCATGTAAAACATAGTATTAACTCAACATACTCAAAATAATTTAAAACACTGCCATGTTTGGGACCAGGGATCATGATGCCCTCTTAGTAGTTATTAAACATAAAAGCTAGCAGACCACCAACTCTATCCAATTAGTGCATAAATGGATGTTCTGCAAACAAATACCAGACTAAAAAAGGCAAATAGATGTTTCATGTGTCAATTCAAATTTCACTAGCTTTATCTGCACTGCATTTCTTTTAGTGTTCTTTCAGTTAGCTAACAAGTCTGACTCTCAGTGTTTCTGGTCAGCATGATATACCTACATCATAAGCATGATCAATACAGATTTCTTTTAATACATATCTCAAACTGTATGTGTACAATTACTTGAAACTTAATAGGCTGGTAGTCTTGAAAAAATTAATCATGAAATGCACATCAGATCTTTTTTGAATATACTTAAATATATTGCTGACATCCCAAAATCCCAGTGTGCTCAAAACTGTCCCTAAGAACAAAAACAGTTCAGTGTTTGGGGCTGGTTTTGCTTGACATTTTCTCTTTTTACCGAGGCGTATTTTTGGACTGATCTACACACTTGCATGACTTATATGGAAATTTATTATTTTTTTTATTAAAAAAAAGAAAAAGTAAAAAGCTAGTGGTTTGGTCTTACAGGTTACTTCTAAACTACAGGACACAAACTGCTCAAGGCTGTAAATATACCGCAGGTATTTTTAAAATTATCAAGTTGATCCGCATAAACAGGCAGAGAACATGAAAGACAGTGCTTTTTAATCCTATCCTCAATTACATCTAAAGTATCTTAAGCCACATCTGCATTAGAAAGCTGTCACTGAAAAATGGGCACCTTCTAAATGCTGCTAACATCCTAATTGCTTTCCAGTGCACTAGCAATACTGCCAAAAGATGCTCTTCCATGCAATTCACTGTTTCTCCAGCGGAACCAGTGGGCATGTTGTTTGTGGAATATGAAAAGCTTCCCTGGAGGACAGAGCTTGCTTTTATAAGCTTACATAATCCTCCATTTGATCCTATAATCTTTACCCCTGCTTCCACTTCCAACATTCCCTTCTGTTTTGACCCAAACTTTTGCTTTTTAGTAGATCAGTGGAATTTTTACATATTCTACATGAAATGCTAGAGGAATCAGCAGACTATTTCAGGAACTTTAATACAGCAGTAAAATGAGAAGCCAAAGAAAGTGTAGATGGGAAAAGTGACATTAAAAATTACAAATTAAAAAAGCACTTCTGAGCCTGGGAAATTAGCAGTGAACAATGGTATTGGATTGCAAATCAAATCAGAGAGAGCGGTGGCTCCATCTCCCTGGAATTGTGCACTGAACTTCCTAACCTTCCAGCACAGAGGTATGAAAACAAAACTATTCCGTCAGTGGCAAAACAAATGGAAATTATATTGTAAAAACTTTACCAACTCCACATTATTAAGTAGCGAGCAGGAGTTAATACAGTAGTGATAACTCTAAAGAAGGTGCAGTTATCTTCCTATAGCCCAACTTACAAGAGGTCACCCAGCAGTGCTCTACCACAGCACTGCAGCCCTGGAAGATTCGACGCCAACCGAAAGGTACACACAATTTGGAAGCAATGCTTCTGAACGTGCAAATAAGCCATACGCTACCCCACAGCAATGTGGATCAGAATATTTCACTGGTGTAGTATCACAGTCAAAGAAAACAAGAATGAGAACTATTTTTAAAAGAAGTTACATTCGTCAAAAGGTTCAGGCAAGGCTGCCTAGTTGCCAACACTGACGTGGCGTACAATTGCCTGACAAATTATTATTTTAGCACATTCACAAATGCTTGTCTTCTCTTTCCTCAAGCTCCTCAAATCATGCACTAGGCATTTGGTAAAGCAAGGAAGGGTTTATCAAGACTGGGGCAGGAGAAATGAGATTTGTGCAACTGACTTGGAAAGCTTAACCCCTTGACACACAAAAATAGTACTTCTGTAAGGAAGAAGAGAGAGGCCATGACTGGATCGATAAAGCACCTTCATGAGCATGAGGCACAAAGTCAAGCACAGGGTTATTTAACTGTTGCAGGCAGCCATCTTTAATTTCAAATCTTGCTTGGTTCTATGCTAAACAGCAAAATACAGAGTTTACCCATACGTAAGACTTAAGCAAGATCACGTGTTAGTTAAGCAATTTATGCGCCAGAGTAACGTTTCTACAATGGCTGCCTATTCGAATGTTGAGTTGTCTTCCACCGAATACAGCAATAATCTATATTTTACATATACTTTAAAAGGCAACTGATTTGTGTTACATTGTATCCTTGATAAAAGAGGCAGAGTTCAGCAATATACCTATGAACTCTTTTTAATTTCTAGTGAAGCCAAATAGCAAAAAAGAAGCAATATCAACACTGAAGTGTAAAGAAAACGTAAGTTGTACTTAAAGACAGAGTTCCACTGAAATTCCAAAAGCAAACCAACCTTTTACAGAAAGAGGAAAAAATATCCATAGTGAATTTATCCTAATGACTACAGACGACCACATTTATTCACACTGTGAAAAAAAAATAAAAGTAGAGTCTCTTTTTAATGGTTTAGAAGTGGTTTTATGACAAGCTTTCAGAATATCCAATTTGTTTCAAGATAAAGGAGCTTATTTTTCTTCATAATTTTTACCATCTACTGTATTTAATTATTCTTGCTCTTTGTTCTTATATTCATAAACAAGCATTTTTGTTTCTCTCTACCTTTCAGCAAAAAGACCCCACAAAGAAAAATTAAAAATGAGTAATTTCTTCATTAGCAATTAAGAAGTCATTAAAACATTTTACTGTGTTTTTGCAATACAACACTATTAATGAAACAAAGACATTAGTACTGCCTTAGCAGCAGAAGTCCCAGAATAAGAGATCTTCATTCTCAAAATGTATTATGTAAAATATACCTTGCTTTTTAAAATATCTTATGGTGTATTTTTGAGTGGGAAGTGATTGCCTTTTTCCTCTGTAAAGAGGCCACGTATAGCTTTTTTAGTTTAGGCAGTGAACAGATTTCTGAGTTATATTAGAAGTCAGGCCTCTACAATGAGAGCAAAACCAAACCCGTAACGTGCTTCCTGGCACTCATGGTCTGGAATTCTGTTCATCTACTATTATTGAGTTGCACATAGAAATATTAGCAGCCTCTGGTAAAGATCTACCAGTTTTAGGATGAAAAGCAATTAGTGAGGGGAAAAAAAATATCTTTAATCCTTGGCTCTACGCTGAGCACAGCTGCTGTGCTCAAATTTGAAAAATGTCAGTTTAAAAATACCACAAGGAAGTTACTTACAGGAGCTCCCACTGACACTCCCTGGAGGCTGCATTGGGACTCTGCTGGCAAATGCAGTGGCAATGGCAGCCCCAACAGCTGTAGCATGCAACACTGCTCCACAGCATTGGCTACAAAGCCCACACATGCTTTAATTGTGGCCCTGGGCATGCTCCTAAAAGGCAGATACTGCAGGGAAGAAAATCAAATGAACCAAACGGTTCCCTGTGTTAATTTGACCACTTAACTTTTGCAAATGAAAAGGTAACTGTGAGTACAACTATACAATTCACTACATTTGGGTTTTACTACTGCAGTTAATACTTAGACTAGAAATGAAATAGATGTAGAGATGTAGAGATTACATACTGATATTTTTACAAAAACACAACACTAATAACAATCCTCTATCCTTACTCATGATTTAGTGAGGCTATTAATCCTTCAAAGAATGCCATTTGGAAGTTCTGAATATCTTTGAATTTCCCATCTGGAAAACAACGCCTAGATTTGAGTAGAAACTTCATAAACATTCTTGAGATCTTCAGGACAAATACTTGAAACTGCTGCAAGAAACAAGTCTTTCCTTGGTAATTAGGGTGCCTTGCGTGCTGACTTAAGGATTCTAGGCAGTCTCTCTGAAACATTAACATTATTATCAGCATAATGAAAATTGCTTTATTCAATTAAATCAGTAATACTTCATGATGTTGGAAAGTAAAAAAAAAGCTCATCCCTAACTACCGATTTCTGATATATAAATTTTCATGGACTAAAACTTACCAATTATAAAATTCACAATAATTTTTTAAATTCAAAGTCTGTACAGAGAAAAAGTCTCAAAGGAGATAATACAACAACTCGTCCAAAGCCTTCCTGAGTCAGTGACATCACTGCAGCCTGGAAGCTATGGCTTTATCCGATTAAAAAGTCATCCATACCTCTAATCTTCCTTTCCTTTATTCTGTTTTCAAAAGAAATCCTCTGCCAAAAGTTCGTTAAATAGTAATAGGCCTGTAAATCTACATTGTAATTTTCTTTAAATGGTGAGATCTGAGAATAAAATCAAAATTACTACAACATCTATGGCCAGAATACAGCTGTTCACCTGTCCAGCAGGACACACTTGATGGGAATCACTGACAAGTAACAACAGCATTTCAGCTCTGCCTTGACTGCACATTAGCTTATGACCGAGATGGAGAGGAAGGATAGTCTGAGCCTATTGGAGGCAGCAACAATGGAGCCCTCTGCTTCTTTAGTTGCAGCATTTCTAAAACAATGATACCCTAAAAGAAATAAGAGCTCCCTGGTCACTAAATGCAGAGATTCTTCAATTTACACTGCTGAAAATATCATGCCAAAATTGCAGAAAAGGCTCCAAAAACATGAGTTAGAGTCTGGTGAGTAAGAGGATGATCTACAGCTACCCTTCAAAGAAAGAATGTGTTTTTAGTCTGTTACTGACCATTACTTATGACAAGGTCCGGCTTATAGGCAAGACAAAAAGCCATCAGTAAGAAGTAGTCTGTCCTGGGGTTCTTTGCAGGGAAGCAACCCTCCACTCACACCATGGGAACGCTGCCTCCTCAAGTAGCAAACAGCCTTTCAGCTGAGCAATGTTCCACTCTGCTATGTTTTGCAACACCATTTCCATGGCTTACCTAGTATTACTTCATCCAGTCATTAGCAACTAAAAACCATTAAACACATGTAAATGTGCTAAGACAGAGTCAAGTAAGACTTTTTCCTCCTCTCCAAACTTAGCTGAGTGATCACAGAAAGCACACTAGCAGCCATCAGTTGAAACCTCACTGACTGGACTACTTTGATGCACTTGTATAGCTCAGCTTCAAGACGTTAAATAGAAGAAAACCCCCATTTTGGGCCTGGATTTCTGCACTTCTTGGTGCCCCTTCCCAATATTTCTGAGTCCATTATTAACTTTGGCTGAAATGAGCTAACAATATTAATTTGTTCTAATTTCCATAGCTATGAGCAGCTATGGGCTGCAGCATGAGGCCATTTCTTACTGGGCAGGAAAGAATCCATGTAGTTTGCCATCAGGAATTTTTTTTTTCCACATACAGTAGCTAACCTAATAACTTTTAACTTATCTTTGATCTTATTTTTTTTCCTCTGTACATGAAAACTTTTTATTTTGCCTTTTTTTCCTCAATACATTTAAGAGCTTTTTATATATGTTCTTACCACCTGAATGTTTAGGAACAGTTATGGACAGAGCAAGACTTTACCACCCATGTCTTCAGAAAAGCTAGGAAGTTTTTAACATGCTTTAAGAGGTGATATTATGACATAATGCATGTGAACAATTGAACTTTCCTACAACACACGAAGTCTGTATTAAGAGGTTTGGGCTGAATTTAAGTCACTTTGAAACAAAATATTTCCTTCTACAAAGATGTCAATGGAAGCATAAATTGTCTGAAGTAGGTTAAATCATCCCTCAGTACACAAAATTTAAGGGAGAATGTGTGATATAACTCCGTCCCATTTCTTCTGAGTAACCTCAGAAGAACTTGCCTTTCACATTCTGTTTCATCTGTTTTCTTTCTTTGGCATGAGAGCATTTTTCCCTTTCAAATTTCTGACTTGATTTTTAGAGTCACATAATGCATTTGTGCGTGTGCTTCAACACCCCTTTGTCTCAAGGACTTTAAATGTAGATTTTACTGTTCTGTATCACAATTACCACTGGCTCATCTGAGCAGGTGGTGAATCAGTAAAACCAGGAATGTAACAAAAACTAGTCTTGCTCATCATCATTAAAAAAAAAAAGAAAAAAAAAAGAAAAAAAAAAGTATTTTTTCCTCTATTTAAATCCCCAAACACTGAAAACTGTCTTTGTACTATTCTGTTTTTGATAAAGGCATGCTTCAGTTTAGAATATCAAGTCTGGCAGTGCTATTATATCTACTTTGAAAGATTAGAAGATCACTGTAAACAGTTTAAGGAATATTGCCAAACCTTAGGAAAAAAAGCTTTTATGACATTTATTTCACATACAATTCATTTAGAGATTGACTTTCATGTCTTGGATCACTAAATTTAAATTAAAATGCATTCTGCTGAGACAGCTGGTGAAACCAAAACTGGCCAGAAAAAAGGCTATACATATATACACACTCAGTCATGAACTGCACATTCGTCAGTATTGGTTTCCCTACTGAAAATCATAGTGACTGGTAAACATGGTCAATACTTGCAAGCCTGAAGGAAATGGAAACCATTTCAGTGTTCAGCATTTCCATTAAGCAGACTATTTATCTTGCTTTTCCTATTTCACTTATCCCACCTGTTTAAAAAAACACTTCACGAGAATGTGTTTATTAGTCTGTAAACACCTAGAATCACAGAATAATTTATGTTGGAAGGGACCTCTGAAGGCCACCTGGGTCCAGCTCCCTGCTTGAAACTGGTCCAGTTCTATCAGGCTGCTCAGGGCTTTGTCCAGGACAGTTTTGAGTATCTCCAAATATTATCTCCAAATATATCCACAACCACTCTGGGAAACCTGTTCCACAGTTTGATCACCCTCAAAGTAAAAAGATTTTTCCTCATATACAGTCAAAGTAACCCATGTTGCGATTTGTGTCTGTTGTCTCCTGCCCCATCACTGTGCACCTTTGGGAAAGGTCAGCCTCTGTCTTCTCTAAACTCTTATGCAGTCATTGACAGCTACTGAACTGTCATCATCATCATCATCAAGTGAGTTGCCATGTGTTTATAATGGTGCATATTTTTTAAGGAAGAACTCTAGTTTGTTTCTTGGGGGGCTCTAAGCAGGAGTTTGTTTTAATACTGCACAGCTTTTTCTATTAGGACAGACAATCAACCATTAAACTTAATAAAGCGTTAATTTCTGATGTCTGAAGAGCTAATACTTTAATGACAAGCAAAATAAAAGTCAAGACTATGAATTAAAAAAGAAATTAGGGAAGTAGCTTGCTGGAGTTTGGCTTTATTTTCACAAATCCAAAACATCTAATTTGCTTTTTCTCAGAGAGCCAGGATAAGAACATTGAAATTACAGGACAAAAACTGAGCATCAAAAGGTAGGTGGAATTTAGTTAAATTTATCCAAAATTCTTGTCCTCCCCTGCATAATGCTACCAAGCATCAAGCAGAAACATGAGAGAGTACAACTTCAACAAATAGGTCGCAGGTTTAAATTTAAATACAGGCTTTCCTGGCCTGCTTTGTTTTACCATTTTGCAAGTTTCTCCTAAGAACTGTCAGTTTGGCTATTAACTGAGGCACAGTGTTGCCAGAAGAAGGCATAACTTTCTTTTTATTCCTAGAGATTTAACAAGAGACATGCACAAATAGTTCAGTGATCAAGATTGTTTTTAGTAACTTAATCTAATTTGCTGATGAAAGAATGCTTGCAAAAGGTACTTAAATACTATCACAAAATGCCACTGACATATTAAGTTAGAAATCTTAACATACTATTAAAAATGACACATTGCAATTTGGGAGGACACAGTGCCTATGCTCTGAGTGATCTTTTCTGACACATTTCACTGCCAAGGGGAGACATCTGTAGCAAGATGCTAATGAAGTGCTGAGGGCAGCATGGTATCAGTACATTAGTATCAAGGGATTGTACAGTTCCTGAGTTCCTAATCTGGTTTTGTATTATTGATGTTATAAAAAAAAAAAGAGACCTTTGGGTACAAATCACTTTATAAAAAAAATATTTTGCCTACTTGTACTGCTTCCAGCCATTCTCTCAGAGCAAGTTTTCTTTGCATTTAAGCTTCATTTTACAACAGTTTTTTGATCATCAAAATGTTTTCAAGTACCCTCTTGACAGCATCTACTCTTGTGAAGTTCCACTTAAAAACACAAAACAAATATAAAAAAAAACCCATAGATGCTGAACACATTTATTATGGTGTTTACCTTCACAGGCATTTTGTAGAGCAATGGGATCCCTAGATAACAAAGACTAGGATGAAATGTAGTCTACTGCTAAAACTCACTCCCACTCTGGCCTGGTTCATACTGTGTGTCTTGACACAGAGGCAGCTTTGAACAGATGTGGGCAGGTTTCCTCCCATCAATCCAGCTTGTTGTCTGTCCAATTGGTTTTAAAAAGAGAATGCGACAGTTCTTTATGTACTCACTATTTTAATCTGGCAACATCTGCTGAACTGGTGGAAGAGGTTTAAAATAATTATTTTTAATATGAAAAGTGATACAGGTTTTTGCAGGCTGCAAAAATCTCAGCTTTTCTGAAAAAAGTACCAGGATACTTATCTACATATTCTCTTTCAAGTCATCCCCAAAGGCTGTAGTCAACCTGCAAGTACACTTAGCACATTATGCTTGAAAACTTCTGAGAACTATCTAGGGCTTAACCCATTTCGTTACTCCATTAAAATAAGAAATCCAAGAGTGGGAGGGAGCTTGATTTGAACTAATTTCCGATCACTTCAACCTGAATGATTATTTAGCTTATATTTAAGGCTCTGACGTGCTTCAGCTCAGATACAAACACCAAACTTCTGAAATGCTGCAACCAGAAATGCAGTCTGTTATTGAACAGCGTCATGATGAGAAAACATTGTCTTTGTAGAATAAGTCACAACTACGTACTTTACTTCAATAGATATGAGAACCAAAAAAACCTCACCCTGAAGAGATATATATAAGCATAAGCAAAGTGTTTTAAGTATGTACAATATGCAGACAAAACCCGTAATTTTTTTCATCTCAACCAGTTTGAAGTTTTCTCACAAGGAATCCTTGTTAACAGCTGTTTTAACTCTATTAGCCCAGTGCTAGGTTTTACTATCCCAAGGTTTACTGAAAGTGTATCTTTCACTTAGAGAGACTGAATAAATATTCAATGCACATTTCAGAGAAAAATAAGGGTTTTTTTCAGGAGTTCAACCTTTGAAATGGAACTTATTGCTCAGCATTGTATAAAGATGTTCAGAAGTCACAGTCTACTAAGTGAAACTGAAAATACTAAGGTAAGAACAAGAAACAGGCAAAAATCTGCTTTCAGATTTCTGCAAGTGCAGGTTTTCTGCAGGTATCATAGCTGCAAAGGAACTTAAATTACTGCTGTGTAGAGCAATTGGAATGTAGTAGGGCTTACCAGCTCGAAACCACTGCTATATAAACACAGATATGCTGTGTTCAGTACAGATTTATTCACACATACTAGGAACAAGCTAGTAAACTCACCCTGATCCAAGCCAGCTATAGGCAGAGCCAGCTTGGATCTGTCACGACTTACTAATTTTAACCTAAATTTAGCATTAGCATTGCCAGACATCAGCTGGCTTCACGAAGCATTGCTTGGTTGTCAGTGAACTTCCCTCTTCAGTAAGGCCAGCTAGCTTGGTCTCATTTTCACAAGAGCTGAGGCATTGATCAACGTGCTCAAGCTAACAAAGCCATCTCAGGTAATGAGCATGGGGAAAACTATTTCTGAATTGGCTTTACTAGAAACTTGAAGATGACAGTGAAGACAGGTTGGTTTTGAAATGGTTTCTGCTGAACAGGGTGATGGGACTGCAAACAGACTCTGTACAATCAAACATGCAGCTTTGAAGTGAAGTAGGGAAGAAATATGAGCACTGTGTATGTGCAAGCGTCCTGCATAGCTAGCCCACAGTTGCCAGAATTAGGCACGCAATAAGTTGAGGGGGAAAAAAAAAAAAAAAAAAAAAAAAAAAAAAAAAAAAAACAACACAAACACGAGCAAAAAGAGAGCGCACCAGAAAAAAAAAAAGAAAAAACACAATCCAAGACACAGTGAAAGATAAGCCCAGCAGCTGAAGAGCTGTCAGTTTCTACAACAAGCTCAATATTAAGGTGATGAATACTGTACAGGTTCTGATATGATCTCTGTGTCGCGGTATGCCAGCTATATCCAGTCCTCAATACCTCTGTGATGAAGCAAGTTTGATGCTGGAGCACTAAAATATCTGAGATAGGCAGCTGTCTGTGCTCATCTCAGAGGAAGTGGTATCATCATATTTGCTATAAGGAGCAACAGAGAATATTGTCTACAGCTGACTGTGACCCCTGGCAAAGAGAAAGTGCAAGCTCATATGCAAAACCCATAACAATATAGAGTAACAATGACATTGGTTCAAAATGTAAAATTAATACCACTACTGCATACATAAAAAGTTATAGCAGCATGGCCATTCAGGTAATTACATTTTGTGATGGCATTGCAGCAGGGAATTTTTTTACATCAGTAGGGGGCTCTAGTTCTGCAGCTTTTCATAATCTCTGCTAAAGCTGTACATGCAATGGAAATATTCTTGGTGATGCTGACACAGGAGCTAGAACACTTGCAGGCGCAGGACTATCACAGGGAGGCAGAGCCGAGTGGCTATAGTCAGTGCTCTCTGAAGCTGGCACCTGACAGGAACAAAGACTCCCAAAGCAAAGGAAAGCTATTTTCTCTCAAAGATGTCTTAGAAGTGAGCAATTGCAATTATGCATAAATTTCAATTTAAAAATAAGTCACCTTATGACAACTGATCAAGATCAGCTAATTAAAGTGTAATGGTATAAACTGTCATTCAATGCTGCATTTGTAAATAACCTGGCCTTTATGTCACCAAAATGGACTTGCATTTTTATAACCCTGGAATTCCAAACACAAACTAAATCTGCAAATAATTATAGCAGACTAGCATTATGCAAGTATTCGTAAAGATTCTCCACAGCATTTAACATATATTCTGCTATATTGCATAGCTGCATATTCTTAAGTTGAAATACAAGTATCAGAGAATCTTGATAAAACAAAATAAATAGTTACAAAGAAACAGTTCAGACTTAAGACCAAAACTTGAGCAGATGCTTTTAAATATCACTCACAGAGGATAACAGCTCAAATTTAAGTGTAAAAACATGTTAGACTTGTGACTAGGCTCAATCAGGCCCTATATGCAGCTGCTCAGAATTATGTTAGGGATCAGCTTACAAATTGTTTAACATGGCTCAGACGACTCATTCTTAACTGTGGCCAATTAGTGTTGACAGCCAAGCTGCATTTGATTTAGAATATGGAGGTAGACACATATGCTAAAATGAGGTTATTAAACTCTATTTAAAGAAGTTTTGCCCCATTTTCAGTGAGCAAGCAAACAGCTAAAAAAAGGCTTACAGCTTCTCTTTACTAAGGCCAAGCAGAAAAGGCTGCAGATACATAATGTACTATCAGCATTGGTAGAAAAACCAAACAGAATGTATGGAAAAGCCTTCTTCCCTATAGAATAACCAACCTTCACGTTTTTAACACCTTGTACATACATTCTAGAGGTGGAAGCTTTATAGACCTACTTTCCATTTCATCTAGAATAACATTAGAATAATGCATTTGCTATATAACCAGGAATACTTTAAAAGCCAAAGTTGTTCATATCTGCAGAAAAACACATAGAGCTTAATCTTATTTGCATAATAATTTTTACTCTGTGCCTAGCAGAATGATAGAAACATTTAAAAAGAGCTACTTTTCTCAATAACTTATGAGAAAGTCCTCTAAACACCCAAGATTACTTAAAATGAAACATTTCTGAGAACACCTTTGGAAGAACAACAGATAATCTGAATCAACTATTGACTGTATCAGAAAAGTATGAAGAATATGTAAGCTGGCAGAAGCATCTTTGCTGACAAGTAAATCAAATCAATCTCTGACTGACTGTCAATAGAATAAACAGGGAAGTCCAGACAAAACTCAGGCAATCTTAATATAAATTTTATCAGATTCCTCAAAAAGAGGTCAGCTTTGAAGGAAGTAGGACTGCTTCTTTAGTTGATGTCCATTTGGTGCAGCCCACTAATAATATCTATTGTAGCACAACCATTTGTATTTATCTCATGATTAAATTACCTGTTAAAATATCTGGGCATAATAAAAGCGAATCAGTCTCAATCATATATTTGCTTTTATTTTCTCTTAACAGTAGCCTGATCAACCAAGAATTTGACTGATCATGTTCATTTTGCACATGATTCTATATAATATCACCCTTTAATTAACAACTTGTCATGAGTGCCATTACACTTATCCTTACATATATAGGTAGTTTCCATTTTTATCTACAAAGTGCAGATATTTATTCAGTGTGCCATCTGAATGCCAAAAGGTTCTAACACCTTTCCCATATTCCCTCGTGGCATTTAAACGCAAAACTAACTCTAAAATGAAAATAAGATGTCTGAGCACACCAGAAACAGCACTTAAATAGTGTTTTCCAATCCTGTGTAGTAAAACAGAAGCTGTCCAAAACTGATTCCCTACTTGAGATAATATCAAACTAGATAAAAATCCTTTTTCCTATTTTGGTAATCAGTTGCCTCCTTATAAAATGTGGTATTACATAAAAAGCTCTCTTTGTGAACACTCAAAGCTGCTAGGGCAAACTTGGACCATGATGCCCTCTCTTAATAAAAACTAGCAGATAACCAGCTCTATGCAATTAGTGCCTAAACTAATGGTCTGCAGATAAATATCAGATTATAAAAAGAAAAATATATGTTTCACATGTTGATAATCCATTCGAATTTCACTAGCCTTATTTAGGCTACATTTCTTTTAGCGTTCTTTCAATTAGTCTGGTCAGGATGATTTACCTGTAACTTAAATGTGATCAATGCTTTTTTTTTTTTTAAATACGTTTATATCTTCTGTAATTAAAAATAAATAGAAATGTATTGCTAGTTTTTAGAATTGTTTCCATCTTTCAGTGGAAAATGAATTCTTCAAAGCAAAACAAAGGCAAGACTGATACCCAGCTTCAAGTGTTTGTCTTTCCTCTCTCCATCCCAGATCATACTGATATCTTAATTCTGATTAAAAATTATTAAATAAAAAAATCACACTGCTGTTTCTCATTGCCAAACTATTAAAAGAGTACTGGATAACTTTACTCAGTTTTCTCTACTAATCAGATGAGCTATGGGTGAAATAATTGCTTTAACATTATAATATTTTAATGTTCAATTACTTCTGTGTTATTTAACCGTATTAGAGACAGGTGAATGTCAAGATCTTAAACAGGGGAAAGCAGTAAAAATACTTTCCTTGTTTTACAACAGTTTTAGACTATGTTAATCACAAAACAAAGTAAATTTCCTGGTGCATCAGCCAGCCACCACACCACAGCAATTGCTCCACGAAGACAAATCAGCACCCTGATGCCTAGCACCACAGCCTCACCGTTCCTCTCCAGAAAGTCAAACTCACTGTAAAAGACAGACACATTTACTCTTGCTGGGTTAAGCCATTCAATAAAATAAGCACTGCACACTGAAAACGAAAAGCAGATGGGGCTGGTCAAACTGGTGTTTCTCCAGCTTCCACACTACCTGCTCTTCTGTCCAGGAAAAGCTGGGCAGAGCACAGGGGCTGGAGGGGACGCAGTAGCCAGCGCGTGCAGGAAGGTGACGGGAGGCTGTCGGTGAGGAAACAGGCAGCACCGGGAAGCACCAAGGCCCACAACAGTCCGAGTGTCCCCAGGTCTGCTTGTGCCACAAGATGCTTTGGCAAATTGTTTTCTGTCTCGTAAGATTTTGATGAAGAGTAGCACATTTACCCTTGATACTTCTCCATATGTATACTTCCACCAATAGTTGCCTCAAAATTTTTTCTTAAGTGTTCGAGTGGAAGCAGTCTAATAACTGTAAAGCAGACCTCATAACTTCCAAGGGCCAAGGTGCCTGGATGACAATCACTGACAACCGCAAGTGTACACACAGGCTCATTCTTTTAGCTTTTAAAAAAGGCTACAGTTTATAAGAATAGACTGCTAACTAAGTTTAGCATTTGTACAGTTTATGACATGCTACATGTTAAGGTGTCACACGAGAAATTTTGTATGAGAAATGTAGTTGTGGAAATTCAAAGAACTGTTAATGTGTGATTCAGTGTCCAAGTGAGCCCCAGGCAGCTATTATTTCGCACTAGAGACCAGATCCTCCGCATTAAATTAGTGTTTTTAAACTAACCAAGAGGCTAACCCACTCACTGAGATAATAGCTTTCACTGAACTAAGGAGAAAAACACTGCCTCTTAATTCACTGCATGGTATAGCCACTAACTTAAAATACAAAATAGAAATCAAGGGGTAAGTCTGCTTAGATGAAAGCAAAATGCAGAGTGACAAAATGGCCTTAGGAGCAGAATGTTGTAATTTTAGTCTTTACACATGGCACAAAAATTCCAACTTAATTAAAAGGAAAAGAATGTGCAGAGTATGTACCAAATCAATGGAACCATTTTGATGCAAAAGTAGTCATTAGGCCATTCCCACTCAAGAAAGATCTGTATACTTAAATGCCCTGATGCACAGAACATACCTTTGCAATGTGGTCAGTTTGCAGCTGCTAAGTACATATCCATCCAGGAGGTACAAATCATTGCAGCTCCACTAACTGAGGTGAGAGATGGGAAAGCTGGAGGTCTGACTGGTATCAGATTCACTCCCTCTCTTCCCCTCTTCCAAGTCCCAAATGGAGAGGAATTTAAACCAGCAAAATATTTTACCTTAGTTGGCAGAGATGATAACATTTGACAAGATACAGATGCTGCTCTCTAATGCCCTGACAAAAACCCAGTAATAAACCACAAAAGCATAAGGCTCATACAACTAGTAGACTACGTGTACCCAGCTGTTCCAGGACATTAGTAATCCCAGGCCATCTTGGATGAAAAGGCACTGCATTACGCAATTAGAAACCTTTCTGCCTTACTGGAAGTTCCTTTCTGAACTTCCCATCAGTGAAGCCTGTACTGGGTATCTGCCTTAAGACTGGTCCTGCAAGTACTGACAGTGACAGATAAGAGTACCTATGGCTGTCTGTCTTCTACCATTACTTCCAGTCTACCACAGACGTGGCAGCAGGCTATATATGATCAAGAGAGAACTGGATCTTGAGCTCAGCACAGGCTCATAATTCACGGGGAGGAATGAGGGGAGAGCGGGGGGAGACATCAGAGCAATTTCTTTTTCCTCTGTCACTGGTATTTTATAAGGAAGCATTTCTGAATCTTTCTATGTGATCTTACAATTTACATGGACCGGTGAATTAGAAAGCACCTGAAAAATAAAGGAACTGTACTGCCAGCCAAAGCTCTTAAAGGAACAGACAAGAGAATAATTTGTAGCCAAAAGGAAGAGAGGAATGAAAAGGCTTGATCTTGCTTACTTATCTCATGAACAAATGATTTATCATACACAAGAACGTAAACCTGATTACGAAAGTGACTCTGATTATGAAAGGGAAAAATCTTTAGGATTATATAAAGCTGATTCCATTAAACATTTTTAAAAGAAGTTAGCACAATGCTCAGGGCTAAAAATCACCTTTTGGGTCTGCAACATATATCCACAAAGAAAGAATAAATTTTACAGAAAAGTCAAAGTCCATCAGAACTCAATTAGTATGTAAAAAACAGATACAGGTTATTTATAGCACATAGGTTATTTATAGCACATAGGACACAACAGTGATAAGATGAAATCAACTTGACTAGTTTACTGTACATATTAGCCCAGTTGCATAAGGTTTTCTCCAAATGTCATCTAGGAAGACCAATTCAGAAGAAAACCATCCTTAAAAAGGAATCAGCAATGGCTTAAATGAAATAAAAACAATCAGCAATGGCTTAAATGAAATAAAAACAATCTCTAAATCAGCAAGACTAACAGATTTTATTAAATATTAATCATAGCTAATTTTTGCTGGCCGCCTTTAAATGTGTAAGTAATTGTATCGGTGCAGAAAGGAATCAATACATTGGAAGTTCACAGAGCAGTTCTCAACGAATTCTCAAGAAATATCCTCACAAAGTGATCCATGAGTAACCTCTGGAAAGAAGAACTGCATGTCACCCTGTACTGAGATAATCAGTTACAAATGGAAAGACACATGTATGTCTTCACATGATTTGTATGCCATTACCTTCCTTTGCGCAACTTGCTTTAGCTAACAAATCTTTTTTTCTGGAAACGAATAGAGTTCTTTGAAGCCTGGATTCCACTTTCTGTTTTTTGTCAGTAAACTACAGCAGATCTGCACAACACTGTAGTGACTGGTAGGTCAGCAACTTCCCCCCAGCCCAGGGGAAGGAGGACACACACTCACACCAGAAGCAGGCAATGGGCAGTCCTGTACATCTGTGGCACGCAGGTGGGCAAGTGGACCCCTGCTGTGATGGGGGCAGGAAGAGCTGCAGACAGCCCAGCGCTCTCTCCCTACAGGACAGGCTTCTGCACCAAGTTACTTTCCCACACAGCTGATGAAAGGAAAAGTGGGTGTCTTCCCTGTGAGATTATTGGTTTTGAGAAAAAAAGTGTCATCCTGGAACGGGCATTATGGCCAAAAGATATTTCTAGTTAGTTATTATTGACTGCATTTAATTGTTTGGAAACCTCCTCTTTAAAGATGGCTTTCAATCCTTGCCCTTCAGTGAAACCAGCAACATACCATGAAGATTACAGCATACTAGATACAATCCAATATAAACAGCATTTTTATGAAGTAATCTCTTGCAGGTTATATATCAGATATTTAGAAATAAAAATTTATCCAGGCCTTTAAAAAATGACTATAAGCAAGCTAATTTAACCAGCAGCGTTTAATTCTGCTTCCCTTTAGCATTCCATAGCAGAGACACAGCAGCAACCAGTTGCAAAGCATCTGTGTCTAGCTAGCACAAAAAAGAAAGGGGGAAGTGTTCTCTCAACTGTGAGGCAGCAGCATTGGCAGGCTGTGTATTTCCCAAGCAGGGATCCGTTCCTTATGCATTTACTCTGATTTGGCAATAGCCCTTTGAATGGCAGTCCTATTACATTCAATACTCTTGTTCTTGCACTTTCTTAAAGTTCTAACAGTCCCTCATGTCAAAGGGAAAAGAAGCTACCATTGGGTCTGGTCTCCTAGATCTTTGGCACTCAAAAAGATGCAAAAGGCTAACTGACCTTAAAGCTGCAATCTAAAACCTGGGATGCTATCCATTTCCTTTGACTCATTTGGTAGCACAGCTACAGCTAAAATTCTAAGAGAAGATAAAAATCCACTTAAGATCAAATTTTAGTAGAGATGCCTCTCCATGGCAGTTCTTCCCCATGGAATATTGGAACAGATACTGCTTTTTTTTACTAGGAAAAGCAAACAACATGTTTAAATAGGTTAAGGGTGGAAAGGGGTTTAAATTTGGGAATAAATCATAATTAATTCTCTTTATTGGCTTCCATCTTGATTCTTCTAATAAAACTCTCCCATGTATAAACTACATGCAAATTCTGTATTGCTTGGGGCTGTGTAACCTTTTCAGAGATTTTTTTTTTTTTTTTTACAAAGAAAAAGCAAGATTTCCTTTCAATGTTAAGTGCAAAGGAGTTATTTATTGCTTGTTATGTCCACAGAAACAGTATATATAAATGCTTGCTGTTTCATTTCATTGAAAAAAGTCTCCTTACCTAAAGCTAAAAGATGCCTTTTGATCTAGTAAAAATCCTTATCTGAATTTGCCAGGGAATTCAGCAGAAATACTGAGGATGCAGTTTTAAAGCTACAGGGCTGCAGTTCTGCCTTCACTGCTTATTCCCAGCTCTTCCCATCTTCTGCCTGTGTCTGGCACTAGCAGTCACGCACTAGCAATTGTGAGTTATTTCAGGAAGCTGGTAATGATGAACATTAACCTGGAAAGTGATCTTTTCTGGCCAAACCAGCTCCCTGAACTGGCTTGCCATATGGTCCCATGATTATCAAGAGTGGTTCAGGGGCAGGAACACAGCAGTTGAGACTTGGGCTGGCTTACGCTGCAAAGTCACATTGTAACTTGCTTTCACTCTTCTTGGACCACATACTCCTAATCCCAATAGCCTCAGTGCTAGCACTTGTAGTTGTGGGGCAACTTTGCTCCACCAAGGTAGTCTGCAATCATCTGTAGATCTTATGGCTGGCACAGCCACTAGGAAAAGACACAAATGAAGCAAAAGCATTTTTGTGGCAGAAAGCAGAAATTTCACACATCTTAGTGATGTGACTGCAGAGAGGTTCTTACCCTTTAATGTGTTTTGATAAAGAATGAAAGGGGGGCAAAAACCTTTCTGTCGAAGTTAAACTAGTCACAGCACCACCAGAGTGAACTGAGCACTAACCAGCAACGCTTATCAAGGTTATTTTCACTTTATTTGATAATGTTCCTGACAGTAGAATCTCCTGTGTATGCTCCACTACACTTATATTTTATGGCCTATGTTGCCACATGTCCTCCCTCTGTTTCCTAAGTGTACTCCCACACAACCCCATAAAATCACATTTTATTGCTTATGTTACATTTCTTGTACATTGTACACATTATGTTTTCCAAGGTGATGCCAGCAGTCCCAAGGCTAGTCCACAAAGGTTAGACTCCCGTAGCTCTCTCTATAGCCAGCTCCAAGGAGATGACGACCTGCTGGCACTACCACATCCAGTTCAACTTCCCCAATAACATGTCCTCTGTGCCCCCTTCTCCATGTCAGTGCTAATGTTTGATCCTTGATGAAACCACGTTGGGGAGCTCAGTTACTAGAAATCCCCACCCCTTTTACCCAAACAAACCCAAAACATAACCCCCCCACAAAAAAACAAGTGAAGAGTTTCTACTGGTTCATCTGCCCGAGGATCAGAGAAATGCAAATTTGATAAAGACAGGGGTGGGAACAGAGACTGGTAGAAAGAAAACCTCAGATCATACTCCTGGAACCAAAGCTAAGTCAACTATGAAAAAAAAAATCCATTGGAATTTGGGCTTCCTTTGTTCTCAAGTTCATGCAATCTAATTTCCAAACATAATATGCAGCTTAAGTAAAAGCATAAATTAAAAACAAATCATCGCAATTTAAGATGTTTATATTTGTAGGACAGGTAGAAAATCTTTTCATTTCTTTGGTCTAACTGTAGCAGCATAGAGAGAAATCCATCACAAAGTGAATGGTGCCAGAAGATTCAGATTTTTAACAAGGTCTCTAAATAGTATCTTTAAAAACAGAACAATAAATACTTTATGCAGTAATTCTGGAAAACGTGCACACTTTCTTTTGGCTCAGTGCACACATTGCAACAGCAATTCATTAATGTTTTCCAAAAGCCAAAATATTAGAAAAATGTTAGCACACCAAAACATAAAAACAACACATAAGAACAATTTGCTTTAAGTACTGCTGGCAACACAAAAGGAAAAGACAGACGGATTCAGGGACTGGCATCATGACAAGAAGAAACACTTTTTTGTGAAAGTCTGAGATCAAGTGAACAAAATACTTTGCAACAAAAAGCAAAATAAATCAACAGTCATCAACTGCAAGAGTTATCAGGTAAAGTTAAAAGATTGCATTTGTCTGAAATTCAGAGTAATCATCACAGTGGCTGAAAGTTATTGGACCTTTCCCTAGAATATCAGCTCAAAGTTCCTCCAGGACCTCTCTAGCAACAGCACATCTCAAAATTATGCTATGCTGTATACATAAACTCTTTCTTTCCTTGGTGAAATATGCAGTTTCCTTCTCATACTTTCATTATATTTTCTGAAGATAACTCTTGAGTCCTGTTACGGCTAGAACCTTGTAACCAACTCACTGCCAGAAGATGGCAAGTTATACGCTCCTGTCCCCAAACCAGCAAATAATCTAAGGTCAAAGATGAATTTAAGCTCCAGGGTCACTAGGTTTTACAGTAAAGTCACACACAGTATAACAAATTCAGGAAAATGTGGTGTGCAACGTTAGATATTTTTTCTTCTGTGTATAGTTTAATATTATGTAAGAGGGTGGCTCATTTGAAAAAAGCACACACAATGGTAAGTGAAAAAGAAGCAGCTTCTAGAGGTTAACAATGAGATTTCAAATAATGTGGTTTTGTACGAAAGAAAGTACAGTTCACTGTAACAGAAAGCTCCCTTCATCTGCAGAACCATGATAGCTATAATTTAACAGCACTGCAATAAGACGTCTACAGATAATAAGGCCCCACGCTCCCCTTTGGCTCTCTGATCTCTACAGCCTGTGCATTTTACATCCACAGACCAATCTTCTCCCATCCTGCCACTGATTTTGTCCAGGTCATTTGAAGATTTGCATTAAAAATAAAAGTTTAAAGTGACACCTGGCAAAGCTAAACACACAACAAATGTGGTAACATGTTTTGTGTGACAAAGCTATACTTAAATGAAGTCCTACTTTAAAGGCCTGCATACACACAAGAATTCTCCCATTCCTTAATTCAATCTTGTTTTGCAGAACATAGCTGCATTTTAGACTGAACTGCACTTCTTAGTCTCCTGCGGCTTTTATTTCAAGTTACTGTAGTAGCATACAAGGTCAGTTCACATACATGCATAATTTAACAGAAGTTAAACTATTACGCATAACTAAAAATCATTATGTTAGAAACCTGTCATAATTAGTTAAGCTCACCTCTTTATCCATACTCTCTAAATCCTCTTTACATAGGGTGTACAGGGGCATTGTCTCAGACATACTTGGCTGGCGTTTCCGCTTAGATGGACCAGGTTGCTCTTCATTTTCACTCACTGGTAGGTCGTCTTCTTCAAACATCTGCTGCTGATGTGGTTGAACAACTCTGAAAAATTTCAGGGGTCCCACATAAGAAAGATTTACTTGATTTACAGCTTGTCTAGAAATAAAAACCTATAAACAATTTACAACTGCTGAATATCTATGACTTTGCTTAATAGAATTCTGTGTTTATCAACACAAGATCAAGTCTCCCAATTATTGCTTTTATTTTCAGTCTGATGGCTTAAGGTCTTATTCTGCCTTTGACAAGGTACTCACTCCCCTTACCACTTCTCTTGTAAGCAACCATCAGACATTTCTTGAAGCCAAGAGTTTCAGTAGCTGCAGATGCATTGCCCTTAAAATACATTAAGGTTTGTGCTCAAGCAGAGTTCATCCCTCACTTGACACATTTATCATTCAGGAAACCATTCTTGCTTTCTAATGTTTTTCCCGATCTATGTTATGCTTGTATTCTTGAGTATCAAAGTATACCTTTCTATTTCTCAACCTTACAGACAAGAGGTTTGCAAGTAAAAAGCATGTTTCTGCAGCTTCAATCTTCAGATATTTCCCAGATGCTAAGCCTGGATGAGATGCAAAACAGACCATATTTCTTTTTGGGCTAGCATATTCAAATATGGTAGCATTTTCTCTTAGTTTGTGTTTTATTACCTTGTCAGTTACTGTATTTAACCAGAACATACAGATATGAAAAGGAATGTCAAAGTGCTCATAAAAATGGATAAAATAGTCATAACTTCATGGGAATTGCTTTATAATAGTAATAAAAAGATAGACTACATCTAGAATAACAGCAGGAGTCTTCTACCTGTCTTGGGTAACTTTTTTCTGTAAATATTACTTAACTATTATAGACCTGGAGAAACTAAAACTGCTACACAATACAATGGATATTGAGCTGTCACACAAACCTCCTGGAACACATTGCTGCAGCTCAGCACGAACCAGAATCCTGTTCAAAGATCTCGGGTCACAAAGCTCATGGATCACAGATTATTTATGTTAGCCACAAGACTCTCTGTGTGTGGACTGATTACCACAAGCAAGCATAAAAGTGAATGTATTTGACATCACAAGCTGTTCCAAGTTGTAACTACCAGGTGAGACACTTGACAGCTTCTTAAGAAGGCCATCTAAATATCAAGATTTTTTTCTACATCAGTACTTCAATCCCAGAATGTATGAAATCTGAAAGCCACAAGAAGCTGTCAATCAAGCTCATTTTGAGGGCTCATATTTCCTAAACATGGATCTCTCTCCTCTCAGATCCCATGGGTAGGTGCAGGAGATGTTAATTCATTTTTTGAATTGGGGGTGGTGGGGGAAGAGAGCCAAGCCATAGCTGTGCTACCCAGAACTGTGCTATCTGCTGCAGAAGACCCCCATCAGCTCAGCACTGCTCAGCAACAGAGCAGAAATGTTCCCTTTCACTGTTTGTCATTTCTGCACACTAGAATTTCCTATGAACCCATAGCAACAATTTAGATGTTGTGGAAATGAACTAACCAAACTGGTTTTTTGTTAGAGATTTTCATCACAGCTTAAGAGGTTTGGGGCTTTTTTTTTCCTCTGCTAATTTTTTTCTATTTTACAAGACCACACAGTTATCTTTTGCTATTTAACTGCTCTCGGACAGTAATTTTCACAGGTAAAAGAGGGAAAAAAAAATTACAGCATTCTACTATATTTTCCAAAAGGCTGTTTTAAAATATGATTTCCATGCCTTTTTAATAGGTACCCTAGCCAAGAGAAAAGTGGTGATGCTATTTACATTCTTACTAAAACAGAGAATGACAAAATGTATAAGCATCTTAACACAACTGCATTAAAAACATGACAAGCTTGACCATGCCAGGAATTATACCCAAGTTATATGTAGCAGGCAGCCAAGTGTATTTCTCGTCTAAGAAAATCTAACTAGTATATTCTTCTAAGAACACGTCACTATACTGCTGACAGCAAGAACTCTACCTTTTACAGTTTCTGTATTAGTGTATTCTTATTTATATTCTTTATTTGAACACTTTAGAGAACACCATGCTCACCTCAACCTGTGGTAAAGACAGGAATTATTTTGCATCATTATTAAAGAAAAACTGTATTGACAGTTTAATTCTGGAGATACTGCATCCAAGACTAGGCACAGCTATGAACTTCTTTACTCTGAAGCAATAATATGCAGAAATACCATAAGTCTCAGATTAGTCTTGAAGACTCCACTAGTGTTAAAAAAAATAAGCCCCCTCAAGAATAAAATGGGAGATCATCCTTGACCACATTATTATACACAAATATTAACTGTAAAATAACTGTACTAATAGCTTTTAAAGGCTTTTTCCAGATTTTCTTCCCAGTATTTTCCAACTGCTACCAGATAAGAAACACTGGGACTTCTCACCAAAGCATTCCAAAAAGCAATATAAAACAAAGACTTCTTTAAAGTTTGTAATAAACATTTTTATTTTATCAAAGACATTTTTCAGGCTTTACATTTTCAGCTGCTTGTTACGTTGATTAAAATGTAAAGACATACAAATGCAGGAATTTACATTTATTTTTAATCAGATGATATTCATGAGTACTTTTTCAAAAATAACATCATATTCAACCCTACACAGGTTGGTTGGTGCTTGCCAGTCTCACAGGCACAAAGACATGCACATTGGCTAGAACTTGCTGCATGCAGACTGGGCTCAACATTTGTGGAAAGTAGCAAGCATCTTAGCACTTTCATTGATACAGCATCAGGACAAAAGCTAAAATAGAATTATCATCATAAAAATGTTAAAAATATTTAAATTCCAATGATGACTTCAATTTGGTACTTCCTATTTTTGCTGTCATAACAAGACTGATAACATTAGACAGGAAAAATTCTAACAACGAACATATAAATTAAGACAAAAATTTCATAAGTGAAATTAATTTAAATTAATCAAATAATTGTTTCAGCCACCATCATCTGCTTGACACACCTTTTCGAACCAAACATTTGGTGCATCTTCGCATTATTTAAAACAAGAGTGCCACTTTTAACTTCTCATATGTAAATTATATCCATATTTAAGCCTTGTTTTATCTGTTAGTGTATTAGCGTTCACTAGAATTTGACTTGTAATATTATTTTTTCTTTAGTCTAGTCCAAGATGCCATTAGCATTTGCATTTTTTTTGACAACACTACATTACACATCTCATGACCTGTTATAACTTCAGTGTTTACTGTAATGTTTGTATAATACTGTTTTCCCTATGAAAATGCAAACTGTTGAGATACACACAGAGTGTCAAAGCTCTGACATGCAGGTTATTTTTAAAGAGGAATCCTTCCTGTTTTCAGAGAGAGGAGAGCTCCTGCTGGCTGCCAGCAGCCAAGAAGCAGCAGTACATTCCCTTCCCTTCCAGTACAGCTGCAAACCCCTTGCCACCCTCCCGCTCAGGCTGCAGCAGCCATGTCAAAAAGCAGGTGTTCCAGTCTCATAGAGCCAAGCACAATGGCAAGATCTATGCCTGCCACACGAAACGTTAGCCAAACTAACAGAACCACCTGCAATTAGCTGGTGACAGTTTCACTGTAAATTGCGTTTATCATATCCTATTTTAAATTATGTTTCAAGTTGAATCCCAGAAAGAAACTAAAAATGTTGAACCCAAAATAAAAAAAGAGAACTTAAACAGTTCTTAGGAAATAGTACTTGGATAATTTGAAGCCCTTTTCAGTAATCTCAGCCTTGCAAGAAGTTATCTTCTAAGGTCTATTCTTACAGAAAGAGACTTAATACCATTGCTATGCCACATGTGGCTACCATCTTCCTAAGGGTTTCCTCTTGCAGCAGTGCAGTTTTGTTGCCCACTGTCTGAAATTCAGAATCAGATGAAGTTTTCAGAAACCAAAGAATATTATTGGAGGCTTTGACTACATCCACTCACAACAGGAGCAGTTGTGAGTGTTAACAGCTTTATCTAACTCTGCTTAAATTCAATGGTTTGCTTACAAATACTCTCATCCTTCCTGTAGGAGGTAAACATATGAGCACATGAAGTCAGTCAGGACAGAAAATATGTTGCCCTCTACCAAGAAATTGCTGTACCAAGGTAATTTTCTCTAAAGTCAAGTATGACATCAATTTTTAAATTGGATGTGAAGCTTTTTTACAAGCTATCATTGATGTATGCATTAAGACAAAGCTCAGGTCTTACTCAGTCAAAACACAGCAAAGTTGTTCTTATTTGGCTTTTTGTTACTTCTTTGCAGCCTTTGTGCTCTGCTTGCCCTGTACTTCCTATTTAATAAAGTACTTAAAGCAGTATTTGATCACTGCACTGCTTTCCTCCTGGACTTTACCAAGACTAGAACCAAATCAACAGGAAATGATGATGAAAATACTATTTCCCAGCATATAACCTATGCTAATCTCTTTTCTTACAGCTGCTTAGTTATGGGGTGAAATTGCAGCACTGAGTAATTGGATTCACTTTCTTAGACTAAAGAATCTCAACCCTGAGCACTGATAGTCAAAAAAATGCTTAAGTGAAATAAAGTAAGGGAGTAGAGAGGAGATATAGTCTTGCTCCACCCCCAAAACCTGTCTGGGGCTCTGAGAAATAAAACTAAGAGGACAGCTGAAGTATATTCCTTTCCTTTTTCAGAAGATGTTCAAGTGAAGAAGCACCTCTGCATTAAAGAAAAATAGGCTTAGGTGTGGACATAAGTCTTCATTAAGCTGTTGACAAAGGTAGAACAAACATCTAAACCTATTATTTTTAAAGCATTGAATGATGCATTAATATCAACACAAACCATCATATAGAAACGTCTTAGAAGCATCATGACAATTATATACATGTACAACTTTCCCAGCTCTATTTCTAGACATATTCCTTTCCACAATAACTGACAAAGCCAAAAGCTTTTCAGCTCCTCTCTAGATACATGCTGTGTCTTGATTATTTAAAGGTTTTCCTGTTCATTTAACATGTCATAGTAAAGTAAAATACATACACAGTTAAAAAGGAACTGAAAACAAGATGTCTTCACAAGCAAGAGAGACTCAGAAAACCTGTGTTGACAGAAAGAAAGAAGCTGAAAGAAGAAAAAGCCTATAAAAAGATGACAACTGAAAAAACCAGATTGAAATAATTTAGCAACAGGAAGATAGATTAGAAACATAACAAGTTACGCTAATATACAAAACCTTTACAAGTGATACACTGCAAAAGTGGCGGGGGAGGGATAAGAAAAGTAGAAAACCGTGTGCATTTATAATCATGCTTTGTATTTTTGTAGTTGCTTGGAAAACTGAATTGCTTTATAGTAATTGCTATACTCTGATCACATTGTTCAAAGGAATTTTGATCATCTTTTATAAAGAGAAAAGCTTCGCCTTCAAATGGATACTTCTTTACCACTGGAGTCTACAAACCTTGATAAACTTGTTACCATTCTAGAAAGCTAGATTTTTACGTAGATTCTTAGGGATGAATTTTAGATATTTTATGCATCCTTAAGAGACAAGTGTTGCCCTTGTAGCTTAACCAAATCCACAGATTTTGACAAAGTCCAGATGCTAGCCTGTGTACTTCAAAAAAGCAGGCTGCCCCCTCCTGCTGCTTCAGTGTGTTGATTTAGTGATCTAAGGATTATTAACTAGCACTCAGTCACATGGTCTTATTCAATAATACTCAGTTAGCTACACCCTTCTTCCACCACTTCTGATATTCCTCAGAACAAAACAGAAAGCTTGTGTCCCATCTGAAAGAATTGGGTCTAGAGGAATATTTTATAAAAAAATGCTCTCAGATACAGACAAAAAACCAATCCAGTATTCTAAGACTCGTTAAAAAACACTAGGCTGCCTCACTTCAGAGATAAGTTATTCTAATATTCTTTAGAATGCATAAACTACATGCTGCATTTATTCTGAGGTTTCTAGTGGCACTTACATGAGGCACAAAAAGCATCTGGAATTCTAACATTCAGATTTCACTTCAGCTGACTATTCACTTTCCTTGGCTTTTTAGAAAGCAAACAAAGTAATTAAAGCAAAGGTGACAATTTGATCAAATGCAAAGATAACAAGAGTTAAATTTACTACAGCATTTGAAAATATAGTGGAAGTGACTCTTAGCTATGCTTTAGGTACCTGAAGGACGAGTGTTCGCCGTGAACTGGTAAGGTGATGGGAGGAGCTGGAGACTGGATGTACATCGACTGGCCAGAGGTCTGGGTGCCTTTCCTGATTAGCTTTCCAGTGTTAGGATCATAAAGCCGAACTTCAGGACCAGGTTGAGTCTTTGGATGGATGGGTGTAGGGTGAAACAGAGCTGTCTGAAATGTGCTGTGTGTATCAGGAAATGTGGCAGGGCTGTTCTCTCTGTTGGATGAAGTTCAGAAAAAAATGCTTTAGAAATTTAAATGAGCTATCCAACCAGAATGTAAAAAAAATGAGCATTCCTTTTTTCTAAAGGAGGACGTGGGGGGGGAAAAAATAGTTTGGAAGACTTCTTCAGAAACATTTCTTCTCCCCCATCCCCATTAAAGTCTCACTGAATTTAAAAGACAAAAATGCAAAGACACAGATAATAAATATATTTACATTATTAGAAAATTATGGAATGTGTCCTAAAATGTGTCTTAACATATAAAGTTACTGAAATTGGTTCCCAGTATAACAACTGCACAACTAGAATAGCATGATAAACTGCATATATGCAACAAAGAGAAAAGCACACTGTTCTATCAGATCATAGTATTTGCTCTCCAACTTGGCTCTACAGTATCTTGTCATGAGTTATTTTAGCCATGGCACTTTCCTAAAGGGGACTGTTCTTAACAGCCTTCTGACTTCCTCTGTGTTAATAAAGTTTTTGGCTGTCCCTTCTATTAGCTGTCATTCTAGCACGCTGATTATTTTTAACCCTTTCTCCTTCAACACTTTTTCTTATCATGCCAAAAACTCCTGTTCTCTCACTACCTACTTCTTCCAGTTTTTGCTTCTGCCTTCAAGCCTTCCAACCCCTCTTAAGATTTTTCTGCTGTATTTTTCTGTTTCTCTCTTCCTCCTCACTACCAAGTCTCAGAAAAAAGTGCCATACTTCACCAATTTCTCATATTGTGGGAACATTTTTTATTTCATTTGGCAGCATGAATGAACCTGCACCTTGGTGGCACTCCCTGTGTTAGTTTGTGGATGAACTGGCCAGGTTAACTGCTCCAGCTGAAGATGGCTAACAATAACAACTGCTGAAGAAACTACTGGTACCACAGGTTTCTGCTGATTCTGCTAGCTGCTGAACTGCCTCCTGATCCCTTAAAAGTCTTCAGTTTAAGCAGCATAGAAATGGACAAAAATGGAGGGTTCTTTCATAAAATCTGTAAACATTGCACACCATTCTGAGTTCGTCATAAACCGATTTTATAGCTGCATTAACAAATTAGCATAATTGTGTGAATAACCTATTTTCATGGCCCCTATTCCCCCAAGTTCCCATTTACCTGTGTGTCTTGATGTAGTCATCGGTTTACAACATGGAGGTCCTTGCAGTCCTGAGCTTGCCGTACTTTTTCTGTGCCTATTACAAAGTCAAACATAACATTACAGTGGTCCCAGAAACACAAAAAGTAGCTTTAAGTACACATTTGTTTAAACAGAACATTTTGTGATCAATCTTACAGGAAAAACAAACACCCCTCCCCAATCCAACAAAACAATCACAACTGATAAAAGTGAGACTCTAAATGAGATGCAATAACTTCAGTCTCAAGCTCAACGAAGGCATTTGTAACTTCCTGAAGCATTGGTACCATGGAAGTAGTCCACTAAAATTAATCCATATGGAAAACCTCCATGTTAACTAAACAAACAAGACAAATGCACTTTTGTATTTCATCTCCTTCATTTCTGTTTGTCAGAGTCTAAGCAGCGGCAACTCTTCAATGCCATTAAAGCCTAACTAACTTACCATACTAACTTTCTTATGCACAGCCCCCTGTACACACCGTATGCTACCTTCTAACAGCAGCCACCCACTCAACCTCCATTTGCCAGAAGCGGGGGCAAAGCGGACAAATAGATTATTTCATGCCAAAGGGGAACAATGAATGTGAAATTAAACGAGGCAGGCTAGCACAAAGGCCACATGAAGCCACCTATAATGCAGCATGCAAGTAACAAGTGATCTCAAATTCCATCGTCTTGAGAAGCTGGAACAAGAGAGGAACTCGGTAAAGTTGCTATAAATCATTGTCAAGAAGCATCAAAACTAGTAAGCAAAAAGAGGCAAATAAAAGTTGAAATTAATCTTGAAGCATAGTCTGTTCCCAGAAACAGCTGACTGTTCAAATGTTTCAAGAATGTATTTCTTCTATTTGATTGGAAAAATTAATTTTACCAGTCGTGGTACTTGTTTCAGCATTTATCAGAGAGATCTATGGAGGGACTGAACACTTGGAGACATCACAAAATTGTATAATCTCCCAATAAATCATATAAGCAATAGAGAAAAACCCCAATGGCTCTGACCTGATATATCTATGCTCGACACCTACACATGGTATTATGCACTGCACAAATACTGGTGTAGTTGGAACATGATAAAGGAACTTCCATCAATCTGATAGACAGCTGAAAGCCATCACTCTTCCCTTTTGTTATATCCCTATAATTTATAGCATTCCATCTCATTTATACATTACTTAAAATGTTTGTCAAACCAAATAATTTGTCCATATTCTGTCTTGGTGCAAAGGCACGTAAATACACTTAACATTGCACTACGTTTTTCGCTTAGAGATGCAAAATAAAAGGAGACTATCAAGAACTAAAGGCAGGAGTTCAGGTAACAGCTTTGCCCTCTCCTCAAGGTTAAGAGCAGAGCTCTCAGAACCGAAGGTGAAGAATACATCACTTCAAACACTACCCAGTCCTGTGGAAGCCCATTAACTCTACACAAAACCCCTAGGGTTTCTTCCTGCAGATGCTTATACAAAACCACAACACTCCAGTCTAGTTTACCTTATTAACTAAAAGAAAAAGAGTAAGTACATTATTTGTTTTTTTTAAAAAATTTAAAGTTAGAATTCACAAGCCCTTGCCTATTTTCACACATGTGCCTTCAGGAATGAAGCCTCCAAAAAACAAAAAAAACCCCAACCAAACAAAAAAAATAATCATCAAACTTCAGAACAATTCTGACAAGCAAGCAAGAACAGTAAACTCATTTGATGGTTTCAACATAGTTCCCTGGAGTTTTATCTCTGTGACTGTCATTTAACAACACGGCTTTATGTGTTTCAGTTAAGATGAAAGGCTTGAAGTACCCCTACTTCTTCACATCATTTGAAGATTAGAGCAAACAGTTACTAGCAAATACTTAAAGGTCTGTGTACAATCTGAACCAGAATCTACTGAGGTAGGCAGATCAGCTGAAATGCACTTGAGGATTGACCTAATCAGTTAGGCAGTTCAGTTTTTTAGGTTTCTGTAAATTCAAATAACTAAATAAAGAGAAAGGGCAGGAGATCATTGTCCTTTACCAAAATGCTGAAAGTTTCTGTTTCCCTACTTTTCTTCCCCTAAACCCAGCAGAATACAGGAGTAGGGCTACCTTTTCCTCTGGATTCAGATACAAATATAATTTTTCCTGGATTTAGCTTAAGAAAAAGTGTTCTGTGCACAAATACATTTCTTCTACTTTCAGCAGCAAATGCAGGCAATTCCACAGTCCAGGATTTAAAAGCCGTACAGTAAATGTAAAGTTTTTCTCCACACTAGTATCCTTGCAATAAAAAAAAGTGTCAATTTAAGAGTCCAACACAAACACAAAAATGAGTATTTAAAGATAAAGCCCTTTCCAAACCACAAACTATTTAGAAAAGCCATATTTTAGTTTTTTTCCATGAAATAAAAATAAAGCCACTGTCCAACAAACACTCTATGAAAACAATTTTAGAACTGCAACCATGTTAATCCCAGCACCTTTGCAGTTCAAGAAGTTTTAACTGGCAAAAAAGCAAAACTTGTTAAGAAGGAAGATCAGTGCACCCAGATCATTCATCCCCTGATACAAGAAATCTGTTTTCCAATTAATCACCAGTTACAAAAGTAAACAGTGACCCAGAGCACTTTCATGCAACAGTTGCTGGAAATGAGCCATTTATAGTGCCAGAGGGAGCTTCCACAGGAGGTGGTATTATTATTATTATTATATAAATAACCTCATGAGGAATTGTAGAATTATCTGCAGTTAGAAACAGGTAAGTATAAAGCTGTATTTAATTTATATACAGAGGAAAGAAAGCAGAGGTCCTGAAGGAGAATCAGACTCAGAGATCTGGGGGGAAAGGATTAAAAAAAGTGAAAGACTTGGCTTGAAAATGCTTTCTTTTGAGAATAAAGGAGAAAAGCAATGACAACATAGTAAGACCAAATAAGCAAGATGACAGCTGGTACAAAGAGGATGCTGAAATCAGGTTCATAAGCGTAGGAGTTTCAGGGAAAATAAAGCAACAAGAGCAAGAGGTCCAGTGGAAGTTTAGGTACTCATGCCTGGTATTAGATATTCAATCAGGTATCAGACATTACTAGCAATACTGTCCTGCACATAACTCTGGAGCTGACTGAATACAACATACAATAGCATGTGGTTTCACCAGTAAGCATACAGAACAGTTAACCAGAGTTGGTGGTGCTATTGCATAGACAGACTGTGCTTGTAATACCCTGAAAAAAAAGTTTATCTGATACTGTAGTACATTCATTTGCCCAACTACAGATATTGCTGTTCCTTTTGGACTTCATCAAGGGGAACCTGAACAAAACCATAAAACTGCACCTTCATCTCATGTTAAATCTGGCTTCCTCCAACTATTTTTAACACTGATGCTTCTGCTTTGATGATTTGTCAGGTGCTTCACATTGCTGCCCGTTCCACACAAATACACATTCTGCATTCACGCATATCTGATAGTTTCATACCGGATGTATGCTGAGGAGCCAAGTAAATTCTTCTTCTAGTCAACAGGATTGCAACAGAAGTCTTAAACATGAAAGCCAAAATGGCACTTTTTTGTATGAAACACAGTTCTAAAACAATAGATCCAAAAGGTATAAGACATTACCATAAAATTAAAGTCAGTGACATGAAGACCAATGTGTAACCAAACCCACCCCAAGAGCCAAAAGCCTTTACCTTTCTCACCTCTGTAACACCAAGGCTTTCTGTTTCCTCCCTGTTTCTAGAGCACAGCTGCTTATTGCATGCTCCAGCATACTGAAAATCGCATGAGGTAGTAACTGTGTCATCTCAGGTGCTGCCTCCTATTTCTAGCTGAGATCTTCACTAATCAAGATTTCACACGTATGATGTTCTTAGAGCAAGTTTTGGTGGAACACCAAATTTAACTGGGCAGGAGAAATAGTACCACAATACTTAATATCCTTGCCTTCTCCTCTCCCTTTCCCTGGTGTAACTTCCCCTTTTGGAAGCATGCTTATGAAGAAGAAACAGCAGAAAGGATTTTAATCCATCCAAACAATAGTACTTCTGGTGCCGTTAGGAACATCTGAATCATCCAGCTGGGCTAAAAATCACTTAGAGAAAAAACTGTTTTCTGGACTACTTTTTTTGCTCTATTCTCATCTAATCACCTTCCCCTACTTCAAATTCTAGTCTAAAATTGTTTCAAAAATGTTAAGAAGGCACACAAGCCTTTCCCCATGAAGCAGCTAGGATCCAAATTTATCACATCTACCCTCTGATGGATACAGCCTGAAGCACATAATATTGGGAAAAGGTTATTTTCAAACCTGAGGAAGGGAATTATCAACTCTATTTCTGAACTTCCAAACAAAGGTTGAACACAAAAAAGCCTCCTATTAATCTTGACAATTTGTTACCAAAAAAGTGACCAAAATCAATAATGCACCAATGAACTTCTATAGCTGTTCTCCAGGACATACAGTTTCACTACAACAGTTTATTTTGTCTTGTCCAAACCACAAAGCACTCTAGGCATTTAAGCAACATAGATAAATGAGACTTAAGCTGTTTGTTTACAAAGACTAAGAAGAAATATTATACTGCATATTTGGCTACATTCACATTACCTAGTAGTGCAGGCCAGCAGGGAGATCTGCAGGGCAAAGTGGTGCTGGAGAGGCAATGCCCACCCCATATGCATTTCAGGGAGTTTTGCTTCAGATTAGCTTTGCCCTGTGGACTGAATGCCTGTGAGCACGCAGCTGACTGTGCTCTCCAATTCAATCTCACCCAGTGTGCAGGCTTGAGGCGGTGCCAGGACAAGCCAAAAAGTACACAATGGGAAATGACCACCAGAGCTGCTCTCAAAACACTCTCCTGATTCAACACACCCAAGTCGACATACCCTTATGGCATTTTGCAGCCAGGTTGCCAGACACTGCTTGGAAAATCTGATCATTAAAAGTTTACTTCTCTTCAGACCATTTTTATATATAAATCTTGATTATGATCAAATCCTGAAGCTCTTCTCCAGCAGCGTTAACCTAAAACAAGTCGTATGTACCTCAGTGTTTTGTCCTACAAGAATTAAGAAATCATGAAATAGCAATAGATGCACTGTTCAGAGGCTATGTCTAGAGTTCAGCTTTAGCACCACACAGTGCTTTGCCAGCAAAAGCAACTGGCTTACATGGTCAGTTTCCAAGTTTAGAGTGGTGTGTAAGTGGATTTTTTTTAAAAGACATGTGGACACATTACAACTATGTCGGGTGAAGGCCTCACACCAAGTCATAGGACAGGCTAATGAGACTTTATCAGCTAGCAGCTTTCTCTTCTCAGTACCTCAGAGCCAGCCTCAGAAGTAACCATTTTCTAAGTAGGTAGATGAGGATGAATAACAGGAGCCATAGTTCATCGTACAATTGGTATTTTAATATCATTAAATCAGGTTGCTTAAGCAAAACTTGACATAGGCTAAGTCAGCAAAAGTAAGGAAATTATTCTCATATAGCTTTCAAAGTGTAGGAAAATACATAGAATTAAATGTATTTTGAAAAAGAAAAGAAAAATTCAATGCCTGAACTGACACATTTCCACTCCTACCTCACTAGAATAATTTTTAGATCACCTGAACAGCTTTATCTGCTCCACCAGCAAAAGAAAAAAATCAATAAAAAAAATCAACTACACTATCTTTCATTTCAGGATAGGAACATAACAAGGTTTATGAAATAGTGTGGTAACTGCTTAGCCAAGTGCATACACAGCTGTAACAACTCATCATCCGGTGCAGTTTACTGTTGCTTAAAGCAAACAGCAGATGTTTCAAAAACTGAAGTAAGATTTATGCAGCCCACAGGTACGTGGAAAGGACTATGTGGTAGCCTTTTCTCAGTCGTTCAGATTTATGAAAGCTGATTAGATGATACAAAGATGCTTGTGTTTTACAGTAATTCAGGTAGATACTATTTTCCTCCCTAATTTTCTCCAAGAACAAGGATTTGTTCATTTTCAAAGTTCAGAGTATCTGTCTGCAGAGAAACAAGCTGCCTATCTGCAGAGAAAGAGACAAGTATATACAAAGCATAAAAGAAATTTAAATTATTTACTGCAATAGGCTGGCAAAAATGCTGTAAATACAAACTAAAATGGTATTTGCTAGCTGTTCATTCCACACACCAAACTATGACATGGTCACTTTGCAGGGGGAGAACCCATCCCTCCAAGGCTTAGGGGGTACTCTGTTTCATACAACTTCTTCCCTTTTTATTTCCTCTGACAAATTCTTCCTCTGTCTTCACAACTCAAAAGCTAACAGTATTTACACCCACCACTGCTGCAGATTAACTACATGCCATATACTATAGCTCAGCTAATGCAAAGTAAACATGTAAGTGAACTTGCTTGTTGGAGTCCTAAGTCTGCCACTCTTAATGGGGTCATGCAGAAACACTGAACTTGGGTATAAGTTTTAAAATCACTTTTTCACAACCACATCACAAAACAGAGAAAAAGAAAAAAAAGAAGCAGAATGAAGTTGTCAGGTCTCAGGTCATTGACTTCTGAATAAAATTCAAGAAAGGACACGCTTTTGTTTCTCCCCCTTCCACCAGTAATTAGACATCAAGCAGTGCTTCAGATGTTTGCCCTAGGAGCTGGAGATGCAATAATTATATTGCTTACCAGCCATAACAGAGACTTGTAGGAATTTGCTTTCTAATCACTATGAAAATCACATTGACAGATAAATTATCACAAATCCAGCTGCGACAGGACACAATTTATATCCTCAGAATTTCTTATTAAACTTCAGCTTCCCTCATGAAATTAGGATGATGCAGCATAACTACTCCCATCTAACCAGATGTGAGAGAATATAGTCTTCAGTTGAAAAAAAGCCAAAACCACAAGCAAATCTGCAAGAATCTTACAAAAAAAGGATTATTGGAGAATATAGTTTTTTCACTCTAAATCCCCCTATTTCACTGCCATTGTTACAGATATAATTACTAAGTGATAATGACAGATGATAATAGTCTCTTCTCAGGCAGAAAAGACTGTCAGGTTAACTCTTAAAATTAGTTAGTGCAGTTCTTTGCTTACTAAAAGCAGGGGTCAGCTTCTGCATGTGACAAAAGTTTTTCACCAAGCAATTCAGGACTAGTGTTGTTCTTGTGATTTCATCTTTTAATTAGCAGGCAATATTTGAATTTATTTTAAGTACCAAGTGCAACACCAACATTACATGACTATTTTGAAGGAGAGTCTAGGTCTTGACAAAAAGTCTGAAAAATATTAACCACCCTGAAATTTATTTATTTTTCAAGAGCACTGAAAACTAATTTTAAATGTGTTAATAAGCTCAATTCAAATACTGTAAAAGCACATTAATGTAATCAAAACCTAAAGTTAAAACAGTTTTTCATATTACGATCTACATTCATGAATGATTCACTAAGAATGTGCAGCTGGTGAATAATATGCTTACACACATCCTTGTGTTCTACTTTTATGTGTATCTATAGAAACAGACAACCCCCCTCAAACTGTATATTCCAAAAACAAGCAAAAAAAAGTCTCAACTGCTTCTCATTATCATATGCTGTGTACCTTAACATAATGTCACATGCATATGCTTGGGAGGTCTCATTTCAATTATCCTATGAATTTTACGACATCACACAATAGTTGCATCCAATGTACAATGACAGTCAGAAGCCATCTAGTGCAAGTTAGACAAAGCAACTTTGAAATGCACAATTTTAAGCTTTGGAATTGGAAAGCATGGAAGTTATATTGACAGCAATTAAGTCTCCAATGAAGCATGATAAATTTGTGTAATTCTTCACCAATAAGAGTATTGCTATTCCCGCAGTTTTGAAAGAGCTGTTCAGCAACTGTAGTAGATCTAAGGAGTCCCAAACTGATGCATCCACTGATTTTAACACTTCTCATTCACTATTTCAGCTCTGACACCTTCAGAAATCAGAATCCCAGCTAATTTTGATGAAACTAATTTCAGCCTCTTCTGGTTTTTAGGTTGCTTTTACTATTTAAATGCATATCTACATCAGGACAATTCATACAAACTTGCTACTTCACTGCAGGTCCATTGGTACGGTTTTCATCCTGATGCTACTTGACTAGGTCAATACTGCAGCCCCTTCTTGCTACAGTTGGCCTTACCAATTTTGCAATAAGAGCTACCTGTGCTTTTTGTCACTATAACCATACATTGAGAAAACTGGAAAGTGAGGCAAGTTTACACTAGCCTAGCAAATATACAGCCTTATTGTTATTTAGGCTAATATATTAAAAAAAAAAAGCTGATTAGTATATCGTAATATACTGATAAATTGGCTGGTTTTAATCCATAGGTTTTTAACTCTACTCCTATTTAGAGGTGTAGAAATTAAGGAACTCCAACATTCTCCTTTTAGTCACTAAACACTAGACTTTTTTTTTTTAATCACTGCCTCCTCAACAGGAATAAATGATTCCTGGTCAGCTGTACAAGAAATAACTTGTTCCATTTCTTAAGTCACACACACCTCGAGAAAAGTTTACACATCTGTACTACAGCCAGTGAAAATATACTCCATTCTTCTATAATACAAGCTGATGAAACCAAGATGCTTCTAATTTACTAAAGCCTTACATGAACAGCAGTCAAGAAAAAAAAATAATCCAATAGGTGGCAGATGTGTATTTCTTTGCTTATGACATCTAAAGATGTCCTAAAACTACCTAGAAGTTTTAGGTGATCTAAACCACGAAGTTTTACTTTTGGATTTCATGGTTTTGGTTATCAGATATTTAGATTCTATGCAACTTCAAAAGGCCAATAGTGAGAGAACCAAGGGTCAGGGCACACACAAAAAATTTATACTAGAAATTAGTGGTGGCCTGTTAGCTCCTCTATGACAGCTACCCAATGGTACATTCCTATCCATCATAGCTATGTAGAAACAGGTAGCTTTGTGAAACACATCAGATGTTAGGCTAAGCTCTCTTACATCTCCCATGAAAAAGATACACAGGCTATACACACAGCAGTGACGGTATCATCAGATTCCAGTCTCTTAAGGTAATTTGTTTGAATTCCATACAAAGTGAAACTGAACCATGAGAGGTGAAATCTGAGAAAATGAGAAAGCAAGTATTGCTATAAATGTATAGGAAGACCACTATGAACTTTTCTCTGATAAAAATGTTAAAGTTTCTATTCAACATCTTTAATAGTCGAAGACTCGGCATCACCAACTCTTAAGCAAGACGACAGACATGACACATTACAACAGAGGTTATTTAGCAGGTCCTACCCTTTTAATAATTAAAAGCCACACGATCAAAAAGCAGCAAAAAAGCCTTTAAAAATGCTTCTATATTGTTTTAGGAGGAATCTTCCCTTTAATTTCCATTCTAACCTCAGTTACATTAAAGCCTGTAAGTTATACAAAACACAGCTCAAGGCATGAATGAACTGTAACAGGAAAAAAAACCAATGGAAAACTCAAGTCTCATTTACCTACCTGTCCTTGCTGCAATGAGATGTGTTGCTTTATCAGGATCATCAGCACTCAGTACTAGATTCTTCACAATTTTAGCTCCAAGTGCTGTGGCATGATAGTGTTCCCGTGTTTTCTCAATGGGGAAGTTTGTTGGGTAGAGTCCGCTAAATATTATGGTTACATCTGCCAACACTTTACTTTTCAGTTCTGGTACTATTTTTCTGATGTCTGGAATTTCCTCAATCTCTTTTTTCAGGTATTTATCATACTTTGTATAATAATCAGTATGAACTCGCACAAGGATCTCTTCGAGGTATATTAAATGGTCATCATCATCTGTATCATCCTCCTCCTCTTCTTCCTCCATACTCTGGTCTAAGGACTCACCCATTGTAATTCCAGATTGTTCACTATTCTGAGACTCTGTTTCAGCTTCTTTCTTGTCTGCACACCCATTTCCTAAATCACAAAGGCTTTCCTGTTCACTTTCTTCTTGTGCTTCAAGATCAGTTTTGTCATGAATATTTTCACTCGGTAGAGATTGCATGTCCCCAGAATGGTTCACCAGACCATCCTTTTTCTCACTCACATCAGTGCAACTCTCTTTCTGCAAATTTTCATCCTGCAGAAGTTGTTTGGATTTCTTCCAGCTTCTCTTTTCCTCGTTCTCACTATCTGATACAGAAGTGGATGACTTTCTGGTGTCCAATGCACCATCACTTTCACTGTCACTAGACAGTTCAAAGTCCAAGTCATTTGTTGTCTTGTCTTGGGTTTGCTGCTTGTCTGTCACTGTTCTATCAACTTGTTCTGAAAAAATCTGAGATTCTTTTGTATTTGTCAAATCATTAGTGACCTCACTGTCCGTTTTGTGATCGGCACTATCATTTAAGGAGTCCTGGACATTAACTTTATCATGAGAGTTCATATCCCAGTCAGATGTTTCACTGCTTACAAAAGTACTTCCATTTGCAGTGCAAGGGTCCTTTGTAGCTTTCTTGAGACCATTGCTTTGTTCTTCTACACAAGTAACATTCTTTATTTCTTCAGCATCTTTTGCTGATGTCACTGCCGAATCCAGTGCCTCTGGTTTTGTAGAGTGGTTTACTAAGGCACAGAAAAGAAAGAAATAAAATATATACACATTTTATCTTTTTTTTTAAAATCTTAATCAAAACCTAATTTTCTTTTTCCTTAAACATACAGTTTACAAGTGCAGTTAGACTTCACTATATTTAGAAGTGACAACCAGGCTTTTCAAAGTTTTTAAGACACTTTGGGTGTCAACTATTACTAGAAAGAACTGGCAAACTAACAAACTTTACTTTTGTAAAGAAGCTGTGTAAGCAGATTTTTTTTTTTAAATCATACAGGGCATAAGTAATTATTTGTTAACTATGCCAACATTAAAGGCAAATATTTATCTTATAGCATGAAGGCATATACCTGGAGGCAATCGTCATTGCCCAAGTCTGTCATTATTCACAAAGTCAAGAAGACAGTCTCATCAATTAGTAGATGAGGCATGATGAAGCTCAACCTTGAGAATAAAACCAGTTTTGTAGGGTGCTCCTTCTGTGATTAATGTATTCTGCTGAAAGCGATGACATTTATAAGAAATGTAAGGAAAGCATCATTTTCTTGTAGAAATTAAGCTTGGTATAAAAAAAAAAAAAAGGCTAGACATTAGGAAAAACTTCTTCACAGAAAGGGTTGTCAGGCTCTGGAATGGGCTGCCCAGGGAAGTGGTCAAGTCCCCATCCTTGGTGGTATTTAAAAGAAGGATAGATGAGGTGCTTAGGGACATGGTTTAGTGGTGGGATGGCAGGGTTAGGTTAAAGGTTGGACTTGATGATCTTAAAGGTCTTTTCCAACGAAAGCGATTCTATGATTCTACGAATTTTACAATTACATCTCCGGGCAATGAAACTACTGCAGAGAAGGAAAACAAAATAGGGCAGAATTCGCTTTAGAAGATCCCAATCCAGAACTACAACTACAAGAACTTCCTTTATAAAATTCCATGGCTTTCATATATTTCCTATTTTTTATAACCAAAACAACTGTATTTTAATAGTTGAGAGATATACATGTTTTAGCAATACAGAGATGCTACTCGAGGTTCTTTTGAGACTCTGATAGAATTCAAGTAAAGGGTAATAGACTCAAAGGCAGAGAAATAGTTTTGGATGTGTCTTCAGATGTCTGCAGAAGAGAGGGACAATTAGAGAAGCTGTAGACATACAGAAACCTGCACAGACATTCATCAGGAACACTGGATGAAGTCACCCTACTTTGTCTCTCTTTTGTGTGCATGTCCCTGCCCTGCAAGTAGCAATACCAGTCAAGCATTGAGGTCCCACATCATAGTGGCCTGATTCAGTCTGAGTACATTATTATTGTTTCCATATTGGATGTCTGTAGTTCAACAAGGGGGGAAAAAAAAAGTGTGTCATAATATATTGTTTAAAAAAACCCTTGGCTAAACTGGAAAAAACTGCAATTCTTTCTTAGCCTCTGTCTTTCAAATACATTTTGCCCCCAAATTAATGCTAACATTGTGATGTACACCTTCTAAATCTGCTATTTATACTACGCTGCTGAGCCTGCTCAACATAAGGTTCTTGTGTCAAATGCCAGAACACCACATTCAGTAGACACTAAAAATCCCACATCAATTTGATTAGCATGATTTAGGCAGGAAGGTAAGCAGAAATCAAAACATTCATTTTCAGCAGTATGTTGAAACCAGAGTTTATTAACTATTGCTTGAAAGTGGGACAGTGAAGGGGACTGAAAGGAGAAAGAAGAGGAAGTTGGTTCCCTGACCACCTAGAGAAAAAAAAGCCTTGTTTTACATGGAGGAGGGAAGAGAGAAGCCATCCTCCTCTACATGTTATTGAAGAATTTGGTGTATTGCCACATCAGCTCTCCAGTCATAACAGCCAAAATGCTATTACCAGTACTCCCTCCACTTTCACTGTGGTTGCCCACCAAAAGGAAAGCTATCAGTAGGTCAGTTTTACTAAGCTACTAGCATTTGTGCTGCAGGAGCACTCTGTCAACTACAACAGTCTAGGATCATTCACCTGAGCACAACAGCAATACTAGTAAGACAACCATAATGACTCACATGAATCGCATTTGAGGAGTAGAAAGAGTTACAAAAGCAGTTTAAAAACTATATCATTACCTTTCTTCTTCATTTGAATTTCCCTTGATCCAGGAGGTGCATTAATATCTCCTATCCCCTGAAAGTATACATATTTCTTCACAGTTATCAAATTGGGTGCAAACTTCCAAACATCCTCTCTATCATCAATGATGCACACCATGGAATCCCCACATGGGAAGAGATCTCTAAGAGACAAAACAGTTGGTAAAATTAATACCATCAATGAAAGTTTCTGTTGATGTTCTCGTTTATTAATTACGAGCATGTCTGCTTATATATGAATTTACAAAAAAAAAAATCAGCAATATTAAAGTGACAGAATTAAAAATACAATATTCAAACTAAGTAAAGTTAATAAAGAAAGGAAACAGCTATTTTAAAATCTCTATCCCAAAGGCTAGAACTAGGAACCAACAAGCCTTTCCAAGAACAAAACAGTACAAAATTTCGGTCTGGTTTTCACAGTTTATGTCAACGAACAGCACAAAGGCAACTATCACATGGACAATACACTTTCTATATATAACTATGAAAAAGACACAAGAACAGTTTTTAAAGAGTATACTCATTCAATCTAAGACAAAGGAAGCAAAAAGTACCAATACTTATGTCACCCAGGCAGAGGAGGTAAAGAAGATAGACACATGCATATGAACATAGAGCAAGAGAAGAAAAAAGCTTCTCATTTCCTATGGTCAGATGGGGAGGGGGCAATGATTTTTAATCTAATTTTATGAAATATTAAACATATCTGTCTTTTAGAAAAAAATCTTGGCTTTATACTCTGAAAAAGATCAGAACCTGAATTTAGACTAGAATATGAATTCAAGGCTCTAGATGACCTAATTTCAAGACACACTGCAGAACAGAAGTTGCTAGATATATAGCACATTTAAAGCCAGAATACTAGAAATTAAAATATAAGTTAACCTCAAACTGAAATTTTGCTTTAATTAAAAAATTCACAACATTCAAGTCTTTATACAAGATCACAATCCATAAAGTGGAAATATGGTTATTACAAGAATGAAAAGTGTAAGAGAAAACATGATGCCATTACTGTACATTCTTACTGTTCTAGTACCACAGAACACATTAAGTAGATGAAATGCTGCAATACCCAACATCTCAGTTTTACTGAGAGGGTGTTGATATTTAAGAGGCAGATAAGGAAGGACTATAAACATGTTAAGGGAGTAATTTTTATTATATTTAGCATATTCTGTCTCTCTGTTGTCCTGTTTTGTTTAATGCATAAGACCTATACACATACCTAAGATTCCCAGTTTTAGAAAATGGATCGATACATTCATCCCTTGACAATATCCGATGGGAAAAAAGCTTCTTTTCAGGGTCCAAAAATCCTTTTAAAAGAAGAAATTAAGAAGTTAATGTTCAAGATGTTTGTTCCTTGTTTATGTTCAATACAATTCAGCTATTTTAATCTGTGCAACAGCTTAACTAACAGACAATTTCAAGGTAAGAGATACTATAGGGGGGAAAGGGTAAGCACAGTGGATCAAATATTTGTAACTAATGCAGTGGGATTAATTTTAAAAATCCCATCTCATTATTTCAACATGGCAATAAAATTGAAATTAAAATAAATTTGTGACAGCCAAATAAATTAGGCTGAAAGAGATACAGCAGGTAATAGATATACATGATTTTTGCAACTTACATTATCTTTCTACAGGTGGTTCTTTAAAGCTAAATGCTCTCCTTAGCTCATTATGCCTAGGGACTGCAGAGAAGTCTCACAAGAGTCGGCAATGTGCTGCAATACTTAAGCACAATGGGCAAGTTAAGGGACAGTTTCAGCCGGAGCTCTTGCATTTGTAGGTTTTAAGTTGTACCTCTAACAAATACTTTAATACATTTACATATAACAAACATATCCTGGGATTCCTAGAAATATTTAGGCCCAGTTGCAGTAACTTTTCTGACTGTGTTCTTAAAAAAAAACCAAAACCAAAAACAAAACAGGAGAAGCTGTGCTAACTGATCTTCAAGCAAGATAAAATGCCATTGTTTAGGAAAATGGTGACCTGGGTGTACAAACACACATGCACATGCTTCTGAACCTAGCCTCCAATAATGAAGTTCATCTTCACGAGCAGATCACAGCCACATAATTGCTTAGAAAAAAACTGGCATTTTACATGCTAATCTGAATTTTTCACTTTACTGAATTTGTGTTGAATTTAGCATCAACTTCTCATTATTCTTATGAATAGTACAAGGCAGACAATAATTACCTGGGAACAATTTTTAAAAGTTTTACTTTATTTCTAACAGTGGCCATCTTATAGCCAGAACCAGAGTTCAAAGTCACTACAGGCTCTAAGGACCAACTTTAATTTTCTTTCAAGGAGCTTTGAGATTTGCACAGAACATATGTTCAACTCCTTTTAGAAATCCAGCTCCCAGGACTTCTACAGGTACATTAAGTTGGGTCTACAAAAACGGAGGGTATAGATTAAAAAAAAAAAAAAATCAGTCACCACTTCTGAAAAGCTGATCCTGTATGTATTTAATATTAATGTGTAATTGGAATAACTTAAAACCCATAAAAGCAAGAAAATTCCGAGTTAAGGACAGAGGTTCAACCTTAACTCACCCGACTATGCTTAAGAATTGCTGCAAACTCGTAGAATCATCCCCTGTAGTGAGACCCTTGCAGTACCTAGGCATAATGAATTGAAAGAATTAGCTACAAAGATTTATTGCCATACACACAGATATGTTGACAAACTACATAAGCTGTCATACAAGTTGCTGTTCTCCCCAATCAAATTCTCTTCTACTAATTATCTCAATACACAGGGACTCTCTACACTAAATTGGACAGGAGTGCACTGATTAACTAGCAAAACCACAATAAGGCATTCAGTTGCAGCATTGTCTAGCTAAAACTGTAAGAAAAGGAAGTTGAACTACAAAAGCCCAAACACAGAAGCCCTGGCTGCCAGGGATAAGAGATGAGGTAATGTTCTGGAGCTTTTCAATAATGCTTTGGTAAAGACTTATTAATTTTAATACTTTTCCCCCCTTGATAATTCACTAAAAATACACTGAGAATACACCTCATCAGAGATGCAGCTGCAAAGCCCATCTTAAGAGTCAGGTCTTTCAAAGCTAAGCTACTTGGATAGCAATATGGAAGATGGCACTGGTCTTTTAAAGAAGTTCTTTACATGTCTTAAACTGTTTGGTTTCTTTTAGATGTTGCCTAGCCAATAGAATAAATACAACAGACCTAATCCTGATGTTTTCACATTTCAGGGAAGTGACAGATAACAATTCATTAACCACAGATAATTTGTTTTCTTCAGTAATATGTTAATATAGTCTTTAAGTCTTTGAAAAGGCTATATTGGCTTTTCACTAACCTATTTAGTGATTCTACTCCATGCAAGAGTAAACAAGACATCTAGTAGATAGATCACATACTGTTAGTTAAAACATAAACTTTTAATTGATTTATGATTGCAAATAGAACATAGTCTGAAGAAATAAAAACTTTACATTAAAAATAAGTAGATGCAGATATGCCCTCCAAGATAAAAATAAGTAAAGGCTAATATTTAACTTCTTTATTAAAAAATAAAGTCATTATTATACTGCTTTCAGTAACAAAAAGAACTAGGAAACCCTCATTATGAAAAACTCTACCACCTTCAAAATAAGTCTTTTCACAACCTACATTTTGAAAGATTTAGAATTTTGTGATAGCACACTGTTTGGATATTAACCTTTAATAATGAAGCTGCACATTTCAAATGGATGATACCTTCCAAAGTATTGGTGGCTTTTTCTGTAAGAAAAGTCAATGCAGACCACCAAAAAAATCAGCTGTTTAGATGATGTCACTCTTCAGTGCGGGCATTTTGTTGCAAGTTTCTGTGATTGTGGAGCCATGAAAAGGTCTATGTATAAATTCTTCGAGTTTACAGAAACAGCAAAGTGTTCCTGACACGTGCACTTAGCTTTGTTTCATTTAATTATTTATTTCTATCTATTTCCCACCACCATATCCTGAAAAATTATTATGGTCAGTTTGCTGCTTTTGAGAATGCATTTTTTTTTTCTTAACAGATTTTTTTTTTAATTGGAGAAGTATTACTTTGCACAAATTATTCCAACAGAAGGATAAATGTTTATGAATTTCTCATTTTGTAAGCATGTTTAAAAAAATTAAAGCCTTTTGTAGAAGTGAAAGTGATTGAAGACAAAGACTTGCTGTTCCAGATCAAAACTGAGCTTCCATTTATTCTCATAAATGAGACAACGTGCTAAGCATGCCTCCAAGTAGTTTCTTGAACAAACCAAAACCACTATCATTATCCCTTGACTGTCATATTACGAGGGACTATTCAGTCGATTTATCTAGCAGAGATTATTCCCCTCAGTTGCACATTTTCCAGTATCTCAGACTTGGTCTTTGTGCATACAGTCTTATCAAGCTCTGTTACCTGATCTCATATAGACTCTCTTAGAAAAGCAAACTTGTAAATAAGACTTGTAAAGTTAATAAAACATTACAAGACACAATGCTCAAAACTGACTAACTCATATAGGGGAAGTCTCAAATCCTAGAGACAATTCCTAGAAGAAGTGATATAACAGTAGGATCCAACATGAATTTGAAGAATTCATTTTAAAAATAAATCTAGAATTTAATTTCTGAAGAATCAGGTCACCTCCAGTTCTACTTCAGGTCCTACTTTAGAATCTGGAAAGAGCTATTGACCCAATCTTTCAAAAGCATTGAAGACCTTCAGACACTGATGATTACATATATGCACATAGTCTGACAATTATTTATGGAAATACATACTATAATATACTTGCTATAATAAGCCATAGATATGAATGCCCTCAACTTAGTCCTACTTTCAAAATTTCACTACTAATCTTAAGAATGATTTCACATTGCATTATTGTTGTCTAATGGCCTCTGAACTCAAAATTCACAGTGGCTTTTACAACCAGCATTTAAGCTGACTTCAGTATTAAATACACCAAACTTCTCTTATGCAGAATAGGGGAAAAAAAGAAGTAACAACTGGTCAAAATAATTATGTGGAGAAATACTGTAGGAAGCTCTAGACTATAAAATCCAAAACTCATCTTCATAAACATACTATAAGATACTACTTCAAAAGTGTGTCAAACCAAGCAAGGGTTTAGGATAAATTACTTCAGCAGACATAAATGGTGTTTACAAATATCAGCTAATTCCACTTAACAGCTGATAGGAGTCAGCTGGGATGAGAGAAAAAAAAAAAGGAGTGACAAGATGTCATCTGTTGGCAAAATGAGGAAAAAGCCTTCCAGGACATGGAAGGTGCAGCTCAGAGTTCAGATTTCACAAAGAAATATAGGATGTATACAGAGGACCTAAGAAAACAACCTTTTTCTTATGAAAAAGATTCCTGGGATTTTATCACAAGTCCTTCCTTTATATAACATGGTTCGGTATTTTACCGTTATCCCTAACAGCTCTCTGCAAGAAGTCATTTAACCAATACTGCCATCAAGCGTTCTCTATATGTGTTAGCTATGTATTTCTGTTACTGGATCTTGGTTACACAGCTGACTATGTGGACCAAAGGCTAGATTGTTCTCCATACCAACATATTTCAGCTGGAACTATCACCACCACCATACAAGTAATCCACTTGTAGGTTGAATGCTTTTGAAGAGGTTAGACAGCTTCAGACAAAAATCCAGAAGTCTGGGGATGTCAGAAAGCAGCAATACCCTAGTTTGCTCATTTGGTGGCTTTTTCCTCTACAGAACAGATGGAGCAGCTCAAGTATGATGCCCACAAAAAGGCTTGTCACATTATAAGTATCAGACCACACCAGCATGGGGACTGCAAATTTTACGTAATCCAAATTAAAAATCAGAGATTAAAATCAGCAAACGCAGGACCAAATCACACAGAGAAGATCAATCATTGGGGAAGCCCTTACACATCATGAGTTAGCTACCTCTGCAACTCACTCTTCTCCCTGGCTCTGAAGCATATTTGCTATATGTCTTCTGACCTTATCTGGTATACAACTTCTGACCATAGGCCACAGGCAGATTTTGACACAAAACCTAAACACCTGGTAGTAAGAAAACCATTTGCCTTTTGCTACACAAGAAACAACCACACTCTAAAGAGGACAGCAGGGTACAAAAAGTGTTAATGTATTAGCAGTACACAATGTATAATCCAACAGTGAGACTGGCAAAGCTTTAGAAAGATTCCTCAAACAACTCCGCCAATAAATATTGAATAATATAGAAAGGTTCACTTAGATGGGACAGGACATGCCTCTCCTGAACTTTCTTTCAAGAAGAATTACTTGGAGACTGCAAATATGTATTGTTTTATGATTACAGAAGTCTCTTATGTTTGTCATTACAAGGTGGCTTATTTAACATGCATAAAGAATTCTCTAATCACACAATTATTTTCTAGGCTATTCTAGAACTAACTAGGCTGGTTAGCTCTCTTAACTATTTTGGAATCTTCCTTTCTTGCCAAGAAGAGGGATCACCGGACAGCATTGCTCAAGGCACTTGTGGCAACACGGCACAAAAAAAAAGCAGATATGAAAGACAACTTAAAAAAAGCTAGGAGACATGGAACAGCAGCAAGGACAGTTTGACATGCAGAATCGTAACCTAAAACATTGTTAATTATATTGTCGTAGCCTGACAGACTTAATAAAGGGAAGTCTGAGATGAAAATACTATTCTGTCAAAGAAGACTCAAGATGGGGTGAAAGACAATTTTACAGTTTAAACACATGGTCACACTCCTAAATATGAATTTGACCCATATGCTTGCATAACAGAGTAGGTTTCTTTTATACTTGTTGGAAAAAAGAAAACATTTCAGCCAGTGACACCATAGACTACTATTGCTATAATATAAATGCAAGTTACTAGGAGAAAATATTTAAGTTCTGAAAAGAATATTTTAAAATACTGCTAGATCTGTGGTTTTCCTCAAATAAGAACATCTCAGCTCCAGGACACAAACAGAACTGCTGCACATTGATTTCTAGCAGCCAAACTTCCTTTGGTGGAAGGAAAGAGCAGGGGAAGGGGTTCCCACAGGAGGAGATAATTTCATATTGTTGATTTTTATGGAACTGTTGCTTTAGATTTCTAAGACAAGTGATGTTGCAGATCATTTTTAGAGCCCATCAGCATAATTTCTTACTTAATTCAATAGGAAGGCACTAGTTATCCTGCCACAATCTGATTCTCTAACCATCAGGGAAGCAAAAAAAGCACATCTGATGGGAAAAAAGGATTATTTCTAAAATTACAGGCCATACAGTTACTGCCTTGTAAAGGAGCCAAGAACTCTGCTTACAGGACTATTTAAGAAGTGTTTTTGTACAAAACAGAGCAGATACTTGAAAACAACCACAGAAAGAAAACTAGTTATAATTATGTAATCAGCTTTCATACTCATATTGTTAAATGTAGCATACTACTCACCTGCAATTGTATGTGCATACAGTCTGCTGCCAAAAGTAAAAACGTGTAATTCATACAGCTTGGCAATTTTTTCCAGGAATTCCTTACAATGAGGACGCAAACGAGTATGCAACATTGGCTCACCTCGACCTAACTGGAAATGAAATATTCCCTAAAAGAAAAAGCATGTTTCATATTACCAAAATACCAAACAAAAATGCCAGCATTCCAGAAGCACCCTCTTCCATCACTTCTACTACTTTTATCTGGTCTGACTAGGCTAAAGCAAGTTTCAGTCACAAATATTATGTGGATGAATAAAATCCAAAGCACATTTTTGCCCTGTGCCAGGCAGTCCAACACTATGTTTTTCAAATGCAGGAAGCTGCACTGTTTATGATCAAGGTAACTTTCATTCAAATCTTTACGTATGACAAACCAATCTGAAAAAAGCAACTTGTGAAATTTCTCAGAAAGTTCAGGATCTCACTCCAATCAGTACTATTCAGTGAACTTCACTCAGATTAGTTTCACTACATATTGAGTTCAGAGAAAGACTTCGTTGGATGAAAAAATATTATGTCTATAGAAACATGCCATCAGATAGCAAACCAGGAAGGAAGTTTGCAGATAAAGATCCCAGTTAAAAACCATAAATCTTTTAAAAAAAGTTTTGGCTTTTTTTTTTTTTTTCCCAAACCCATGCACTTATACAGATGAAGACATAGCCTTTCAAATACACAAGGTTTTTTAATCTTTAAGCTGAGTATTCACCGTTCTCTTTCCTCTCATTTGCAAAGTACATTTACAGCTTGTTTTTTTCTAGCAGGTGTGAACACATGCTGAACCTACCGGACATGAGAGAACGGCAAGAGGAAAGAAAGAGGAACTAAGCAACTGCAGTTTGCGTGACACTGGAGTTTGAATTTGCATCCTCTTGTACAAGACAACGTGGACACATTCCAACATGCTTCTGTTTTAAAGTTTCCAATTTGGAAACATTACAAGCCAACAGTACCTATCAGCTCAATGACAAATGTTTCACAAAGAAATTAAACAGCATCACCCAAACCCCACCCCCAAAACCCAAAACTGAAATAAAAAAAGAAATCACTAGACATATTCATGGAATGACAGACATAATAACACGTAGGACTTCAAACAGTAATTCACTATACCCGCCTCAGATTTGGAGGGGAAAAGAGTACTCGGCTTGTGAATTGTAGAGGAAGGAAAGCAGAGATTAAAAATAGCTACCTGAAGCTTCTCACTTAAAGTGACTGGAATGGAAAAGTGCAGGAAAGCATAAATGGAAGAAAGAAAAACATCAATTTAAATGTAGAGAAAAAAGGAATATATTTCAGAAGACTTGTTTCTCACTTTCTGTTATTCTTCAACTACAATTTTACCTAGCCACAAAATGTTTTCTTTAAGAACCATCATTTAAATATTGTTAAAAATGTTGTTGCTTTGGCTTGAAAGCTAACACCAAATACTTACCTTATTAGACATCTGTTGGCAGTGCTGTTCTGTAGTATGGATCAATGTCTGGTCCAAATCTACCATGAGCACCAGTTTTCGATTTCGATGTAGTCGCTGTTGGTCTTCCCTTCCTAGCTGCTCAGCTTGCTGCAACAAAATATTCACAACTAAGCTCAGCTTAGAAGAAATAAGTTACATTTATTGCCCTTTGTGTATTGTAAACATGAGAAGTTCCGCTACAAACTAACTGCATAAGAAATGATGCTTCAATGTAACTGTAGTGATGGCAGCTTTGTCATCAATTTTTCTACAGAAAAAAATACTTTCAAAGTCTACTTTCAGATCTTTGACACTGGTAACTCTTAAAATTGATAAACTCAACACAACAACTTCCAAATTTAATAAATAACCAACCACCAAATTAATTTAAGAGAGCAAATAGCAGTACCTTTGACGTACACAAAGGACAAGTTCATCAGTAGGTCTGAAAACTTCAGTTGCTACGTTGAGCAATTTTGTATCAACTAGGTAAAATACGGCTGACAACACTAGGCCGAGTATAAAACTGAAAGCTGCTGATCACAGAAATAACTGTCAACCTGATCTTAAAGAATACATGCCTTCAGACAAAAACAGATTATGTAGTTATATGTGGGCACTGATATCAAAGACCTTATACTCCAGTAAACCTGAGTTGAAGTTTACTCCTCTTGTGCGTATTTACAAACTTTTAAAGTACATTAAGTTCTGTGTTCACTTTAACAACTTGGGATAGCAAGCTGCAGTGTTAGTTAAACTTAAAAGCAAAGTTGTTTTGTGGGTAAGTGCAGCATTATGAAGAAGCAAGGAGTTTCAAGTGCAAATTGCCCTTTGAAATGCTCTTCTATGATAAGGACACTTCTAGGTGCTTGTATCTTCACATTTCTTCTCATTGGTGTTCTTCAAAGAGTTGCCAAAAAAAGCAAGCAGCAACATAAAAAGGTAAAAAAAGATCAAGTTGGTAAGGAAGATAAATAGCATGTTTATCTTAAAAATAAACAATCCTTTTTCTCTAAAGAAACTGAGGGATGAACAAGCATATTTTGGTAATTCAGCTAAATGGAATATTTGAAAAATAATGAAATAAATTTAACATACAGGTAAGTTGCAAACAAACTAGCTTTACTATAGCTAGTGGGACCAATTGCAAGATGAAGAGTGAAGCTAAGTTTCAAATACGTTGCAAGCTTTGAACACATTTCAGCTAGTGGAAGCTGAACTTTCCGCAAACTGCTCATTCTTAGAGAGAAAAGCATTAAAGTAGTAAGTTTTCATGCTGCTGTCACAGCATTGCCATCTCTTCAGTGCACAGCTCTAAAAAAACCACTATAAAACCTGGTAACAATCAATCTACATTAGGGTAAACACACAAAACCCTTGGCTACTGATGTTCAACACCAAATTCCTCTTCAAAGGGAAGCCAAACTTTCTGTATGAGGTATATACAACATTGAAGCAACTCCTTTAATTATGCTTCTCAACTGCAGAGCTACAGTGAAAGGTATCAACAAAGAAAGCATAACGGTACTTACCTCAGAGCTAACTTTCAGTTCTGGGACACTGTGAACCATAGACACAGTTGCTGTGGATAACGGCACATTCTGCTTTCCATTCTTGCTTCGTATCCTAATCACACAGGGAAAAGAAGCATCAAAAGAGGGAGTAATAGTTTAGTGAAAAGTTGAACACACTAAAATCTGTAGTATCAATCTAGTCACCATCAAAAAGCTATGATTAAAAAGAGCTATTTTGACTAATACACTCTT